>NC_089314.1:16218013-16562388 GCF_036669915.1 Pocillopora verrucosa
CGGTCGAGCAAGTCAGACTGCATCAAAAATTGGGAGGCCTAAGACTATTGATCTTTTGGCGCGCAAAGTCGCTGATTTTTTTATCATGCTGACGTCTAACATGTAGCGTCAAAGGTGATATCTGTCCTGCAGATGTTTCTGACCGTAAAGCGCGTCAGCAGCTGACCATTGAAAATGTGTGACTCAAAGATGTGGGCCACCACAACTTTGTCATAGTTGGAAAGTATATTGGTAGGGCTTTCCCAACATGGAGTCAGCTCCTCCTCGTCTGGGGTTATGGGTGACCACCATTTCCACTTTCAAGTGACGAAGGTATGTGTACTGCATTGCCTCGTCCTGCGAGTTTTCCTCCTCTTCGTCATCGTGCTACTTCCGGATGTTTTTCAGCAGGGAGTACGCCCTGGCACTTCTCTCCGCGTTGACCTGCAGTACGTCGTTTTTGTCTACTGTTGCCTTGCTGTTGCCATGTGGTGGTGCACAAGCCGCTTCTTCGCCACTGGCAGGTCAAACGTGGAAGAGGAGTACATCTCTGCGGATACTGGTCACAGTGATACTCTTGTTAGGACGCATCCCTACCGTCTTGAAAATCGCAGTCACCCTCTTCCCTATGGTTTCTGGTGTGAAGGCTAAACCGTTGTCTTTGACGAACAAATGGTCCTTCATCCTCGTGGGCGAATTGAGGCCTGATGTGTTTCACAAAGATGGTCATCCACCTGTGCAGCGCCTCGTCCGGGACAATTTCTGCCGGACCTTGGTGGTGCGTTGTCTTGTGTTGGACTACAAGCAACGTCCACGTCTTGGTCAAAATGCTGCACAAGCGCATTCTCCAAGGGCCTGGGTCTTGACGCGTTTGGAAGAAGGCATGTTGTCAGCAGAAAGTCTCAACTCTTTGAGAAATCCCTTTTTGAAATACTCTCGGCCTCCATGCCTAACCTCAAGATTTTCAAATCCCTCCTTGCCAGCTTCAAAGTCTCGAAAGACTTCATATCCTTCGGTGTAATCTAAGTGTAGGCTTCATTGACCTGTCTGGCTGTTGTTTGGCTGGCAGTGCGGCAGTGAACCGTCCTGCGATAGCCGTACAACTGGTGCTTAAACTGGCCAATAGCTTTGCGGTCTCTTTCTGTCACCCTCTTGGTTTTGAAAAAAAGGCCCTTCTCGACAAAAGCAGCGACCATTTCCATGGACGTCGTGTTGGCTTTCATTGTGTTCCATCGGGACTAAACTTCTTTAAGGCGCGGGGCGCAAAAGACATCCCATATGTCCAGGGAGTTATTGGTGAGCAGGCAAGACGCATCACTGTTATTCTTATTCAGGTTGTCCAGCAGCATATGCACATGGCATGTATGAATCAGTGCCTGCTTTGAAGATAGACTACCACCCTCAACATTGAGTAAATACTTGTAAAACTGTCTTACAGGGTGCTGCCAGACTGTCCTGTAATGGCCTTTTCCCAAAGCATAGTACTCACTCCAAGCCATGACATCCACCTTCTCACTACCAGAGTTCTCTACCCCATTCTCGTCCGAAGATGACTCTTCACTCAAACTACTCTCATCCACCACCGGCACACGACGCACTGCACCATTCTCATCCACCACCCGGACACCACGAACTTTGTTATCCTCGTCTGCAACCTGGACACCACTAACTTGACTACATACGTCTGCTGCCTGGACATTACTAACTTGACTGCGACACTCGTCCGCCACCTGGACACGACTGACTCTACGATTAATTTCGTCCGCGACCTGTGTTCCAAAGAATTTACAAAACTGGCACCTCCTCTGTTTGTAGTGGCTCTAAGTGCTCTTATAAAGGCTGCATGGCACAACAGGAGAGCCAAGAGCAAGGGGTTTTTGGGTTGGGTTAGGGGCACCATTGACAACTTCCATACTTTCTCCGCTAGAGCTCTCGTCTGCCAACTGGACACTATTAATCACACCACTCCTCACATCCGCCACCTTGACACCACTAACTCCATGACGACACTCGTTCGCCACCTGGACACTATTACAATTCTACAATTTTGATTAGTTTTTAATTGAGACTAACTCTCCTTGACACTTCAAACCTTCACTCTCAAATTTGAAAGAATTTCGCTAAAGGCAATGACTAAATGCCCGGCAGCTCTGCACGGTATCTAATAGAATAAATGCCGGTAGTCAAAACATTTCACACAGTTTCCGCCGGAAGATTCTTTCAAACTTCTTAAGAATATTTAATATTTGTTAAGGAATGTCAAGCCATTCCAAAAATGTTTGGTTTTTTAGTGGACAAATTCTCTGAGCTTGTGTATACTACAATATTGCTCGGTTGTCGACATAACCAAACTTAACAATAAATCAGAGCTCGTCATTCAAATTCCTTGGTCTTAATTTTCATGGCTGAGTTTTTGTCCTGCAACAGAAAAAGGTAAAAAAACGGATCATGTGTACTGTGCGTGACCTCAGTCGACATATCGGCCGATACATCGGCCGATATATCGGCCGACAGTTGACCGATAAATGTCTCGACCGATATAGTCTTAGACCATCGATACTCCACCGATACATGACCGATACTTGACCGATACACGATCGATACTTGACCGACACTTGACCGATACTTCACCAACGCTTCACCGATACTTCACCGACACTTGGCCGATAATTCATTCCCCCGGGGGCAGGGGGGGGATTATTCCACGATAAAACATACAAAACTCTAATAAGTAATACGATTACCTCATAATTTAGATGTAAATTGCGTGTCTGGAATCCAATTTTAAATTTCCCTTGTGCCGGCCATGGCGCGTGTCGTCTCCGGCAGCGAATTCTAAGTCCTTACAGCGAAGTAACGAAGGGACCTTAAACCATGTTTTGTATAACTTACTTTGGGTATAAAAGCATATTTGTGCCCCTTTAATGATGATTCGTGTTCTTTACATGAAATGAATTAGCTATAGTGGTGGATGTCTTCTTTTGAAAACATTTGTCTATCGTAAGAAACATATCTTCGGTGAGACGACCCTTCAATGTGTTATGTAGACCAATCAAATCGAGCAATCTTTCTTACGGAAGGGTCTTTGATATAAATACATGTCATACCTAAGTGCACGGTCCTTTACCCTCTCTGGTTTTTCAAGTATATTCAACCTATTGACTTTGCCCGTTACTTTTCCGGAGATAGATGTGGTGTGAGAATTAAGGATCTGAGTTCACTTACAATAGATCAAAATTATGAGGTCTACAACGCACGATTTTATTGCGTTGGAGACTCACTACACCCTTTTCAAAGGTTAGGTTATATTTGGTTTTATTATCTGTGCTTTGGAAGCTTATTTAATTGGATATTTACCTTATTACATGAAATTTTCGCGACATGTTAATTTCGCGATTTGGAGAGTCGCATATTTCGCGACACCTTATTTTCGCGATTTTGCGAAAATTTTGCATTTTGACTCACTTTAATTTCGCGTTTTTGAGTGAGACACAATTTATTTCTTTGTCAATGTTATTTTACATGTCCTTGAAAATTTGATTAAACAACTTAATCAACAATGTCCAAATAAACAGAAACGCAGCTGATTATGTAAACAGTAACAAGAAAGATGTTCTCACAGCATCTAGAAGGCACGGTATGTACCTGCCCATGCTTGAATGCAAGTCACGTTATTACTGGTCAATTGACCTTAATATCCATTACATTAAATATTCCTTTCTGCTAACTCCGAGGAAAAAAATGTTGCCGTTTAGTTGCACGACTGATGCCGTTTAATCGTTTGCGTAAATGTCTTGATACGGATCAACAGGGGGTAGCACTTCTTTTCCATTTAAAACATCCTTTATTCCGGCTTTTTCCCATCGTTTCAAAACATAAACCTTTCCTTCAGTGCTGGTGAAAAAGTTATACAACTCTACCAACCAAGTGGCATGGATTGGTTTAAGGACCGATAGTTTGAGATCAACATCGACATCTTCAAAATTGATTCCACTATCCACTTGTTTCTGGACTTCTGCGGAATACCACGTCGCGAACTTGTTCTTGCAAAACTTCTTGGCCTGTCCATTGACCCTTAGATCCAAGGGTTGAAAAAAATGTGTCATGTTAGCTGGGACAGAAATGACTTCTATATTCAGCGAGGAGAGCTTTGAGCAAACCTTCTGCGTTTTCTGACCTCTGAAGACATCCCAGATAAGAAGCGCTTTTTGAGATCGTGGAAGGCCAAGTTCCTTGCGTTTCTTTACCACGTAGGGATTGATTACAGAATCAATAAGGCCTATTGTTTCTGCCTCGTTTGAATAGTGCTTTGGGTTTTGGCTGACACAAAAGCTCTTGGGAAAACTAAAGTTCCGAGGAAGGCTAGCCTTAGTTTTACCCTGGTATATAATTTGCAACGGGAGAAATTCGCCAGACAAAGAAATCACAAATGTTAGAGTGATGTTACGCTTATCTGTCAAACCCTTGATTGGTACAGACTGAGAGTTTGTCGCTGCCATGGTCATTCGACCCACTGATACGTAAGAACTCGGTGTTTGATCAGCATTAAGAATAAGTTCTGGTGGAATATTGTGTTGCTTGATGCAATTGTCAATGTCTGACAGGTAAGTGAGCTTGCATTCGTCGTAAACTCCTCTTGGAACTGGTGGCTTGGTTGTTGTGCCTGCACGCCGGGAAAAGTTGCAACGCTTGTAAATAGATTGAGTCCATCCTCGTGTGGGTGTAAATGAGAGGTACTTGTCACGCATTGACGGATTGCTGCTAATCAGTGCTTTCGCAGCAGCTGAAACGACGCTGCCGTTCACTACACCACCTCTGGACCTGAGGTTTTTTAAGAATGCGATCAGTTTGCTGTCCAGCTCGAGAAGGAACGGTGGTCGCCCACGTTTCTGCGTTTCAAGGGACGTAACCAGTTGAACGTTTCCTTGTCTTGTTTGCGCAGAAAGTTCCTCTCGAAATGCCTTTTTAAAGGCACGCACTGTGCTTTCTTTTAAGCCTGGAAATTCTTCAATAAAGTGTTCTAGGGTTTTTTTGTTTCCATTTTCACTTGCGAACTTCCCAATTTTTACGCGATCCTCGCCGCTGTATTGAAAATATTTTCCCCTTTTTCTCTAGGGATGTTGATTTGGTTGCGAAATCTCGGCGGGTCTTGAAAGGTTTACAACTGCGGCCGCGGTTTCCCTGTGTTCAACCACTCCTAAATTTGTATCCTCCTGCCTCGGTATATGTGATTCAAGTATTTCTACCTCCACCGAATCTTCAGGCGAAGGTTCTTCTCTACTGAGAGAGAAGCCGAACTGAAACAAAGACATGTAATGGTAGTAGACGAACGCTCATGTGTAATTTCTACAGAAAACACGTGTAGTTGTAGAATACTGTAAATGCACAATGATTTCACGTGGTCGGCAGGGATATGTGATCGTCAGCTGTCAAAAAACCGGAAATACCTTAGATGTTTAAACCTTGAACCCTGCTAGAGTAAGACACTTTGATTTTGGTGATGGCTTCAGTTTCTGGTACTCTCTAATATTCCTTTCCCCGCGGCCTGAGAGGCTTTCACGTTTATAAAGAGATTTGGAAACCTAAGGTTGGAGACGTTCTTTCCTGCATCCATGAAAGAAACAACCAACACGATCGATACGCAATAGCTGCGACAAAATTGCTTCCTGGACGACTATCGAATGTAACACTCGGTCATTTACCACGTGAGATCAGTCGCTTTACAAGATTTCTTATTTCAAGAGGCGCAGATGTCTTCGTGACAGTAAAAGACGCACACTTTCGACGATCGCCACTCATACAAGGAGGCTTGGAGATTCCAGTAGAGGCGACAGTAAGAATGGAGGCATCTACGAAGAACGTTGAAGCAATTGAAAGGTTCAAACAACTGGTAGAACAGCATTACAAGGAGCCAGTGAATGGACAGTTTGAGGACTGTACAAAAGATGTGCTGCCTGATCATGAAGAGGAGACGGAAAGCAGTAGTGATGAAGAGGACCAGAACATTACTTCAGAATAGTTATTGTTATGAACGTTTATAGTGTAATAAAGTCACTTTTTAAATTGTCGACATATAGTGAGTCACTTAATTTTCGCGTCATGTTATTTTCGCGACATTTCATTTTCGCGTCACTTAATTTTCGCGATTTTTTTCAAATCGCGAAATTCGCGAAATTAACATGTCGCGAAAATTTCATGTAATAAGGTATTTCATTTTAGCTTTCTTTTCGCCGCTGCTGTCATTGTTCTTTAAAAAAAGTGTGACCGTCTGTTGATAAAGAGCACACAATTTGACTCTTCTACACTGTAGACAAATGATACAAGCTAGTTAACTCACAAATGCCGGTTTGAACGGATATCCCTTGTAACTGATTAGTTTTGTTTCAAGTTTGTTTGTTTGTTTGTAATCTATTTTCGATGCATATATTCTTTAGTCTGTCCTAATCTAAAATAAACTTGACGCTAAATTATCATCATCATAAGGTGACTTGCTTCAAAATATTTGTTTTGAATGTTTTACCTTGAATTGGCGAATAAACATTATGCCTTACCAATCGTCCAGATCACCGGGTCCCGCATTTCGTTTATAAACTGGAATTAAACTGGAATCTAAACATTGGCACCGCGTAATCGAGTCGCCGCAAAAGCCACATCTGTTTGAGCAATCTATGAGTCTTATATATTCAACACGTTTTAATGAAATTTGTTTCTTCCTAAACACAGTTCGATCCAAAGGGGACGTCGACCTCGAGGAGAGAGATGAGTTCTTGGGCTTTTTGACACACAATATGACCCCGCTTGACCGTATTTACAGCTTGTACATACATGTATGTGCCGCGTGGTAGGGTATGATTTTGGCGCTATCATTTTTGCCTCTGATGGCATTGTGTTTCCGGTGTGATCTTTAGATGGGATATATAAATTGTATCAGCTAAAATTGCAGTGCGTAAATGCCCAGCTAAACAAAAAGCAAATTCCGCTAAAATTGTCAACAAAGCGATTTTATCGAGATTTGTGTTTTGTCGCGCGCGGTTAGCCGTTGTTTGGTCGTTGTTTTTCTTTGAATAGGGTGTCATACTTCGTGTTTGGACAATTCTCGTTTGCTTCATCCTTAAAGAGGGTCAGGGTCTAAGACACTTCGAGGCACACACCAATTCAAAATTTACGGGAGTACCCCCCTCCCCCGAAACGGGACAGTTCCTGTGACCTTAGTGCAATATTGGTGCAATTTGGTATTTTTTCAATTTTAGACTCAGAAGCACATACAGTAAAAACCCGCTTATAGGAAAGTAATTTTTTCCAAGCAAGGCTAAGAAGGTTATTATAAAAGATGGTGCTTAACTGGAAAATTTGGCTACTCAGGTTCTTTTTTTCAAATAGACTGCGAGCAGTCTCTTTTGCTGTGAAATCCGACTGGAACGAACGGGGAAAAAGCGGATGTGATTGACGAGCGGTGAGCGGCGAAGCCGCGATCTGCCAGCAGCGGGGCGCCAGTCGCAGCAAAAAGAGATCGCGGCTTGGCCGCTCACCGCTCGTCGATCGCGCCCGCTTTTTTTCGCGTTCGTGGCAGTCGGATTTCACAGCAAAAGAGAGACTGCTCGCAGTCTAGTTTTCAAAATAAATGACTTGTTTGTCATTGGGGGGCGTGGCCTATTTTTTTGTATTGTATGCATAATATGTTAAAAATCCAAGCATATATTTACCAAGTTAACAAAGCCATCCAAGATAAACAGAATAAAACGCAACATTAAAACATGGAATTGTGTTGTTGCTTTGACTGAATTTCTCACAATAAGAACCTGTTTAAAAGTTGTAGGCTAAAACAGGTTCTCGGAATGGGGAATGGAGAATATGGAATGGAGAATGAGGAATGGAGAATGAGGAATGGAGAATGTGGAATGGAGAATGAGGAATGGAGAATGAGGAATGGAGAATGAGGAATGGAGAATGAGGAATGGAGAATGAGGAATGGAAAATGAGGAATAGAGAATGTGGAATGGAGAATGTGGAATGGAGAATGAGGAATGGAGAATATGGAATGGAGAATGAGGAATGGAGAATGAGGAATGGAGAATATGGAATGGAGAATGAGGAATGGAGAATGAGGAATGGAAAATGAGGAATAGAGAATGTGGAATGGAGAATGTGGAATGGAGAATGAGGAATGGAGAATGAGGAATGGAGAATGGGGAATGGGGAATGGGGAAGAGGGATGAGGAATGGGAAAATAAAGTGAGAAATTGAGAATGGGAAATAAATTTTTTCCACCTTTTTTTTTTTTTTTTCAGCTTTACCCTTTATAATGTGGAACAGATATTTTCAGAGGTGATAGTTGTTATCCGCGCTCTCTTTCAAAAACGTTTAGACGTCAAAATTTAACGAACGGAATAAATTGATGATAAGGAAGAAGTTTTCCTGATTTCTTTAATTATTTCACCATCTAAGTTTTCAGAGAAGGGTATAATTTTGTTAAATCCATCAAATATTTTGCTCGCGCTTTTGGTATAAACGCATCACGTGACAGAATGTGCCCTAGTTTATTTACAAACCTTACGTCCACTACGATAAGTCTTCGTTTAGAATTTAATTTAAGACGAGAAAGCGTTTTGTGGTTGTTTAAGTGCTTACATTTTTCAGAGTCAATTCCATTCCCACACCCCATTCTCTGTTCTCCATTCTTCATTCTCCATTCCCCACACTCCATTTTCCATTCTTCATTCTCCATTCTTCATTCTCCATTCCCCACACTCCATTTCCCATTCTTCATTCTCCATTCTCTATTCTCCATTGGATATTTAAAGATTGAACAAGATTTTTTTTCAATGTCTTGGCTTCCTTTACTTTTTCGTTTTTGTATCTGTTTTAATTAAAAAAAACCCCGCAACTCTCCCTCTGTGTTTTCAGTGGTAAATTTCGTGGAAAATGTAAAGGATGGGGTTGAAATGTGCCATTCAATTTCGTAAGTTCAGAGGCTTGTAGCACTGTTGATATGTCGAGTAAGAACAATTTGTTAGTTTCTAAAAATAAAAAAAGGCAACAAATTCAGAGCTGGCCGATTTAAATGCGCTCCTAACCGCCCAGAAGAATATGATAAGGTTCCTGGACATTTAAGACGCAGTCTCTTTAAGAGTGGTTCGGTGCATTTCGCTTTGAAAATCGATTTCTTCCAAACTTTACCCTTGATTTTTTTTAGTCTAAAAGAACTGAAGTAATCAAAAAACCACCTTGGTTTTCCGAAATATCGAAAAATCGCTTCAGCGCTCAACAGATAATTTTTCATAGCACCAATCGTTTTTAAAAAATGAATTTCAACCTTGAAATATCCGTTTCGTGTTTACAACCCCAAACCAAGTTTACATACAAAATTTTAGCCAAATCGGTGAACCTCCCTGTCCGGCCTGATCCGACATTTATGAACCATCGGTCTTGGAGCTTTTTGCGATTTTCGCCCCAAAAAATGATAATCCAGGAAGATTTAGGGCGGAAAATATTTGTTTTCCTTATATGCCACACTTTAGGTGAGTCGAACTCTGCAGATGGATCTCATCAAGTAGGCTGGCTGAAATCAGAATTCGCTATACAGGCTGGGGCACACCGTGTGCATATGAGCGTATGAAAACTCACAGGCACTCACAGGAAGTACTTTGACAAAAATGTTTGGAACACTTGTCTCATAGTGACACTTTGACTAAATTTCGATCAAATCTGAGCAGCCGAATTCACTTTTTCAAATATATAAATGTTCCCACTTCCTCGAAAAAGGGGAGGGGTGTTTTAAACATTTTGACAAAGATTGTAGGTGTCAATGTACTGGAGAAGAAAATAATGTTTTTTAGCCGGCGAAAAAAGTCCTCATCATATTTTATTCTAAGCGATGTTAACGAGATCTATCTGCACACACACACACACACACACACACACACACAAATAAAATTAACTTTGTTTGTGAATTGAAGTTGATCTACGCTGGATTGTATTTAGACTTTTTCCATACCTGACCTGTGATCACTGCACTGAACTGGGGTCCTGTGACATTCCAATGACGTCATTGCTTGAAGGTCACGTGGTGTGTACATCGAAGACTGCCTCGAATTGTTGGTGACTTGGCTGTTTTCTGTTTGGGAAGGTTTTTTTTCTGTTTGAGAGAGAATTTACCGATTGTGACTTATTGACCAGAAGGTAAGATTTTTTAAGACATCTTCGTTAGGTTTTTACAGTGATCTGGCGGTATTCGCTCTAAATTACGAAGTTGAGTATAGTGTATAAATTGAGTAGCCATGTTGGACGATTGCAAGGGTCACGTCAACTTTTAGAAACTATCCTTTTGATTTGCAACAGATGATAACATATAACACCCATTAGAAGAAAACGTCCTGATCTCCTTTGTTTTTGAGCCTTTTAATATTTAAATCTCGACTAAAAAGTATCCCAGCCGCCGACTAATATTCTAAAAGTATGACTGCTGTAGAATTAAATTTTTGGATTTCCTAGGAAGTTTGCATAGTTTCTCGTCATTCTCATGTAATACATCATGGATGGATGATGATACCTCGCGATTTTCTGCTTCTTTTGATTTCATTAAGGCGTTTGTCAACTATGAATGTGATAACTTTCGCATATCCTTCAGGTTTTCATGTTTCAATCAACCAGATGTGAGTTGAAGTCGATGGACAGCAGCAGAGAATCCTGATTTTCAATTTGTTTTTACCTGCGTGTGTTGTCTTTGGTAAGATTTAGTTTTATCTTTTTTCGCAGTAATTAAATCATGAAAAAGAACGGAATCTATATAGACTCGCTAGACTAGCATATGACGTTACGTGAATGGCATATGATTAAACCACATAACAGATCGATAATAGTAAGTTACGAAGGTACCTTCGAATGACCTGCACACTGTCGCGCTATAAACACAGTTGAAAATAAGAAATCCTGTTTCGAGTTTACACTTGCTATTTCAGTAAATCTAAAATCTCAGTCTGATCACGTTCATGCTCGTAAACGTTAAACTTTGCTTCCACTTAACTTTAAGTAGATCGCCCTAGATAGACACGTCTGGGCCGAACTTCCTTGTTAGACACGGTAGTCCCCAATATTTATTATTCCTTATGAGTGCATCAGTACCTCCTGAATAGTGCTGTCTGCGAATTTTTAACTAACCTATTAAAAACAAGGGAAGTGTTTTGTTGTTGTAACATATAAATAAACCTTGTGGAAGCTTAGTTCAACTGAAGCGTACATGTTAACGCATAGTATTTGTTAGTTACGTAGGTGTTCATCCTCAAAGACTTTCTAACAGTATATTACTGTAAACTGATAGTATTTCGTCTCAGGCAACTGTCATCTTTTGCAAATATATTTTGTCCACAATTGTTACCAGTGAAACAAATACAGTAATCTTATTTTTTATCTCTCTGCAACAAGGAAATAAAAAATATGTCTGGATAAGATGAATGATATTCCTTATGGAAACATATCCTAATGAAGTGGCTTGCATATTGGGTGAAATGTCATTCATTGACTGTTGTGTTTTCATGCTGTTATTGTTATGATTTATTATTTAATGTGGATGGGATAACCAGTCCAGCAGTGGCTGCTCACACCATTTCATATTTCTCTATACTGGTAACAATTATAATGACCCTTGCTATTATGCTAATCAGTGCTCAAGATGTTCCTGATCAAGATTAGAATTATTTTCAGAATTTGTCACACTATTTTTGTTTGTGTTGTCAAAGTAAAAGCTTTTGCAAGGCAAAAAAGTTTTTGAAATGTGTAATAAACTAAGAGACATACAGTTGCACAGGAGAAATTTTAGTCATTTTCATTTTCAATGGTATCCTTGTAGAATGTATTATGCAATATATTTTACAGTTGGATTGTGCTTTGTAATAAGTAAACTACTTAGAAAAACGTTAAAATCACTATCTCGTAGCAATGTAACAGTACTGATCCAACTGTACATTTAAGACATGTCAAATTACTTCAATATGGCTCTGGTGTGAGGAATTTGCAACACTTTTTGCTGTTTAGTTTCAATATCGTTCATTTTATGACAATTGATGTTTTGATACCTTCCTGTAGAGTTCAGACAGAAGTGTCATGGTTGACAGTCCTACACAGCCAAATTCTGCAAGGTAAGATATTTCAAGTAGGGGAAGTTTTGTGGTGTCTGTTTAGCTCTCAACTAGTTGCATTAATTTTCTTTTTGGAGAAAATAATTTATCATAGCATTTCTTCCTGTGCTTGTAACTCTAAAGTGAGTTTGGTTTCATTGCATTGCACTCAGCTCATCAAGATTAGTCAAAGTTTGGATTGACTCTCCACTAGAGATTCAGAGCCCCCCTTAATTTTACATGATAAATATTTTGTGTATTACCATGGTAATATCTTGCAGAAGAGAGAAACTATTATTGTTTTGGAAACTGTTCTTGTGAACAGTTCTGCATTGTTTAGAGTTCTTACCTGCGAGTAATAATTGTCAGTCAGTCCGTCATGCAGAAAGTGTGATAGTCAACTAAAATCTTGCAAAGAATACAAACAGAGACAACACAAACATATTTAAATTATATTTAATTGCCAGAATGAAAACTACTTTTACTGATATTTTTGGTTTTTTTTTCTGCCCATTGGTTTGCAGTCAGCTTTCACAACTCAAGTTCACAAGTAAGTTTGAGACTTGAAAAAATGTTTTTTGTTATTAATTATTTTGTTGGTCTGTATACATCTTGCTTGATCTGTAGATCTAGTCAAGACTGAAAGCATTTCTCTCTCCCTGAACAGTTCTTGTTTTTTTTAGTTATTTTCTGTTTGATTTAAAAGCTTGCATGTATTTAATTTCAAGCATGTTGCTATTTGAACAGCAAATAAGAAATTAGGCAGTCCAAGTGTTGAAGACTTTTAACATGTGATTTCACAATAAACAAACTAACCCACTCACTGACTTAAAAAATGTAAAATGAACACAAAATTTTCATACAGCATGCTTTGTGTAGTGTTTGAATTTGTCAATCTTTTAACAGCCAGCATATGCCTTTATTTGCTGTAGAACCTTCATACCAGTAGGTCCCTTACCATTGTTGTTTTGATGTTGTTCTTTCTATATAGTCTTGAAGGCTACACTTAAGGAGCAGCCAGGATGGTTCAGTAAGTTAATAAATACTGTCATTAAACTTTATAACATAGGCAGTGAATTTGTATATACAGATTCAGTTCTTTGAGCATGCTTTATACTCTTATTATGTATGTTGGTAACTCAATTTTGTGTACCGAAGTGTAGCAGAGGCAATATCTTGTTATACAAAGTTAAATTTTGAAAGTGAAAAAAAACCTGTTTATATGCCATCTTTAAGTTCATGGAGATATGAAGCATATGGGAAGTTAAGAGAGCACTCAACAAGTTATTGTTGCTTTCAGATTTGTGATTAGTAGCTTGAAGGATCTTTGTGAGACTTCTTTGTGCTTCATGTCTCAATGAAGTTATGTTGACTGAATCAAATGTTAAAAATGAGACTGTTTCGAAACTGAAACCTCTTTGATATGTTGTTTTGATAGGCAAAGGAGATCCTTATGTGAAACTTACTGTTGATGGCAAACAACCCTCAAAGAAAACAGAAGCTGTTCGCAAAACATGGGAACCCAAGTGGGATGATGAGTTTACAGTGTGAGTAATAATACATATCAATAAACTGTTTTAGTTTAAGACTAGTTACAGTTGAAACATCATTATGATAAATGCAGAGAACAGTAAATTTTGCATTAAACCTGAATGAAATACATTTTAGCTACTTCACTACAATTAAGTGTCTATTTTATCATGATAAATAGCACCCAGAAGTCAGAATGATATAGTTGAACTGAACACTGTGAATGATTTGTGTAAAAAAATTTTATTATCACCTTTAGCCTTGTTACACCATACAGTCTTTTGGAATTGGAAGTCAATAACAAATTTGCACTGAAGAGTGATGTACCTCTAGGATCAGCAAAGATCCTATTGAATGATGTTCTACATTCAAATAATGGCAAATGTGAGTCTCTCTTTCTTTTATCATTATTTTGCATACAACAGAGAGCACTTTGATTTTTTCAGAAATCCAGAATTACTTGTTAAGACAAGTTGTGGAGAGAACAATTTGCTACTGACAAAGTGGTTGAATATTGAGAAAATAACTCATCGACCTGTCATGTAACCAGAATTGTCATGTCTATAAAACTCTTGAGTCTTAAGAATCAATAAATATCACCCTGCTCATTATTGCGGTTTTCTCTATAGAACTATGGATAGTTTGGGAGACAGGAATCATGCAGAATTGTTTAAACTACAGAATTTTTGACTATTCAATTTGACTTTAGATGTTATAGTAGAGCTAAAGAATTCACTGTCAGTGTTCATTATTCATTATGTTGCCTGACACCTACAAGAGTTTAAACATTTTTTTTTAAGTAACTGAACAGAGTGAAATAGGTGATCTATTCTTTTAAATTTTTAATTGTCTTTATTGTGTTATGATCCTTACATTTCTTCCCTAACCCCTTTAACTCCCTAAGTGATCAGGAAATAATTTCTCCTTGCAATACCAATACAATATCAAGCAGACCAGTGATGAGAATAACAAAAAAATATCAGCAAGTGGATGATTTTTGTAGATCCAATATTAAGTTCTCAGAACTAACATTGCAAAAATTGTACAGCAGACAGTGAGGAGAATTACTAATGAGAATAAGGAAGTGAAGGGGCTTAGTAAACATGATTGGTATTTATAGCAGATGTTACTGTGTTGATTTATTGCACAGACAGCTAAAGGACAGGGGCAAAATTTCCATTTGCCGCTGGTATCAATTGTATCATCCTAAATATCTCCGTTGTTTTCTTGACTTTGTGGTTATAGTGAACAATCATAATTTAAAAGTGAATATTATCTTGGACAAGAATGGTACTCCTTGTCAAACTGGTGTCCTGGAAGTCATACTTGATGGTATGAGTGTGAACATGAGACATTTTCCCCGACGGGTACCTGCACAAACACCAACACCTGTAGCCAATGGGCCAGCAACTGCTCCAAGGACTGGATCACAAAATAGTACCACTCCATCCAGACAGTCACATCCGTAAGAATCAACCTTCTTCTTTGTTCATATAATGATGTTACCAGTGGTTATTTTTGTGCAATAAGTTTGTAAAGTCCATTGTCTCTTAGGAAGTACCTTATGACTAAAACAAACTTTAAATTCATGTGCTTTTTTTCAGTAGTTCTTTGCTAAATAAAGTAAGATATAACTTTTGATTTACATGTAAATTTGTGGAAAATTAGGATTGACAACATTGACAACAGAATTTGTAATATCAGAGGATATTATTTCTCATCCAACATTTTTTGAGAGTGCAAGGTTTTGTGTTACAGGAAGCCTGCTGATGGAGATGTCCAGAGAAGACATAGTAGACAACCATCAGGACGTCAGAGACCTGTTAGTACAGGAGCATTAGCAGCTACTACAGCCACAAGCACTCCTCAGAATTCATCCCCTGCAGTGAGCAGCAGAAATGGTGTTTCCACATCAACTCCTTCAGTTCCACACCAACTTCATCATGGACCATCACCACCACCACCACCACCACAAGGTAAGGCTACATCATGTGGAAGTGCACAGGAGATATGTCATGTTTTTCAGCCTCTTAGAATCAGGGAAAAATAAGAGTTCAGGGTAGAAGGGTCTTAAGTATCTGGATTACAATAACATTGGAAAAGTGAAAAAAGACCCAAACTGAGCCTTACCTCTCCACAGTGTTTTATGTGTGGTAGTGAATGATGAATCCTCAAGGGTTAACATTTGTCATGCACATTTACAGTCTTGCACAATGAACTTTGGTGAATCATTTTTGAAAAAACTCTCATTTATCAATGAGAGATTGACTTTTGACAAGTTAGAGGGAGTTTCACATCTGCTTATTTACAGCAACTAGAGGAGAACACAAGACCTTTCAATACAATGTGAATGCAAGTAATTCAAGAGCATCTTGAAGTTCATTCCTCTCTTGTGATCCTTCTGAGGGTGTCTTACTGTCTGTCAACTTGACTAAAGAGTATTTTGTTCTTATTTTAGCTGGAAGTAATTCAAATGCTGTACAGTCAAGACAGAGGCAAGGAAATGAGGATCCATTGCCTCCTGGGTAAGTTGAGGCAGATCATCCTTCTCTAAATCTCCCTGAGCTTCTGTACCATTCGTATTTTCTAGAGGAAAAAGTGTGGTCTTTAACACTTCTTTGTGTAACAAAAATCAACTTTCAGTGGTTTTGGGTGACTTAGTGATTATGTTACATGTAAATTGCAGACAAAAACTGTAGAGGCAAATAATTCTTTCTGGTCCTGCTTAAGGTTTACCCTAAGGAGTCTTAATACATCAAAAATGGAACAAAAAAAATAATTGCATTGAGGTCAGCAAACCTGTTTCCCTTGTCACCCCCTTTCCTCACCCAATGTCCTTGTCCCTTTTCTATTTTCTCAAAGATAATACCACTGGAAAAAAAACTTTTTAAGAATGAAAAGGGGAAGTTACAAGTAGTTGTAAGTTCATGATTTTAGACACAAAAACTCACACCCGTGGAGCTCAAGCATACATGGGCATGAAGGAGTACAAAAATGAAACTGGTTTGAAAATATTTAACCCAAAGAAAAATTTTAAGGACAGTAAATGGATATTTTTGGTTGGTCATCTGTAAGGGGTGCTGTGTCCTCTTACAGTGTATGTTATGCTTTATGAAACATGTAACAGGTTAAGAACATAGAGGTATCTTTGACAATCTGTACCATTCTGTGTTTCAGGTGGGAGCAGCGTGTTGATCCCCACAGCAGAATATACTACGTAGATCACAATACAAGGACAACTGCTTGGGAGAGACCTCAGCCTCTGCCCTCAGGGTATGTGCCCCCTTAACACTTCAATATGAGATTACATAAAGGTCTCTGATCGCTATCTTGCAGGAAGTAACAGTTTTTCTGCAAGAATTTCATGGGCCAAGTGATATTAAACTTAATATTGAGGAATACAAAAATCAATTGGTTTATGACTGGCCAGAAGCTCAAGAGAAGATGTAACAGTAGCAGTGCATTATCCAATCACAGATCACGAAATATGAGCTCTTTCATGGCCCCCTCATTCATAAGGAAAGATAAGTGGTTAGAAGTGTATGTTTCTGAATAGTTCTTGAAAGTTATAATGTCAAAAATTGTAGCAGGGCTTACCAGCACTTGACATAGTAGCATCAATCATTAACAAGATCATTTCCCCACAATAATTCATTTGTATAGCCATTGTCTGCTTCCCAATGTAGTCTGCTAGTGAAGAACTCTAAAGTTTCCTAACAGAGCATCATGCAATTTCTTCCAGCTGGGAGCGACGAACAGACTCACGTGGAAGAACCTATTACGTTGATCACAACACAAGAACAACCACATGGCAACGACCAACTGCAGAAACTGTCCGAAACTTTGAAAATTGGCAGATGCAGAATAGAGCTTTACTGAACACAGAGAGGCAGAATTTCCAACAGAGATTTCTTCTTCCAGTATGTGTATCATAATAAATCTATACATGTGGAATGCCCAATAAATCAATTTATCTTTATTGCATGAAACCTCTGTCCCAAGTGGGCTTTTTTTTTCTGATTTCCAAAGGGGAAATAAGTTACCTGTTGTAACTTACAACTGTTCATTTGCCTAAATTGTAAAAGTTTTTGACTGTTTTATAATGCGTATTTCTTTGTACAGAACTCATAAACATTTGCTTTTGTGAAAAATCACTTTCACTTGTATCTTATAGACGACCTGTGTACCAGAAACAGATCCTCTTGGACCCCTCCCAGCTGGCTGGGGTAAGTTTAGTTTGTTGTGTCTTTAGCATGCGCTTGATAGCTATATACATGTATGGCTCTTAACTAAACATTTTGTCTTCAATCACAGAGAAGAGAGTGGAACCCAATGGACGAGTTTATTTTGTAAACCATAACACAAGAGCTACTCAATGGGAAGATCCTCGCACACAAGTGTGAGTAGTCAAATTTTATGTATATATTTATTTATTTATTTGTTAGCAATACTTATGCAGGTTGGCCTTCAGCTTCAGGTTGGTTTGAATGGGAGTCTTTACCAAGAACAGTAAATAACATTTTTGTGTACACCTTTTAAGGAAGAGATGTTGATTGTTTGTTATTTTTTTTCCTTGATCAGGATGGTTGGTTCAGACACACCACTCCCCAGTGGCTGGGAGATGAGATACACAAATGAAGGAATTCCTTACTTTGTGGACCACAACACACGTACAACAACATTCAGTGATCCTAGAACAGGTGTTGCACTCAAGTGAGTAAACACTTTATAGGTGGTTATCACAAAAGGAAGAATTATGAAACATATGCAGGTGTACCTGTGCAAATATCATAGATAGATTTTTAAATAATAATACACTGTTGAAAAGATAAAATTATTTACTATCAGTCAATGCTATCATACCCTACGTTGTTGCAAGTTTTATTCTCTCTTTTTGCACCACAAGCACATTGAATTTAAATTTAAACTTACATGTAGGTACCAGTAACTTTAAATGAAAAGCCATTTTGTAACTTTGACTACTTTGCTACTGCTAATCACATGCAAGCTAACCTATTGGAGCCCATGAAAAGCACTCTTTACTTATGTTGCATATCCTTGATATTATTATTATCACTTTAAGTTTTTGGTAATAGAGTGTCATCAGTTATGGTGGTATATCATTATTATTATTATTATTATAATTATTATTATAACTGTTATTATTGTTGTTGTTGTTATTGTTGTTTATTCTGTTACTGTATGTTATTTCTTTTCTAGTCTAAAAGGTGCAGCTGGTGGTCCAGCCTATGAAAGAAGCTTCAGATGGAAACTTGGACAGTTCAGACACCTTTGTCAGGTTGTCTTTTGTGTAGTTGATGTTGTCTTTATGTTATTAATGTTTAATTTCCCGTGTGGTAATTGCCACTCCAGTCCTTAGATAGTAGACTAGGGTGAAGTAACGAATGTCTGTCTTTTAATTGATTGAATTTTTCCCTTTTTGTAGTCAAATGCTCTTCCAAGTCACATTAAAATCACAGTAAACAGAACCAACATCTTTGAAGACTCATTTCAGCAGGTTGGTGATGTTTGAAAATTCTACTTGTAAGGTGTTGAAAAGTTATGTTTTGTTGGGAGTTCCTAACCATGCTAAAAAAATTGTTTTAATGACTGAATAAATGAATAGGAAGTTTCCAGTGGTCACTTACATTTATTTATACATTCAGATGATTACTACTCATGCTTTTAAATCTTGTGAATGATGCAAGTCTGGAAAAATCTTACAGAAACCTGCTACTAAGAAATCTATCAGCTTTCCTCACCACTCACCTCTATGTAACTATGGTGGAATAAAGCAATAATGACCTTTGATGCAACAAAATATAACACTGTAAGACAATTTGGAAGGAGATTAGCAGTCTTTCAGAAGTCACAAAGCTTTTCTCCACTCACCTCTTCATTTTCTCTTCATGTAATGATTATTACTGACTTGCTGAATATTTTGAAATGCTTCAATATTAATTTCAATTGTTTTTTTTATATCAGGTGATGCGGTACCCACCTCATGATTTGCGACGCAGGCTTTATATCATATTTAAAGGAGAAGAAGGGTTGGATTATGGTGGTGTTGCAAGGTTTGGAAATAGTACAGTTGTATAATGTATGCAGCTAAATGCAATTTAAGGGAGTTAACAACAAAGAGCATTAGTGTTCTCTAGTAGTCAGCGGTTTTTTTAATAATTATGCACATGCATCAGAATTCATTTGAGGTATTCTTGTGTGTGCTTTGAGTGTTAACTTGCAGCATTGTGAGGAGTGCCAGTTCATCACCCAGGCAGTTTTCCCCACCCATCCCCTCTCTCTTTCCACTGTTTATTCAGTGTGACAGGTGCCTGTTTCCCTTTCCTATGTGGGGGCTCATGGCTGGGTTGCTAGGATTTGCCACCCATGGGAGAAGTCTCCATCTAGGAGCTGGTTGCCAGTAGTGGAAGCTCCTGGATGTTTCAGACACTCAACCTCCACTTCGTGATGCAGTTGTTAATGTCAGTTATTATTTTAAGTTTTTAATGTATCAGGGTTTGATGGTAAATGATGCTTTCCTATTCCACAGGGAGTGGTTCTTCCTTCTTTCACATGAAGTGCTCAACCCAATGTACTGTTTGTTCGAATATGCCAACAAGAGCAACTACAGTCTTCAGATCAACCCAGGTATGCTATGTTGACATATTCAAGTACAGTAAACACCTGTATAAAAACAGCCTTTAGTTGAGTAGGATTGTAAGGGCCACATGTGAGATTGTAGTTTACTTTTTTTGTTGTTTGGCAACAGTTATGTCTCCCCAGAGGAAGTTTAGGAGCTGCTGAACAACATATTAGCTAGCCTGACTTGTAACTGTTGACAAGGAACCCAAAATGAAAAGAGCCTGTTTAGCCTGACTTTATGGAATCTGGGTTCTTGCATTTGTATGTGTGGTTGTTGACTGTGTTTTTAATGCAAAATAGAATAGTGTCATGCTGGCACTGTCAGAAAACTTAGATATATCTATAATCACAATGCAAAGGAGAAAATACAAGCTTGGACAGGATTTGAACAGCCATTAATTTGTGAAACCAACAAAAAGCAGTGATGTATTTTCAAGGCTATAGGTCTTGATTATTTCAGTCAGGTATAATTAATATTGTATCATTCATTTTTGTAGTAAATAAGTAATACTTTTTTTTTTCCAGCATCATATGTGAATCCTGATCACTTGCAGTACTTTAGGTTTATTGGCCGTTTAATAGCAATGGTAAGTTAGATGGGAGTATTGTGTTTTTTGCCAGACTTTTCTCTGTGAATGCTTCATGCAGGGTAATGACATACAGGGCACTGGACATGTAAGGTGATGCAACAGCCAGTTAATAGGAGCCTGTGACAAAAAAACCTGTCACAAACGCTTAAAATGATAAAAACTACATCCAAAGAAACAATTTTGAGAAATGTGATAACCTTGTTATGAAACTGTACTACAAGGGAATTTAGTTCCTTTGGATGTGTTTGAAAATGACCCATACAAATGGGATATGAGGTATTGACTGGAAGCATATTTCAGCAAAGTCAAAACAGTGAGATGCTCAAATGAATGTGTTTTTTTTTGTTTTGTTTTGTTTTTTTGCAGGCTCTTTATCATGGGAAATTCATTGACCGAGGATTTACTCTTCCTTTCTACAAAAGAATGTTAAATAAAAAGCAAACCATGAAAGACTTGGAGTCTATCGATCCTGAGTTTTACAACTCCCTATTATGGATCAAGTATGTTTTTCAAGAACTGTTACTTTTTTGTTATTTACATGGAAACACACACAACAAAGCCAAGCCCCTTTGGTATTTTTGGTTGCTTTTTTCATACACTGGCCCATGCAGGCTGAGGTGACCTGGATGCTGCACAGAAAATTTGAAAATAAAAATGTCAGAGAAGTGTAAAACTTGTCTGTTTTGTTCATTGTGAGATGTAGGTAGAAATTGGCATAACCTAAATCGAACCTTTGGGGGTAGAAGCAGCATGAAGAGGCACAAAATGGATTGACAGAACCTGGAAATCAATTTGCAACACATTTTGATTTCATTCATTCATTGGCAGATGTATGAAAAACTATTTAAGTTGTGATGAAAACTTATGATTTGTGCACCAAAATTACTTCTGATGGAATAAAGGTGGCTATCTGCATTGCAGGGTTTCCCACCTATTGTATGGCACAAAACAGATGTCTTCATCAACATTTTGAAAACTTCATTTCATCATTCAAACATCATGCCATTTTGCTCTTTTGTCTTACAGGGATAATAATATTGAAGAATGTGGTCTGGACATGGAATTTGCAGTAGACATGGAGCTTCTGGGCAAAATTACTTCACATGACTTGAAACCTAATGGCTCTAACATAAAAGTCACTGAGGAAAACAAAGAGGAATACTTGTCGTAAGTGTGATCTTTTTTCACATTTATTCAGACTTTGTAAGTTGAAATTTTTTCATCCTTAAATCATCTTTACTTCTTGAAGTGGCTGAATGTGATTTCTGTTCTATGATTACCTAATACCACAAATTAATGTAGCTGCTAAAGCTACATGCTTATCTTTCTGATAGCCCCTTGTTCGGAAGAAGTAGTTGAGCCAGAGATTGATTCACCTTTCCAAGCTGCCCATATGCTTTCAGTGCACGCCACTCTGTAGACAAAGTTGAGCTAAATGCTGCCACATGCATTGTATACTTAAATAATAGGCATCATTCAAAATGTTTTATTCATGATCCCTTGTTTCTCTTTCTTAAGGCTTATGACTCAGTGGCGCTTCAATCGTGGAATTGAGGAGCAAACTAAGGCTTTCTTAGATGGATTTAATGAAGTTGTTCCTCTTTACTGGTTGCAGTACTTTGATGAAAAAGAAATGGAGGTATTTATATGACCTGATAACAATAGAGAAGAAGTATAATAGCTAAAGAAACAGTCTGTCCTGCTTTTATTACTGGCTAATCATGAACAAGGAATGCATACATTTGTTTCAAAAAGTTAGTAGTATGTCAATTCATCTTTGAATGTGATCTTTTTTCAGTTGATGCTTTGTGGAATGCAAGAGATTGATGTTGATGACTGGCAGGCAAACTCTGTGTATCGTCATTACACCAGGAACAGCAAACAAGTGACCTGGTTCTGGCAGGTGTGTGGCTTATATTTAACTGGGCTCTCAACTTGAAAACAAGGCAGAATGTGACATGATATATATGACAATGTGTGAGAACATTCCTTGAATCTCCAGCAGGATCTGTGTTTTGCTCTTGCTCATTCATATGAAAGCACTTGATTTCACTGACTACTTGCTACAGAAACATAGTTTTCCTAGACCAAGAAAGAGACATGAATAGTATCTGTATAAATCAAATAAATTCATGAGAACAGCCACCTGGAATATTACAGATCATGTTTCACTGTTAAGGAAATAACTATCAATTGAAAGTGCTTTTGTTGAGTGACTGTTCTGTGCTGTTGGGTCTTCATAATATGATATTCAGTTAGAAGTCCTAGTTAAAAGCAAATTACAGTATGATGATGTCACATGGCACGTTTCATTTTTCAGGCTGTACGTTCCTTTGACAATGAACAAAGAACCAGATTGTTACAGTTTGTCACAGGCACATGTCGTCTCCCTGTAGGAGGTTTTGCTGAGCTCATGGGTTTGTATAGTTTCTTATTTCCATTTTCAACCATTTTTTTATTTTTACAATACCTTGGCTGTTTTCCTCAGCAAAAGTCCTCCTCACTTGGACAAGAATATTCTATAGAAAGTGGCTTTCAAATACACATAATTTTTTGTAGGGATTACTCCCCAATAACCTTGATGTACATATCTATCAAGTGAAACATTCATTTATGATTTCATAATTTAATGAAATACATTATAAAGTAATAAACATTGGATAATAGTTTTGCTGGAAAGAGTTCATGTAAACTTTTGAATGGTACTTATTTTTCTGAAAATAAGGTAAATAGCAAGGTTGAGCTATTTCTAACATGTAGTTTTGCTGAAGGCTTTGATGTATCTGTGAAAATCACAGATACACCTCAAGTCCTTTTGTGCAGTAGTGCAACTGGAGTGAACTTTGTTGTAATTCTGTGGTTTTGGTGATTTATTTTTTTTGTGCTGTGGCTGATACAGGGAGCAATGGACCACAGAAATTTTGTATAGAGAAAGTTGGCAAAGACACGTGGCTTCCAAGAAGTCATACTTGGTGAGTTTTCTTTAATAATTGAATTATTGACACCTGAGTTTCATCACTTTGAACAAAATGAATTATATCTGTATGTATGCTTGCCCATCATCCGAAGCTTCTGCTCTCTTTTTGTTCTATTGTGTTAGACTTTGCCAAATATTAAAACAAATGGATTTTCCTCTTATTATTAGAAAATAAATGGATTTTCTGATTCAGTCACAGATTATTAATTTTTTAAGTCCAAAGCACAAGTTACATGGTCTATTTTCTGAAACTTCTTTTTGTGATAATTTTCAACCATTCCTTCATATGTTATGGTAATGTCATAATTTGTTTCTCTTTTTTTGTCTTTTTTTTAGCTTTAACCGCTTGGATCTGCCACCATACAAGAGCTATGAACAATTAGTTGAAAAGTTGACTTTTGCAATCGAGGAAACTGAAGGATTTGCTCAAGAGTAATGCTAATTAAAAGCTTTGTACAACAATCATTTTGTATTCTATTGGATTATTTTGTCACTCATTCATTATAACATGCAAGTCTGGTTCAGTTTAAAATGACATGACAGGAAGAAGTTGAACTTTTCTGAAATTCATTTAGGTTTAACAATTATATCTCCGTGGTGTTAACATTAGTGGTAAGATAGAGTGATGAATTATTCAGGGAGTATCTTTTTCAACAACAAAATACTTGACTCTGATTCAAGCAGCTCTTTGTGGTTAATTAAAGATGTGAGTCACCTCACCTACTGTGCCTCACATCAGCAAAATAAAAAGGTAAGCAAAGGTCAGAAATTGGTTATTGTTGCTTTTTCGGATGTGCCTGACAGGCTGAAAGTTTCAATCACCCTCGCAATTTTTGAAGACTCTCTTTACTTAGATAGCTTATTGCTGGTTTAGAATCTGTTTGAATCAAGCATTTTGTTTTTGACACAATAAGGATTATCTGATAGGTTGTCATAATAGAATGGATCACAGGTAGCCCAAGCTCCAGTTGTGAGATGATCATCTTGCAAAATAAGAGTCATGGCAAAATTAAAAGAGTTTGTACATGGGAATATTCATGACCACTCAAATAAAAAAAAAATACAGTCAAATTCTCAATAAAAATACCTCACCTTAATTTCATGATGCAGTGCTTGTTATCTGACTGCTTACTTTGTTGAAAAGAACCCATTTTAGCAAGTTATCCATTTCTAGGGTTTCTCTTATGTAGTAAACCTAGAAATGGATAACTTGCTTAAATGGGTTCTTTTCAACATAATAAGTGCTCAGACAACAAGCAATGCACTATGAAGGTAAGATGAGGTATCTTTATTGAGAATTTGACTGTATTTTTTTATTCCTAAGAGGGGTCATAGATATTCCCATACAAACTCTTACAATTTTGCCATGACTCTTATTTCACAAGGTGATGATATTACAGCTGAAGCTTGGGCTGCCTGTGAAGGGTAAGCTTAAGTGGGACAAAGTGGAATATCACCTTTCTTACAAGCCACCATGTGTTGTGTGGTGCATTTTTCTTGTCAAATTACACATTATTTGTAGAGTGATAACCTGGACTGCCATTTTTAACTGGACTTAAAGGCTTTTAATATAAATACTATACTGGCCATATTTTTAACAACTGAATGCTGGATATGGCTGAAATGGTGGTGCCACTTGTGTGAATAAAAGAGATAAAAATTAAGTAAAGTGTTGTGAGGGATGAGTATTGTATCATTTATTTGAGATTGAATTACACGGACTTCAAGTGATTGAGTTACAAACAATTGTAAGTTTTGACTAAATTTAGCTCCATCAACTCTCCACAACAATATTTTGTAAAGTACTAGCATCAATTGCTGTAATAATTAATTAGTAGTATTGAAATGCTGAGCGTTGTTGAGATTTGCTTCATGTGAAGATGGATATGTTGCTATTATATGTATTACTGGTAAATCACAGGTGACCTGCCTTAAGTGGTTTAGAATACGTATGTATGGTTTAGGGGGGAAGGCTTAATTTAAGAAATCCTTCCAAATGAAGATTTAAGCTTTGATTTGTTTCACAGCATGTGGCTGTTGTGTTGATGTTTGTATCACACAAAGGAAACCTTCAAGTTGAAAGGGTTTCACAAATAAAGCTCATCTTGATCTGTCATGAGGGTCCCTCTGATCTATGTTCCATTACTTTGTCCCGATGTACTTTCCAAATGCAACAAAGACTTGTAAGATGATTAAATCAGCTACTTATATTAAAGGTAAATTTCCTAAATTTGTTTTAAAATCTCTACTTCAATGTCTTCTGCTGCTTTCTTTTTAAAGAGGGTTTCCCCATCACACACTTACCCATCAACAACATTTAGACACAGTTTTGGATAACATATTAATTCTGCAATTGCTAGTAATTTATAACAGCAAAGGCAAACAAGAACATGAATGTGAATTAACATGCACCTGCCTGCATCAAGAATTGTCAACCATCCTTTCTGCGTCCTAAGGCAGTGGATTAGAGTGAGCTTCTATGTGAAGCAACTGTTGGATGAAATTTTTGCTTCAATTGATTGTGTGAACCCTAGCCCTTTAAAAAAACTTCTTAATCTGAAGAGAGCTTTCCACACATCTGATTTCAGGGTTCTTGAAGTGAGAATATTGGCCATTTAGAGAATGGTTGACTGCCAAAATATGGAATCAAAAACAATGTCTGAAATCTGTAATTTCTTTGTACTTTGGTCATTGTTCATTTCTTTGTACAATTCATAGAGACACATTACTAGGCCAGATAACCATCCACAATTCAAAATGGAGCTTTTTTTTCCTTATACCCTTATTCTGCAAAACCTACATTAACTAAGCAGTCAACTTGTATTCCAAGTCTAAGTATTGCAACACACCCAGGGAAAAATAGAAGCACATAGTGCAGCACTCAACCTTCTTAATCATCATGATCACTATATGTTATGAGATTTGTCATGTCCTTCTGTAAAATTATATCTTTATGACAGGTTTACCACTCAAAATAATACTTTTCTTGATTCAAAGAGTGTCATCCACCTGTTTTTGTTCAGGAGTAGTATCAGCACTGTGCCCATGTCCTATTTTATGTTCAACACTTGGATGATGTTCATAATCATAGTCAATATGAACAAATGCTCGTTCTACATCTGAGTAACTTTCTAACTTCCTTTGAAGTGATTCCCCAATGTCATGAGCTTCTTCAAGTGTCATGTTGGGTGGTAAGACAATATGGGCCTCTACAAGAAAATGGAAGCCAAAATGATATGCTCTTAATGTGTCGATAAACTGAATTCTTGTGTCATGATTCAAACAAACCCACAGAAGCTTTTGTAACATGGCTGGTTGAGCAGTATGGCCTGTCAGGCCACGTATCTGCTCCTTACCAGTTCTATACCACCCTATAACTATATAAAGACTTATCATGATAGCACCCAATGCATCAGCATTAGGCCATACTTTGTAGCCAATGTAACCAAATCCTAAGGCAAAAGAGTTTGAAACTATGTCATTCCTATGATCTTGAGCTAAAACATCTGTTGAGGGTTTCTTTATTTGATGACAGTAAAGAAACATAGCCCCTTTAATGAAGACAGTTGCACCAATAATTACAATTGTGGGAGTTGAAATATCAGGATCAACTGTGTGTTCAATCATCTTTGTGATAGATGTGATTATCACTTGTATTGAAGCCACAGCCATTATGACTGATAAGACTATGATGCTGATTGGCTCCAAGCGGGTTTTTCCCACAGGGTATTTGTAGTAATCAGTGCCCTTAACAGCACGACTTGTATACCACACAACAACACCTGACACCAAATCTACAATGCTGTCTACCAAGCTAGAAAGGATGGACATAGAACCAGAAAGATATGAAGCAACAGCTTTAGCAATTATTAGGGCAGTGTTAAGGAACAAACTCAATTTCACTGCAGTTGACACTTTCTCAGACTGTTTATCTTCTTCAGAGCTGCTATTGAATGATGCGTCAGAGTTATTTTCTTTGATCTGATCAAAAGTAATTTTTGTCTCTTCCATTTGCTTGTAGTATCGTCTCACATTTTTCCCAACTGATAAAAATCCTGAAGTTCTTCTTGACTCTTTAATCCAAGGTCTCAACATAAACATTTCAGAGTCTTGGGTTTGTTTTCCATCTGATATAATATCATTACTTGGTGCAATTTCTTCAAGGGTAACAAAAGGTGATGGTGAACTTGGCATGACTTTTGTGTGTGTGTCAAGCTGCCAATCAGTGTTTGAACAATGCCATTCTAAGGCTTCAGGCCTCAAAAGGGTTGGACTTTCATCTCCCATTCTTTGTCATTCACTGGAAGAAAGGTTTTCCCTTCTGCAAAATAAAACAAGTGACAAACGTAATTTTAAATCTGCAATTTCAGAGATTGAAGAAAAGTATTAGTAATTCAATGAAATATATTCTTCAAAAAGAAATGAAAAGCAATTTGAGAAGCTTGAAAACAAAACAAAAAAGGATGATAAATGATGGTAACTGAACTGTGTGGAGTGCAATTTAGAAAGGGAATCAAACTGAGTAGATTGCAATTTGGTCTGAAATCAGATGCATGATTTCAACATCAAACAAGTGCCCAGCACTTGTTTGTTCACAAGCAATTGGTTGTTGTAAAGCTCCCTAATTGCCCAGAAAAAAGATGTGATTTAGAGAAAAAAAATTGTGCCATTCGTGAATAAATCGCACCAATGAGAGACAATCAGATGAAAAGGATCACCAGTGATTTCAAAATGGGTGTAATGAATGGATAAATTATTGCTTGACAATTTTTTTTACCACTAATCACCGAGGGGTACTGGACAGTGACAGACTTACGTTGAAAGACCTGTAGATCTTTAGATACGAGGTGGTGTTTAAGTTTCAAACAGAGAGGGGATGGTAAGTCAGGCAAAAGAGTGAAAAACTTGATTATGATTTGCAAATTAAGCAAAACTCGCTTGGTTTAATTTTACACGGACGAAACTTAATTCCATCGACTGACAATGGTTACAGATACCAACACGTGAAATTGAAACCAAGAATATATTATTCTTAAGATTCAAGTTTGAAAAAAAACTTATAATGTTCTTATGTACGCCAAGGAAACGAGAGGTAGCAAAAGGAGAGCATGATGAATGAGAATCTTTTTACAACATATTTACATTCAACTACGAAATTCCTCCTGCCACATTTCTCCTGTCTTTATGATGAACATTTTCTCAATCTTACCAGCTCTTAAGGGTCGTCAATTTGTGAAAGAGTCGTCATATTCCACAGGCTGCATCTACTTTCAATTTTGCTGATGTAGCAAACCTAGTGATTTGACTGAACCCACCAAATTTCGTTTATAGACCATTACGTAAACGTGGATGGATAGTACTACTCTGGTTGTGTAACAGACATAAGGTGTCATGTCTTGCAATAGTTCATTCAATGAGAATTCACCGTGCGGGGAGGGAATAGTCTTCTTTTTCACCTTCACTCAGCCCCTTGGTACAAATTTATTTCTCTCCCCAGTCTTTCGCTGTTGTAAATATCAAATATGCAATACTTAGCACCAGCTGTGCAAGTTGGACGAGTTGAGACGTGCTTGACTTTGGGAGGGAAAATCGAGTGAGTTATTTGGTGGAATTTATGGATAACGCCATTTCCTCAATATATCCAATCGCGTGAAATCGATTCGTTGATTCATTTCAGATCAAGCCCACATTTGTGAGTGCAGTTCGTAATAGCTTTTGTTTGCAAATCGAGAAGGCAATTCAATTCTTAACTTTATATGCCGCAATCAATACTGAATGATGATTTGTAATTCACATTTTCATTGCAAAATTCATTCTTGTCTGTTGTCGGACGTGCGTTGTCATACTTCAAATATCGGTTTTCGTACCTGAAGACAAATCAATGATACGTACCCACATTAAAACAACTACTTCTCACGTTACCAATTTACATTAATTTGTGTTTTGGTAAAGAACTGCCGCCCGAGCTAGTTGAATGCGCAATAATTTACACCGCATTTGTTTGTAAAATATTCTCGTGCACGTGTAGTCGTCGTTTATTCTGCCTAAAAATATACTGAAGACGATGTACCTTGTAACGATGTACCTTGTGATTATGTTGTGTAAGTTGTGTCTTTTTTTTACATTTTAATGCTCTGTTCGTTAAACTTTCTTTACACTTTATTTTTCTTTTCATTTTAACTGAGTGTTTCAAATAAAAGGGTCGACAAACTTTTCAGTCAAAGTACAGAGAACATCACGGGAAGACAAAGCGTTAGTGCTGTACGCCATCACGGTATCTTGTACAGATTCAAAGATGTTAATGACAAATTACGATTTTTATTGGTAGAGAGCAGTTGTATTTCGTGGATTACTGAAATTATGTGGTCGACTATGGACTGTTCATTGCTCTTTTATTCTCACGTTCATTTTCATTTATTTCCTGCAAGTCTTAATTTAATAGTCTCTAAGAGTCACGATAATCTTATGTAGTCAAGTGTTATGTGGGTCTCATATAATTCTCTTCTGTTTTGATTTTCTTGGTGTTGTTTCAAGCACTGTGGTTTCTCGTTGTCTTGGAGACTCCATGTGCTGCTAATACTTGACCTGGTATTGCACTTGGAAGAGCACTGAGTCCACAGCAATGTGACGACAATTTAGCATTGATTACGTTCCATATTTCTTGCGATACAGTGGGGGAGGTAACATCTCCACCATGGCTTGCCGTGGTCTTTCCACAACTACTAAAGAACTGTCCTTTGTGAAACCTGCGAAGAGCAGAGGCTGAAAAACACGGAAACAGTTCTAATGCATGAATAAAGTACTCAAAAATATATCTCGTCCCTGATTGGTGAGCCATAAATGTAAAAATCATTTAAATGCGTGCTATAATGAAATCCCTTGATAAGTTCCTTCCGAATTTTTTTCTTTTTTACTGTAACAATTATTGTATAAAGCGATCAAAGGAAACTCAAGATCCGATTTTCCAGAGCGTTGGTAATTAGTGTTTAGAGAAATGTGCACAGAGGATGTACTGTGTGGCGTTAGAAGGAGAATCTAGTGACAAAAAGTCACATAGAATGCTGCTCAATTTGGTGGTTTATGACCACTAGTGATGTTTTGTGTTTAAAAAGTGTTTAAATTGCAAATATGTAAAAATTTAAAAAACTGGTGCCTGACCATCACGATACATTAATGCAATCGAGCAATTTCCTACACATATAGGTCAAGATACCGTTTTTTACTTGAAATATAAGTGCAATGTTTTGGACAGTGATATGTACAACAAGTCCAAAATGACCACATCCACTGTCCTAGAAAGCCCGAACACGTTTTTGAGAAGAAATAATTTCCTATAAATGTGAAAAGACCTTAGAGTAATGTACAATTGACGACTTACCGAATATTTCCTACAGACTTTGAAGGCGGCCTGTTTCGTATCTTGTTCATCGTCATCTCTAAATGTTGACTGCTTTCTTTTCTGTTGCACTAACTTGGTCTCGTATAAACAGACTCCTGTATCCGGTAACGGCTACAAATGAAACATTAAAAGGAACTTGAAACACATGGCAACAGAAAAATTTTCCATGGTCAGCAAATACAAAATAAGAATGAAGTGAGGAAATACCTCTCTAAGGTCGAGAAGAGTAAACATATTGTGATCTTGTAACAGCACAACTTCATGACATGAAGGATTAAATTGAATGTTTATCACTTGAGATCGTCGACTAGTCCATTGTCTAGGCAGCCCATGTTCTAGCGCTTGTCTCGACCATTTGGTTAACTTTCCACTGGATGGTTTGAAAATATACACCTTCGAGAAAAATAAAAATTCTATAAGCTTCAGAACATTTCAGGAGAACAGATGATGTTTAAAACATAAAAATAGTACACAAATTCTGCTCGCTCTGCAATTAATGTTGGGTGATGACTTCATGACTGATGCAATAATTTAATAAAAAGTTGTCTGTCTAGCGGCTGGTCAGTTGGTACACTTCTCCCAGACAACGTCGGTGAGGTTCTTTCACTCCTCTCTCCCTTCCAATGTTGTCAATCGCCAATGTTCCTATGCCACTTTACAGACCAACATTAATGGAACAAGGGAGGCATATGGTGTTCCAACAAATGTGTCTAGGAGAGCAGGTCTTTTTGATAGTCTTTTTGTCGGTCTGTCTATCTGCTGGTCAGTTGCTAGGTCTCTCCGATAGTCTGTCTATGTGTAGGACGATTTGTTAGTCACTTAGTACGTCAATCTTTTGTCTAAAACGGGCAAATGAAGGAAAAACACGTACAAGGGCCAACAAATACTCACCTGGTTATTGCAGCAGACCACAGAAAGATAGTTTGTTTGGGGTTGGAACGCTAATGAAGTCACACGAGATTCCAAGTGGGGTAAAGTACATTTTAACTGTTAAAAATAAAATGAAAAAATGTCTTAAAAGAGTTGCCACCTATGATGCTTACAGTTATCTCTCATCAACAAAACACTGCATATTCCGTAAAGATGCCCACTTAACAAAAGACCAAAGTGCCAACCACGAATACTCCTGCTTATCTTATTTCAAAAATTGTCGCTGTTTCACTTTTTTTTACATTAGGTTAACACCATCTGTACAAGTAAAATACCAACCATACTATTATTTTTATTGTAAGTGTTCGTTATAGTAAAGTACATACGACTTAATAGAAAACACTCAGTTGATTCGGAATGAAGTGGAAGTTGATAACAGAAGACAAACAAGCCTGTAGCCATGCGTGATGTGAATCAAGAAGGTGCATTCACTTCAATTTGTCACTATTTATCATACCCACGAGAATTTAAATACAACATTAAGATTTATATCAGAAATGACCCCAACACGAGACAAATGATAACACCCTAATAGAAGCAAATGTTATACATAGTATTCTTTATGTCTACACCTTGTATGTAAAACAAAATTTTCAGGCAGCAATAATCGAGCTAATTGACAGGAGAGAATGCGATGGTAAGGCGAGAGAAATTACTTCTTCCCACTGCACAAAAAAGAAGAGATTTGTTTGATGCATCAAGAAAAGCAAACGCCTTGTTCAGTTTTGACGAAATCTTTATACGGAGGACTTGTGAGTGTGAAAATCTTTAAGAAATTAAAAGTTATTCCAGTTAACTTTACGTCCATGTTGTCTTCAAGTATTAATACTGCTGAGGAAAATAAAAGACAAATAAGAAGTTTCAAATGAATATTCGCAATGTAAGATTCCATACCTTCATTTTCGTCAAGTTGAACACTGTTAAAGTATTGTTATAATCAGCACATGCTAACCAGAGCAAGTCATTGCTGACAGCCACAAGATTAACGGCTGCTAAACCTGCATATCAAAAAGTCACGGTTTACATAAAGTTTACTTCTAATGCCGCCTTAGTAGATTTGTGATTCACTGGAGTTGTAAGAAAGGCAGTTTGGTTCTGTTGATGGACTTCATGTTGGAACACGGAGGTTAAAATTAAATATAATCAATCGTAAATTCGAATTAAGATTTACCACCAAAACAGGAATTAAGAACTATACAAGAGAAAACCCCAGGAGAAAAATCCGTAACGAGAAAACATATTTCGAAGCACAACATCAGTTCTCATCTAATTAAAGGAACATTTTGAGAGGCAGACAATAACTAAAATGACGTAACATATATAACAAGCAGCTCAAAAGAGAATGTTCACCTGAAAATATACGGGCTAAGGATCTGTACGAATTTCTTTCATGCCCAATGTACGTTCCGGAATGTTCATTAATTAAAAAGCAAGAACAGATAGCTTAAGTGTACAATTACCTCTGCCATGCTGAGCAATGCTTAATGTGTTACTTAGGCAGGGTTCTTCACTCAGGTCCAAAATCTGGGAGCGGAGTAACAAGAAAGTTAAATAAAAAATGAGATTATGCTACCGTATCTTGATATATTTCAATAGGAAAAAGAAAAAATATATATATATATATACATATTAAAAGGATCAGAGGCAAGTTTTGGAATCTTGTTGAGATACCCGTGTTTGAAACAATGACCTTAACGGATTTAAAAGTGCAACAATATTGGGAGCTCTAACTAAGAGCACCATGCAAATGCAAATGCACGTAACGCCTCTTTAATAAACCCAAGCTATAAAGGAAAAACTGACAAAAAAACATGCTCAGAATATGACAACCTCCCCGAGTTCCTTTGTCCACATTTAAATTCACCTGAACTGAACCTTGACTTGTTGCAGATATCAACTTTGAACTTTCAGGAGAAAATACTAATCCACGAGCTGGTAACAAATGAACAGGCAACGGCAAAACCTGCAATTGACACGAAGAAAGTTTTATGAATGAAAAGAGTTAGTAATATCGTTGCTTTTGTCATTATTATTATTATTTCTTAATTTTGTTATGGGACTATTACATCATATCAAAGTTTGGATTTCGACAAAAAAAAAATAACAACAAACAAACAAACAAATCTTGACCGAACTTGAGCTTACTTTTGTCACAGTCACTTGAGATTTTCCTTCTTTACTCTAAAAGTAGAACAAATTAATAAAGCTTTTTAAACTTCCCTTGGTTATTTAATAATGTACTGACTCTAGAAGTACTTAGCGGGTTTAGCGTTTACTGCCAAAAAGACTTATGATGGGAAAATAGGCTGCTTTGACTCATAATCATCAATTTACAAATGCAAATTGGGTAGTTTTAATAGGTGGTAGCAGAGGGCGTACTTTACTTGATATGGTAGGAGAAGGTGGACACCAGGACAGGACAAAGTCAAAAGGTTGTAAAGCCACTTTCAAACTAAGGGCGACATACGTAGAATATGTATTATCACTCTGTTAGAGACTTTTCGGTAAAGTGCAGTTTGGTTAAAATCAGAGTAAGTGGGGAAGCCTCTTTTAACAGGTATACTTTCTGTTTTCTTTATTTTTGTGATAGACTTTTACAGAAAATCGCATAAATTAAACACATCTACGAAAATATACTCTAAGTAGCTGCTAAGAGCGGCGGACTAACGTGCGGAATTGATTCGTGCTGAATTAGAAGAATGTTTACCATTGATAACATGTTCTCTGATTACTTTAAAGGCTTATTACATTAAAAACTAAACCATTATGAATCACTGACGTAGAGAGATAAGTTACCAAAGGTATTTTCCGACATATTTAAGCTTTCAAAGAAAACGGACGATAATCGATTTCACTAGTTGCGGTGTTAAAACGCTTTGTCAGAAACAGAACTGAGCACATTAGTCAACGCCGAATCTTTACCTCTTTACTGATGTTCTTCTACTTTTAGTATCTAATTCCTAAATTACTACATTTCTTGATCTACTACAGTATTGCTGTTAACCTTCCTCTCTTGATAACACACTGCAATGTATTTTTACGATTTTGGCACAAATCGGAAATACAGAATGCAAGCACTCTCCTTTTAATATCAAGAGGCTGTCTACTCAAAACAGGGCACATATAAGAGTACGTGGTCACCTAATTGTAACAAATTCAAATTGTACCACATCCTCTATTTCAGTAAACATCATCCCCTGATGTCCAAGTTCTTTTAACCATGCTCAAAATGTAAGTAAATGATTCACATACTACTTGAGTAAAGAAGCAGTTCGCATAAAAACCGTGCGTCTCTTTCACTTTGCATTCTAACTCCAGGTGTAAATTTTGTTGTAATAGCGAGTCGTTTCCACGACAGTGGTGTTTCCAGCCTTATAGGTGCGTGTGGTTGATTTCACGAACTCTATCCTCACAGATAAAGTTGCCGTAAGACGGCGGCCGTTGCACAAATCTAATTGCTGCTCATGCACCTTGTATGTTCCTTGCTGAATTTCATCTGTGCTTGTCGATTGACTGCCATTCTTCGTGCTCCGAAAGAACCTCTGAATTGGGGCCGAAAGCGAACTAAAGAGGCTGCCTCTTGTCGCATTTTCGTTAATGTTGGAAGCAACTGTTTCCAACAGTTTTAGATGCCACTGCTTAATGATCTCCATTTGAGCCCTCCGCCATTTCATCTCTGCCTCAATCAGTCCTTTAATTCCCTTGACGACGGACTCGCGCTTCTGTGTCTGCCAATACTGTAACGCTTCTATGACACTGTGCGGAATAAAAACTTGGGCTCCTCCACCCACCAATCCACCCTGAGCTTGACAGTAGCCTTCGTAGATTAACACTCCTTTGGGAACAATCAGGGTCGTATTATTGTCCATTGTATTCCAGAAATAGGGAACAGCCAGATCAACTCTGTCCCAAATTCCTCCACTGCGTTCATCTACCGTCCAATACTGTCCGAATCTTCTAGCAGGGCCACCATATGTTCGGTGAAGAACTAAGCACTCACCTTTCGGCGTTGTCACCCAGTAGTGTCCTCCAAGAAAGTTTTTGTGGTGCTCTCCTTCAATTGCATTGAGGGGACCAAAATCAACTGGAGTAACCTCCAATTTGACTTCAGTTTTGCCATGAGATGGAGGTTTTGATTCGGAGCCGGAAGAAAAGAAGCCACTCATTGTGTTACTTAGTTCCAATCTCAAAATTAAGGACCTGAAATCGTGGATATCAAGGGAAGCTTCTATTTTTTCTGAGGTATAGTTCACAGTTAAATAATTGTTTAGAGGGGGGTTACGAGATAGAGTGAGCGTATAGACCCCTTAATGATGTGACGTAATGTCAGGTGAGGACGATCAGAGAGATTCCGATTTACTTCCTTTGCAAAATACAATCACAGCGAACACTTTCCCGCTAAGGCTCACTACTGAGGTGTGTTTGGTTGTTCAAGGATCGGTGTTATCGACTCACTCGAAAAGAAAGAAAGAAAGCTGTAAAGTTGGGAACGACAGGCGAATAACCTTGCAAGAATATATGAGGAGAAGATTGTGTCACGGTCATATCCAACCACTTTCACCTCCATTATGTCACCGTCATATCAAAACACTTCCGCCTAAGTTGTGTTACAGTCATATCCAATCACTTTCGCCTGTATTGTGTCACATTCATATCAAATCACTTTCGCCTGCATTGTGTCACAGTCATATCCAATCACTTTCGCCTGCATTGTGTAACGGTCATATCCAATCACTTTCGCCTGCATTGTGTCACAGTCTTATCGAATCACTTCCGCCTTCGTTTGATATTCAGACTGTTTCAGACAATGTCTATTCACATAATTGCTGGATAAAGATATATTTTTGCTCACGAAAACTGTAACAGCTTTGTTTTGCACAACATTAATTAAGAGGATATTTAGGAAACAAAATCTTCTTTGGAAAAATGCCATGAAAACTCACTAGCATCCGTTCTGAGAACATGATGGTAAGGCCAAACATGTTAATTTTTGTGGCCAGAACACTTACCAGAGTGGCTCTAGAGGTTCAAGTGAACCAGAACTAAATTAAAAAGCAAAACTGAGCTTGTGTCTTTCATCCAGGGAATCTTAGAGTAAATAACTCATGGAAAGTTATTCATGTTCTGGCTTTAGTTCTGCGGATTTTCACTGATGTGTTACGAGTGGTTAGGGGGGTTCCCTGCTAAACGTAAGTTTTTAATAGTACTCAACACAGCCAATTGCCCCCTCCCCCCCCAACAAACACACACCACTTCTCTTGTACTTCTCATGAGCACTAAGTAACAGATGAACATACACTGACAAACACCACGTGCCATGCACAGTTCATACAGCCAACTATGAAAAAACAAACTAATACTAAAACAAAAATTTTACTCACCAAATTCAGCTTGAACAAACTGATATGGTAAACATCAGAAAATGCTGCCCAAGAGGCACACGTGGACACAGCACTGCACACAATATGATGATCACCCTGATATGTACCAATAACATGACATGTCAATAACATATACAGCATGCTACACCAAACCTTTTATCATTATTAATTTTCCAAATAAGCTTTAATGAAAAGTTTCACATCCTCCCTCTTGCTCTGATGTCCCACTTAAATGAAAAATTAATCATATTTATTTATTTGTTGATTTATTTACTGCTTACTTTCTTCCTTATTTCTAGCAACTGTGCAGGAGTCTTTTGAAGTGCAATGGTTGCTTGACCTACTGTATCTGAAACACAAACAACAAAAATGTGGTTTTCAACCTCTTTGCTTCTTACTCTTCTCTAAATAGCCAAGTGCTACAGATACAAATAACATTGACATAAGTGGATGGGGAGATAACATACACTATATGCACCAAAAGTTACTGCTCCTGAAGGAGACTTACGTGTTTCAAAGCATGTGAGACTAATGTTATGACACAGAAACAGAAACATGGACATTTTCAAAATGTTAATGATTGTAGTAATAAAATAAAATACAATTTATCAAGGGATCACACAATCATTAGACTATCAATAATAATCACGGTATTTTACCCAATTCTTGAAGTCTCCAGAACTGTAGAGTACTTGCTGTTTGATACATCAGAATATTTGCTTCCGATGCCAAGTAAACCACAGGCCTCTATAGAGTAACCACAATGTAAAAAAAGAAACCGCAACATCAATGTCTACAAATCTAATTGGCCTGAATGAGTCATTTTAAAGATTGTCTCAAAGGAGGATTGCTTGATCACCCACTCATACTTACATGTGGGAACGGTGCAACTTTGCCATAGCTTGATCTGCCAAACTCTTTGGTGGAATAAAGAAAAAAGCTTGGGTCCAATCCTAAATATAAAAGAAGATACCTAAATCAACCACTATTAACCACATTGTATATCAATTTGTATTCTACAGTAGATCTCATCTCATTGTTCATTAAAAATATTTGATTTCTGAAGGCAAACTAAATGTTGTATATCATACTATTAATAGTTAGATGCACACCTCCAGACACCAACAGGTCATGAATTCCACCCAGTGTAACAAGGCAACGGACGTCCTGCGAAAACATACGCTGAGAAGCAGCTTTCACCCAGTTTAAAACACCATCCTGTCAGTTTTAAGTGAAAAACAAACCTCATTTATTACAAATATTTTTTTGCATATCTACAGTTTTCTGTGTTCTAGCTTCATTAATATTGGCTGATTGAGGGTCACATGGCCTTGCATATTTATGAAATTTATGTATTGGGAACATAATCTACAGTGTATTTCAGACTTTGATCTAGAGAAGGGCACCCCAAATGCCAGGAAACAACCTTGTTTTAACAAAATTTGACATATTCCTCAATTGTTCTGCATGCTGGAATACAGATTTCAAATTGATCTCAAGAACAAATCACAAATACAATTTTTAAGTAATACACTTATCAATAGATATATTTGACTGGACTTGACTATTGTAAGACACATCAATAACAAATAGACACTGTACCTTGTTTGTAATTTGTTGAAACTGAACAATCTTACTGTCAATACCTCCACTAAAAACCATGTTCTCCTCCTGAAAAATGTACACCTTTTATTGGTTATATGCACAGAGAAAGTACACAAAAATGCATCACAGGAAAACTGGATAAAAAGAAATTGTTTTTGGTAAATTCAAAATGGGTAGGAATCTTCTATCAACAAAAAAAACTTCCAAAAATAATGATAACCATAATAATAATAATAATGATAATGGTAATAATAACAATAATAGTATACTGGCTTTGTTGTATCTACGAACCTTATTTACACAAACAGTGAGTACATCAGCCAGATGAGCTTTGAAACTCTGCAAAGAAAATGTTGAGAAGCACTTAATATAAACATTTTTATCACTTTAATAATACAACCTACAGTTGAACCTGAATTTAGCCATCACCCAAGGGGAACAGCAAGGTGATTGTTTAATACAGGTTGATCAATTACTACAGTTTCCAACATAGGGGTGTTACAAAGTAATGATAAAAACACCATTTTGTGCCACAATTGACCACTAAATGGACTTTGAAAATCACCACTTAATTCAGGGTGAGCACTTAATATCTGAATAACTTTATTGGTCCTGTAAAAATCTGGTTTGCACAATATGTACCTGAATTAGTGTTCCTCTCTGGCCATCCCAAAATTGAGTATTTCCCAGAGAGTCTCCTGTAATTATCACAAAATTTCTGAAAGGAAAGCAGACACAGTTATGTCACATTAAAAACCACTTACTTAAAAAAGTGAGTCCTAAAACACAATGAGGTCAGTAATGCTATTTCCACTTCCTTAAATTAGGCACTCAGTAGGTTATTGATGGAAGCCAGTGGTACCCAGTAAGACTGCCAAAATCAAGGGCTGACAGATATCTTTTCACTAATGATGTCATTTGGCAAACATTTCCAAAATAGATGCACTCTCAGTCATTCAAGCTATGGTAAGAGGTCCTATTTCCAAAATTATTCCCAAATGAATTAATTGTAATCAAAATGTGACCTTTTTATATAATACAAATCTTGACAATTTAATTTTCTTTAATGATGGATCTTGAATACATCTATAATGATACAGTCTCATTAAACAGCCTTTGGACTATAATGAACCAAATGTAATGCCTAAGGATTGTTATTCACAACCTGTCCAACCCAATGGCAAATCCATGATAAAATCTGATTCTGAGGTGTCATTCCTCTTAGTTGGTTGCTGATTTGTACAATGGTGCAAACTATACCTTGTCATATGTATGGCCCATATGAGAGTGCTTCTGGATTGAAATTCATCTACTGTTATCCTCAAAGTGCAGTGACCTACAAAATTAGGGACCGAGAGAGAGATGAGACATCCATCAAATCTGTCCATGTTGTCACTACAATCTTCTGAAGAAGTACCTCAAATAAATAACTTGGTAATTGGTAACATAAGCAGATGCATACCTGATGTTACATTGTACAATCTTACTGTACTATCAGAAGCTCCTGTAACAAGGGTATTATCACTCAGATGCCAACTAAGACACAGCACCCTGCCTAAAACATGAAGAAAAAGATGTCCTTTGTCATGAAACGAATACATCAAACACGAATGTGGCTAACTCTGACTCATACAGTATTACATTTCTGGCATGCACTGCTTTTTTTTTTCATTTCCATTATACCCACAACTAATAGATTTCAAGCATTATAATTCAACAACCATTGAATTTGATTTTAGTGTAATAAGTATAGGAAATCGTATGAACGCGAGTGCATTTCGTGATTTATGGGTACGAGTGATGTTTTGAAAGTTCTCAAAATTGCACGAGCCGTAGGCGAGTGCAATTTGAGAACTTTCAAAACATCACGAGTGACCATAAATCACGAAATGCACGAGCAGGTTCATACGATTTTTTATTTATTATATTCTCGACAAAATTATGCAGACATTTTATCGAGTTGTTCGTGCTCGTATTCTTCCATTTTTGGGTTTACTTTTCGTTGAGTCGCCCATGTTTGCCAGACATTTAACCAGGTCTGTGTAGCTTTCAACGTGTTTTTGTTTTTCGCATTTTCTTTAAGTTGCTCAACGATGTTTTGGTTTGACAAAGCAAACCGGCTGTCAGCCATTTTTTTATAATTTGGTGTTCAAATTTGGCGCTTCCCCGGTGTTTCCATGGCAACTTCTCCGTATTGCACTCTATAACCTCTATTGCACTCTAACCTATTTATGCATTCATCATTGACCAATCAGAAACGCGATATTTTGTTGAGTATATAATAATGAAAATTATTAGGGGTCTTGGTTTGCCTAATCTATTTTAGCCTTCACATTCACATGACTCAAATCTTGACAGTTTTCACTAACATGTGAAAATCAGTCTAATAATTGTTCATTTTCAGGAGATGGCTGTACATGCAGTGAGTTTTCATAGCTACACTGTATGATATGGAATGCATAAAAGTTAGAGGACTAACTTTTCTTACTAACAAGTATAATGAAAACTCCTTGCACAATAATACAATGTTATTTTGATATTTTGAATTGACTGATAGCAGGGGTTATGGATCAAACCATTCAGGTATAGAATACTATATCACAAATAATTTGAAAGATAATAATTATATAGCAAATGAATAAAATAACTAGCAAGCTCCTGGAAAGAGTCGCACCTGTAGTAAACAACATCACAATAAACCAAGAGTGAAGTGTTGATTACTAACAAAGGCCAGGAATAGTCTTCTTACAAACTAGATTCTAGTTACAAATCATTCCAGGTTATGTTTTTATCCTAAATAAGCCTTTTACCATCTTGTTGATCCAGGGATTTGCTGTAATTCAAACCATCAGCAGTGATTTCAAACAGTCTCACTCGACCATCTTCACAGCCAACCTGTCAGTTGACAATGACAAATTTCTTTTATTAATAATTTTGTGTCAACTAAAGTCCATCAGCAAGACTGCATACATAAAATTAAAATAAATCCTCCAACGTAACATTTTCTTATTACAATAAAGATCCAATCTCAAGGGAGAACATTTTTCACTCAATTCTCAAGATCACATGTTTCTCTAACTTAATTATGAGCAATCAGGATAAGAAATAACATGGAGTGGACAATAGTTTTTTTATTGGACATTACAAATTTGACTGCAGTATTAATACTAAACTTACTGCCATATGTGTTTTTGCATGATTCACAGACAAACACCACACTGCTCCTCCAAAGGAATCAACTGTTATCTGGAAGACATATCATTCATAAATTCAATCACAAGAGAACTTAACCACAAACACAAACTTACATATATTTAACTTTTAGTATTAATCAACAAGGATTTTTTTTCTCTGAATCATTCCAAAATTCAAGCTACAATAGCTGTTTAGAGAAAATCATGTCTACAGATTAAATATTCTCCATCAAACTGTTCAAGACAAAAAGGATAAAAACAAAATCTTGCACTTAATAATTCTTACATCTAATTTGAGGGTGACATGAAGAACCAACCAAGATAGATACCATTCAATTTCCTTTTATCAGTCTCTCCTTTTCTCGTGCACAAGCCTTCTCCTTATAATTTTGGTGTTTCAAAATGCCAAAAACCATACATAAGTCAATACCTTTGGAAGCAGGCTGGTGAGATCCCATTCAGTGATTTCTGCATGCAGACCTCCAGTGAACAGTCTCCCTTTACACCAATCAAGTGTTTCAACTGAGGTATCTTTACATCCTGGAATAACCTGAAGATTATAAATGAAATGACAGCAAGTAGATCAAATATTGTTTCGTAGGTCTAGAGTGCCTAATTTTATGAAGTCCAAAGTACATATACAGCACCAAAGGCTCTTTCATTAATTATAAAGTTAGGTACTAAAGAAAAGATATTGTATACTAACACTGTATGAACCCAAAGAACCATATATAGGCATTCCTATTAACAAGTTCACATTAGCCCTAGCCGGTAACTACTGGTTTGAATCTTCCTCACATACTATTTTACTGTTCCACGACTGTGGCAAATCCAATCAGAATTTTTCTAAGACTACATGTATCTTCCCACACAAAGATCATATCATTGTTTAAATTTTACTCCACAAAACATCTTGAAACCATAAACCTGTGCTTATTATCACAGCTATTTTCCACAATAGCTACTTTATATGGTAACTTCATAAAATGGACAAAACATTTCAACACACCGTTTCTTGGTACCAATTGTCTTTGAAATTCCATATTTCTATGGTGCTATCTGCCCTGGTAGAACAAAGAGAAAAAATAAAGTCTCCAACTTTCTTAGTTTCCACTCAAGTAATTAAATGGATAAGTACATACATTTAGCTGCCTTATGCAAACCAAAGTACCACATACACAACAAGTACTTTGTTTGAAATTTACTCTACCCCGAATTTGTTATAGTAGACTCCTCATTGCTTGCAGATAACTTAATCAATTTGTTTCAGAGAACTGAACCTAATCAAAACTTTAATCCTTCCTTGTCACTGTTTCTGAAATTAAGTTTGAACACCCAAAGGTCTTAAAGTTCAAATATTACTTGGACAAGAAGGTGACAGTTTGTTTATTTTTTTAATTTTGCTGTATTGGGCATAATACAGCAAATACAGATGTTGAATAACATCTACTTTGAATGGTATCCACATTATTTAGAATTAAAAAATAACCACAGGATTCACATCAAAGTGAATAGATGGATATAGCACATGGATAAATTAGGAGAGGGTTGAGGAGTGAGTAAAACCTTTCCTTTTTTCTAGTCCTCTGACTGGATGATAATGTAGGTGTTGAATGAAGATGTGACCTCTGCACAATTTTTGAGGTTTGCCCATGATGGACTATGGATATTTGCTATGGACATTTACTCAGCTCAACCCTTAAATCCCAAGATCTTATCAGTAATTCTCCTCTTTGTCTGCCATACAGTCCGTATAATTTAAAGTTTTTTATTTCTATCATTGAATAATAATCCCCTAGCTGTTTTTTTTCTTTATCTTTTTGACTTGACAGCTTGATCTTGTGAGTATAAAGTGTGTCTTGAACCCTCCTGGTTATGAAGGGTTGATGTTCAATACGAGTTTTGTAGTTTTTCTTCAACAGTACATATCATATTTACTGTGACTGACCCATCTCAGTCATATGAAATAGGAACCTAATTTTTGGAGCATTTAGATACAGAAAGGGGATGCAAAATGTTCTTGGAGGGTTATGTTTTACAACGTATTTGAGGAAATGAAAACTTTAAGGTGGTGGGACATAGAGGTTTTCTCTGAAATTCCCTCTGTGAAGGGAAAGGTGGTGGGACATAGAGGTTTTCTCTGAAATTCCCTCTGTGATAAGGGTACATAATATCTTCTGACACCATAATTTTCCAATAAGCTGAATTTTATAAGTATTTTGACTGGTTCTTCCATTGGAGGATTCAGGTAGATAGATAACCTTATTATTAACAACATTTTTCTTCTTATTATATGAAACATAAGTTCCAAGTTGTTGTGTATCTTTTCAGCAATAAATCACAAATTGTAGTAAGAACACAAGTGGAACACTCAGCTGCTCCTCTTTTGACATCATCTGTGATCTGTTAGTGAACAGACCCACAACAACAAGGTTCATACTGTTTATTAAACAACACATATGGTAAAAAATCAACCAAAACGCACAAGCCCCTGTTAAATGGGCCTCGATTATCCCAGGGATTTTCCCTGTTATCTCTACATTTTCAGGATTTTAACAAAAGTTAGTAAATTGACGCATGAAAATCCTTACTACACCTCTATACTATCTATAACAAAGCAAGAGTAAATCGTAAAAATACTTTACGCACCGCCAACAGAAGCCACGATTGGCTGCATTAAACTATGTGACATATTCACAAACCACGTGGAGTAACAACCTTGATATTTACCTTGATAAAGCAAGTCTACATGGCTTATCAGTGTCTTCAAATGCCATGCAGTGAATTGCCTGAGGTACATACTCCACAAATCGAACTCTATGTACGTTAAACTTCACCTTAAAGGCCATTTAAAACTTCATCGATTGAGAGCAAACGTTATAGATTTGATCAATTAGTATGAATCGCGATCTTTTTGGCCAGCTGTAAAAAACAAAGAAGTAAGTTATAGATTATCACATATGTTTTGTGTCCTCAGCGAACAAACCGCTGGCTAAGAAGCCGGATCAACCAAGGCTCAAGATTAGTTCAGCTGTCTGGTCGCTGTCTCTAGAAACTACTGAGTGCAGCTGTTTCCTGAGTGATTCATCCGTTTGGTTTCTTCATCACCTGTTCACAGATCTCATATAATCATGAAATCTTACTTCTTCTGCATAATCTTATCTTTAAGCGTTTGTTTCAACAGAGCAGTAGATGTTAGCGTGAAGAATTCCCTTGTTTGGGGTCCAGGACTTGACAGTAGAGCAACTCTGCCGGCGAGATATTTTTTCATTCAGAGTGTAGACAAAGGAGGCAACAAGTGAGATCTTAGCATTTATTTAGCGTAAATTAGAAGTTATGAACCTCATCAGTAAATGAAGGAAAAAGAGGGGATAATTAAGAAATTTCTCATCACCACTATGATGACTATCAAAATAACCGTTTGTTACTACGCGCTCAAAGTAATTAAGTATGATGGGAGTTCCAAATTTTCCCCTCCCCCCAGGGGGAAGTGGTGCTAGACCCAGAGAGATTTTTTAAAAACTGTGGTTCAAGAAAAATAACACCAAACGTACTTCAGTTTTGTGGCTGTAGACATGGGTGACAGCTGATGAATTAAATTTGGAAACAAGAGATCCATTCATTTGTTGTGACTGGATCATTGTGTCGTGTTCTTTGATAAAATCACAAACTGACACTGTTGAAATGGAGGTATTTATTGTGCCAGAAAAAAAGAGAAATAACCGACAAAAATACACCCATGTTATACTTAAAAAAAAACCCAATTTGTCTCTGAATAAAAGTAGAATCACCTTCTCCCTCTTTTACAAAAAAAGATACGATAGCTGTTGGTTGTTTTATAGGTTTTTCAAAGTCTTCTGTTTCACACACCTTTATTGAAAATTCTCTCAATTCTACTTTTTAAATGTGTGATTATCATTCTTTTTTGTCAGTCTTACAGATTCTCCAGGCCAAGCTACCTTTGATGTGAAAATCACAAGCTCATCTGGACGAGTAAGGGCTTGGGTTCAAAAGTTGGACAGGAAAGATGGGTCATTCATTGTTCGCTATAGAATGTTTGCATCTTATCCAGACCTTACTATTGAAATAACACACAAGGGCAAGAATGTTGCTAACTCGCCTTATAAATTAGAGGGTAAGGGAATGTAATCTCTTCTGATTTGCCAGTTGAAAAGAGTAGAAACAAGACAAAAAAAGTCACAACAATATGTCTCTAGTAAGATAACAGCCTTATCCCAAAAATCAGATATAAAAATTTCCACACTTAACCTTTAACTCCCAATATCTTATTAGTAATCTCCATATGGTTCTTGTGATGTTAGTTTGGAGAATTTGGTATTGGATCAAATAATAATCCCCTAATCAATATTTTTCATTATTCTCATCACTTGTCTGCTTGAAATTGTATTGATTTTGTAAGGAAAAATTCTCTCATGGTCACCTATGGGAATTAAAGGATTTGAGATATGTTTGTCCTTTAACTGTGGAACTTGTCATCATGATAATGATTCTTATCAGTTCATTTATTGATTAACAATCCACAGGGGGAATATACCATGAGACTTGTTACTGCCCAGAATCAAGTGAGGAAGCCTGGTTGGAAGCCATGAATTGTTCACAGATGTACCCACAAATCCAAAAGGATCTGATGCCATTTGATAAAGTAGACTTAAAAGAATTGTCCAAGGAAGCTGTTCAACAGTTTGGAAAACATCATTCATTGTGCCATTATTCTGTCATCAACAATCAGGTAATTCAAAACAGATGGAAGCAGATAAGTTAAGTTAAATTTGTTATTAGTGTACTGAAGTAAAAACTCATGATTTGACATTGAAGGACAAAATCTTCCTTTGCAAGCACAGGTGTAAGAATGATGTTATGTTAATATTGTAAACTGTTGCTTATTATAAACCAGGGGCATATAGGTGGCAGTTTATTTTATGTCATTTCCCCTTCCTGCATAGAATAACAAGAACGAAAAATATGTTTCACCTTACACTCTTACTGGGAATCATAATCAACTGACAGAATTACGACCCTTACATTTGATTTCAAAAAATTAAAAAGCGGTTATTAATTTTACTGTGAAGTAGCAATCTTCTCCATAGTCAACCTGGGTGATAGATGTGTGATGGAAAGCTTTTAGTTAAATGACTTTTTTGTTGAAGGTTTATCGGAAAACTTATGGACAACATGTGGGATTTTCAATGTTTATGGATAACATACTCTTGTCTCTTGCCAGAAAGGTAAAAAATATTTGAACAAGTTACAATAACTTTGTTTCAGGCATATCAAAGATTATTGTATATCAAGAGAGCATTTTGCTTTGCAGTCTTAAGTCACTATTTATTATAATAGAATGATTAATAGAATATAGTTGAAAATAAAGAGAAAGATTTTTCTTACAATAATTTTCACATTTGCATCAGACATGTATTTGTGAATTATCTGTCTCTGAAATAACCCAAAAACTAATTCTGCACTCTCTGCCAGTTACTGGCTTTTACTGAAACCTTTGGAAGATCACCACTTTAGTTTAGTTCTGCATTATTTAAAGTCACAATTTTCTTTAATTTATTTTTCCTTTGTTGATAGGTGCTTCTGCCTGACATGGAGTTTTTTGTCAATCTTGGTGACTGGCCCCTTGTGATGCATAACACAAAACCTATCCCTATACTATCCTGGTGTGGTTCAGATGAAACACTGGACATCATCATGCCAACATATGATCTAACAGAGTCCACACTGGAGACTATGGGAAGGTATGGTCTCTAAATTATAATGTTGGATGCTGTAATGGCAAGATATCCTTATCTTGAAGTCTGATTTGTCCAGTGGCCTTAATAGCTCCTTTGAGTGGTGAGGATTCACCAATTACCAGACCAGTATTTGACCAAATTTTTCTCTTATTTTATAAACACTCATCTACACTCCAAGGTTTTCAAGTTAAGAAATGTATTGAAAAATAAATTGTGTAGAGTAACAATGTGTGAATGAAAAATAGGACAGGCCTTCAAAATTTATGTGGAGACTTCTCAAAGAGTACCCAGAGAATTCTCTGATCTTCAGTGACTTATGAGACACTCTGATATTCCCACATGGAAGGAAGCACTGTGGAAATATATTGTCTTACCCAGGAGCATGATGTTCAGTAATGGTTCCATTAAATGCTTGAATCTTGACTTAACATTCAGAAGGTGACTGGCACCCACAACATCTCAACTCATACTTCATTAAAGTTTAAATCAATTGCCAGTTTCTTACAGTTTACTACACTAGTTGCATAATGACCCCAGCAAGCTCATCTCTGACTTTCTAAGGAGATCTCCCTAATCAGTTGATAGATTTTAAGCTTTTGGTACCTTTTTCGTCATTGTTTCCTTATGGTTAACCCAGACTAAACTGTGCACCTGCCTTGAGAATAGCTTTGTTTGAATTTCAGAGTTTCCCTGGATATGCTGTCTGTGCAGTCCACTGAAAGTCCAAAATGGCCAGACAAGATAAACAAAGCACTTTGGCGTGGCCGTGATAGTAGAGAAGAAAGACTCAACTTGGTTATCATGGCAAGGAAGAAGCCTGAGCTATATGATGCTGCACTTACAAACTTCTTTTTCTTTGAATATGATGAGAAAAAATATGGTCCTAAAGCAAAACACATTTCATTCTTTGATTTCTTTAAGGTAAGCACCCCTATAGCAGCTGAGTTACTCCACAAAAGTAGACTCTGGTGATTCCTCACCCAAAAATCAAGCCTTGTTAATTTAATCTTTCTTTCTAACTGCCACTTAGAGTTATTGTTAAAAATCTCATCCATGATAGCTTTCATTATTGCTCCATTCTTACTCTTACAGTTGTCTTGGAGATTGACTGAATTCCTTGCCAAGTCTGTGAGGTTTAATAGATTAGCAAGAGGTACAGGGGTGGGTTGGAGGCTGTAATGAGGGCTGGCACTGTATCTTTTTGTAAGTTTATGTTCATGCCTCACCCTTCGCCCTTATGCTCTGTCCATTTTATTTCTAGTGGAAGTACCAAATTAACATTGATGGAACTGTGGCGGCATATCGCTTGCCATACCTGTTAGCTGGAGATTCTTTGGTATTAAAACAACAGTCACCGTATTACGAGCACTTCTATGGCGATCTTCGACCTTGGATACATTATGTGCCTTTTAAAAGAGATCTGAGTGACTTGGAAGAAAAGTTAAAATGGGCTATGGACAATGATGAAAAGGTATCTAAAGCTCAGGGGCTGAGTAACAAAGTAACCAGCAGAAAGGAAAAAGGGAGGAAAATCTGCAAACAGTGATTGGATTGAATGAAGCCTTGTATCATCTTGTATGAGAAATTCTGAACAAATATGTAGACCTGTTTTTAACTCCCACAAGTGATGAAGGGAGAAGGAAGAATTACGAAATAGATCGCGGCAAGGAAAGGGTAAATCAGGTTTACTAATGATCAGGTGTAGCTGTCCCAATGAATTACCTTAGTCTTAAAGCAGCCATTATTTGATGAAGGAACATCCAAAGGTTAGAGCGAGCTTCACGGTAGTTAAAAACTATTCACCGAAGTATCGGTGGCTAGCGGTGGATATTTACCGAGCCGCAAACTTAAAACGGTTTAAGTGGCCCTTTATTCTTTGTTTTAGCCAAAAGATGATTACTGCAACAATTATGATGTTCAGGCGCGCCTTCGACGCAATACAGTGTTTAGTATATGCATGTACTATTGAAAGATATACTAAGTGTTTTGAGTGGTTATTTCAGCACCTGTGAAAACAAACTGATGTGTACAATCCATTTCTATCACTAGGTCAAGGAGATAATAAAGAACGCTCAGTCATACACGAGAGATAACCTGCTTGCTGATCAGATCTTCTGTTATCACTATATTCTTTTCCAGGTCAGTTTGATCTCGTCTTCCTTTATGGCGCTGCCATCCACATATCATCCATTTGTTTACTCAGATCAGTGAAATTTCACACCATACCAGCTAATAGTCGTGTGATTTGGAATGTCAGCTGTAGCTCCAAAGATGCCCCAAATATCCTGCTTTCAATCGATTTTCTTCATAAAAAAGACAAAATGTCAGGTCTTCTCGGCTGTAGCCACCCACCCGGATTCCATTCAGAGTCCAACTAACTTAATCTGTAACTGTTATAAGAAGTTCATTGAGGTCATTTAATCAATCTGTAGTTTTCTTTACCTTCTTAATTGTGTGGTGTAAAAGTGACAAAACAAAAGAAAAACCAAACGAGGTAATTTTTATCATTATTTAGGAGTATGCTAAGCGCCAGACAACCAAGCCTACGAAACATTCAAATATGGAACACATAAAGCAACCAAGTGATAGAGATTCGGAATGTAACTGTATAAAAAACAGGGAGGTAAGTCATCTTAGTAATCATCACATGCAAGTCACTTCACCTGCATAACCATTTTGCGCGCTTAATATCAGATATCTGAGCTTAAATTTCAGTTCCTGTAAATCTGAACAAAATTCTTTTGGGCAATATTTGTCTTATCCAGTAACTGATGTTTTCCTTTTGTTTTTCAGCTCCGTGACGAACTCTAAACCTTGCTCTGCTGTAAAACAAACGCTTTTCAAGTTCCGTTTGACAGCCGGCCGGCACACGCACACGCTGTTTGGTGTAATGGTTGGGACACGCCCCCTTTGAAAATATCTGCTTTCACAGTTTCGCTTCACGAACTTGTTTTACAACGAGTTTTTCATGGTCTTTGTTATGATGAGAGTTTTGTACAAAAGCTGAGTACTAAAGCTGTTTTGTGACGAGCAGATTTTGAAAATAATTATTTACGGAGGATTTTATGAAGATCAGAAAAGTTAATATAATATTTGTCAGAAATGACCTGGAAAGAAAAATTTTGAATTTTACTTTTGAAAATTTACTTTTGAAAAAAATAACTTGAATATTCAATTCAGTGAGAGAAAGCTTTACTCAAAGGGGTTTCTTTATACCGACTTATAACCTCTATCTTTTCTCCGGCTCTCTCTTTCCCTTTTTTTTTCTTCTTTTCTCAGGCTTTATTTTCACTACTGTATAAGCATTGTTCATAACTGCAACGTTCACTCTCATCTCCATTTATTGATCAGCAATTTAAATGTATGATATCAAGGTATTCATGTCTTTTATTCATCACCCACGGGCTTATTATGAACCGACATAATGACCAGCTCCCGGTTAGCTTTTTAGCTCAGATGGTAGAGCACTGCACTGGTATCACAGAGCTTATGGATTCAACTCCCGCACAAGCCCTTATTTATTTTCACTACAGTTAGGGTCGGTGCCTACTATTGCTACTACACACACCGGCTGCTTGATTTTGGCCTTTAATTTTGCAATATGGTGCGGAAAAACAATGCGAACATGTTCTAGAACAGATAAGATCTCTCGAGTTTCACATATATTTTACAACGAGAAGAATTCTATTCAATATGGGTGGAATTCAAAGCGAAGCTGCGCTAATTGGAGACCTTCCTTTCAGTCAATTCAACAATAATTATGACAACTTCTCTTACAAAAGGATCTGTGCTGAATTTGGAATTAATTATCACAGTTTCCGTATCTGGGGCAAATTACGTCGTAAGAATGCTTCTTATTTATGCTGCTGGCATAGGACTTATGTTAACTGAAATAAATTACCTTGATTTTGGTGGGAAGTGAATCAATCAAAGGAACCCTTATCTGCCTCACTAGATATGACGAAGGTGCCGATAAACAGTATAATTACTTTGTATCATTAACCACAAGCTGGCATGGCAAGATTAAATTACGTGTAATCAATAGAAGCATTGTAGAGTCGCAAGTAAATGTTCGTTCAAGCATGCTAGGAGGTTCTGGAAGTGGCAAAGAGGTACAACGTGAGTTTCTGACACTGATGAAAGGGCGAGACATTTCCAAAAGTACAGCGAATGGTTTGTACCTGGGGGTAACATGTAATAGTGTAGTTTGATCGTCCGGGTGAGTGTAGTTCTGAGAAGGACTGTTGTCGGTAATGGTGACTGACGTTTCGACAACCTGAGCGGAAGTTATCATCAGAGTCAGGTGAAAAAGTCGAATGTACTTAGTCCGGTTTGTATAAACTGATTGGTCAGTTTTGCTGCGATGTTATTGGCTGTAAGACTCAAGTGGCATAAGTCAGTCGTGATTGGTTGGTTTTGATCCGTTAGTGAAGTTAGGTCGTTCTGTTCGGTTCGTTTGTAATGTTAATGTAGTGAATGAGTCGTTTGTATGTATTGGAGTCTGTTCCAAGTTAGTAAACCAGCTTTCCAGGGTCAGTCGTTGAAAATAGTTGGTGCTGTAGGTTAGGCATTGCGCAGAGTCCTAGTCAATAATGTGGTTCGTAAGTCGGTGATTTTCAGCAATGTGATTGTTAACATCGCCTTTCGTCGTCGCTCGTTTGTGTTCAGTCAGTCTAGTTTTGAGGTTTCTGCCAGTCTCACCGATGTAGGAGGCGTGGCAGTCGGAGCAATTGATCTTATAAACTGCTCCTTGTCTGTTCTTCAGTTCGTCTTTGTCTTTGACGTTGGTCAGTGACTGACGTAGTGTGGTAATAGGTTTGTGAGCGACGCGGATATTGAATGGTTGTAGGATGCGCGAGATGTTCTCAGATATGCCTTTTATGTATGGTATAGTTGCTGTGGTCGTAGGAGTTGCGTTGTCGTTAGCGTCGGTAGTAGTACTAGTAGTAGTAGTAGTAGTAGTAGTAGTAGTAGTTTTTTTCAACGAACAACGACGAAGACTTCATCCAACGTAACACTCACAGACCTACTACTACTACCGAAGCTAACGACAGCGCAACTCTTACGACCACAGCAACTATACCATACATAAAGGGCATATCTGAGAACATCTCGCGCATCTTCGGACCGAACAGAACGACCTAACTTCACTAACGGATCCAAACCGACCAATCACGACTGACCTACGCCACTTGAGTCTTACAGCCAATAACATCACGGCAAAACTGACCAATCAGTTTATACAAACCGGACTAAGTACATTCGACTGACAACAACCTTTCACTTGACTCTGATGATGACTTCCGCTCAGGTTGTCGAAACGGCAGTCACTATTACCGACAACAGTCCTTCTCAGGACTACACTCACCCGAACGATCAAACTACACTATTACATTTCCAAAAGTGTTCAGATATCCCAACTTACAGTAGATGACTCGAAAGTAAGACTCGATCGAGCAATCTCACCAGGAACCTGGCCTATGCGCCCTTACCTTTAATTGAACACCGGAAGCACAGTTGGCTATATCAATCAGCTGAAGATCACAGAAACAGGAATCAATCAATAAACTTGAAAACAAAGAAAATTGTTCCTAGACTTGAAAGTGGAAGGCCGTCAACCATTAATAGACAAACTTCATATCTATCAAATCGAGGAGTAAAATAAAAGAGAGAGAGAAAAAAAAATCACGAAATGTTGAAGGCAGGACCAATACAAGCAGGAATTGCAGGTGCTTATGCCCTCTCTCGAATCTTTTGATTCAAGAATGCAGTAACTCCTGGAAAAAAGCCAGGCATTTATACTAAGGAAAGTTATCACTTCCCTAGCAGTTCTCGGCTTGTTATTTTACCTGCAAGTCTTACGAGAGAGCATATTGGCAACCTTTTAACCAAGAGTTTTTAATCCGTTTCCAAAACCCCTGACGCCTGATCAGAGACCACTTTTCAGAGAACTGACGAAAACTCTGACAGTTCTTTCAACAACTAATCAAACAGCCGTCACCGTAAAACCATATCGCTTGAATAGGTTTTAACTTTTCTCGAAGTTAAATTCTCTCTTCGAGTGCCTATCGCTCATTTTCAAGTACGTCAATGAAGTTTATTTTCTCGCTTATCTTTTCTCTTGGTGAAATCTTACAGGATACTGATGGTTTTTGATCTATTCAAACATCTACGAGAATTTTTTCATGAAAAATAAGGGGATAACAAATTACTCGGAGGAATACGATCAGATGACCTTTGCAAACATCAAATGAGGCAGACAACAAAGATTCAGGTGTAGACAAGGAGAAGAAGCTAAACTCTGTTCATGGAAAGGAGTACAGAACCAAAATAAACAATGAAATCCTAAATGATCACGGTGTGTTTCACCAAAAATCTCTGGCAGACGAACTAATATTTGAACTTGCAAGTAATGTAGTCAAAGGATCTGACAAACACAGTTGGATTATGAGTTGACTAACATCCAGCTGGAATGTGAAGTGATACACAATCAAAAATTCGGTTGAGGAAGCCTCCTAAAACTATCTAAATGGAAAACGGTTCATGTATGAGCATGTAACGATATAAAACTATAAAAATCGCCTGAGACAGATACAATGATTAATGAAAGTATCAACGATCTGCGAAGGTCAATGGAAGGATTGCCGGCTTCTTTTTTTCAGTGAACCATACATTGCTGTCTCTGTCTCTGTCTCTGGTACTGGCATCGATACTGAAACTGGTACTTGTGACGAAATACTGCTAGAAGTATGCCTGCATAAATTACTTGGCTATATAGAAGCGGTGAACATAGGCACGTGCAACTGAACTTATCACAATGAGTGCGCCACTAATTATCATATAATAATATGCGCATTCGGGTACAGTCAGTTATTTTTGCGGTTTTTTGAACATGTAACTGGTCGGTTTATGCTGACGTAATAAATGGGCTTTTTAACCCAAACTTATCGTTACAGCACTGACACTGGCACTGTCTCCGTCACTATCACCGTCTCTGTCACCGTAAGTGTTACTGTCTCTGTTACACTCGATATCATTGTCACTGCCCCTGTCACTGTCACTCTCCCTGTCCCTTTCCCTGTTACTATCACTATCTCTTTCACCATAATCATGTCCTACTATGTCACCGTCACTGTCTCTGTCAGTCACTGTCACTTTCCTTATAACTAACTCCATCTCTGTCACGGTCACTGTCACAATCCATGTGATCGTCTCTTTGACTAGTTTCAATCTGATCAGTGAAGCCTCTGTTTTTCTCTACCATCTACTCGATGAAAAGTTTTTCAATTCGTGAAGGATCTTACCGTAGTTACAGCCCTTAATCATTCGGGCTCTTTTGGGAAGTATTTCGTTAAGTTTTAGAAAAAAAATGAAAATGTTCTTTACCAGCCGAAGAGTGTCCGTATTGGAAAAAACTATGCCCTCTGTCTTTAATACCAGTACCATGGCCCAGTTTTTCCCAATAAACGGACCTCCCGGCTGGGGAATAATATACGGATATATGATGTACATATTATACTCTAGTCAAAAAGTATTATGCACAAACGCTGCGTTTTGATTTTTTAAATTATGACGAACGTTAATTTTTTATTTCCTATGCAGGATAAAAGTAATTCATGGAGAATTTCATACTTTTTAACAAATTAGACACAGACGAAACAATTAAAAATTTGGCAAATTTTTGTTGCGGATAATCTTAAAATGATTTTAAACTTATAACATGAGGGTAATTTTGGGAAACTTTGAAATTTATAGAACAAATCTCTTGACAACATTCCGAGGTTTTTTTTTTGTTTTTTTTGTTTTTTTTTTTGTCCAATCCAGCAGTCCAGTCCGAATACTTCTCTTTCTGAAGTACCCGCTGCGCCGGGAATATGGTGGCGAAGTGATAGTAGTACTCATTCATTTATAGATATATATGTATAAATATATTTATTTTTAGAAGGAAAACTGTCTTACATTAGCGGTTGGAAATCAAGAAATACTGTACGATGGAGTGCTTAGTAATCTGCTGCCAAAAGAGCCATGATCCAATACCCCTTCCAGATGGAGAGAGTGTATTACTTGGCAGAGGCCCTCTGACCCAAATTACAGACAAGAAATGCTCCAGAAATCAAGGTTAGTTTACTCCTTATCCAGTTTCATCTACCGAAATCACCGATGGATTGGTTAATTGATTACCAAATGTCAAAAAATATATCCTATAAAGCAATAAACGCCTTAATAATGACAAATAATGATTTCCTCTCGCGTATAGCTCTAGCACAACATTCTTCCCTTCCCGGCTCGGTTACTCACGGACGTTTCATACTCAGCCGTCTCGTAGCCGCCTAGGACCATTCACAGTTTCGTTGTTTCTTACCAATACTTATAAATTATGTTTCCATGGTAAGTAGGTTTAAAGTAAGTTCGGTTTCTTTATAAAATAGAAATGTAGTATCAGTGTTAAACAAGTTTTTTTTTCTGCATGTTGCGCGCGTTTTTATGCACGACCACCGAACGTAAGCCCCACCAGGTAAACTTTGGTTATTTATATACCATCCTGAGTGAACTTACTTCACAACCAAATAATTTAATTATCAAAGCTAAACCAATCTTGTTCTTTTTTTCTTAATTTTTTCTTAATGTTTAAATGAAATGAATGCTTTTGCTTTCTATTGTGAATCAATCACAGACGTCAAAGTTACCTTGCACTTGGCAAAAATCAAGTTGTTGTTTTTAAGAAGTTCGCGAGTATGCACAAGAAAAACTCTTCTTATATCTTTACTTGTTGGACTCTTTTTTGACTTGACATATGCAACTATTGACATCTGTTCATCCTCTTGCATGTGAAGTTTGTGGCAACTACAGGCCGGTTTTGTTGTCAAGCATTCTAAGCAAGATCCCAGAATCTGTGGTAAATGACACAATCCCATGTCACCTTTAACAGAACTACAGGACATTGACAGAACTATTACTAACACAACCTCACAGAAACATGGATAAAAGCACTCAACTCAGTTAAGCCTTTGTAAAGTTCAAAAAGGCCTTAGACAATGTTTCTCATTCCATCCTTTTAACGTGACTGGAGGATTAAGACTTTGATGTAGCAGGTCCACTACTCCACTGGATCAAAAGCTGTCTTAAGGGAGGAGCCAATTCATAATTGTAAATTGCACTAAGTCTGACACACTACTAGTCCAATACCATTATCCCCCCTCCCCCGTAAGGATTGTTCTTAGGACCAACCTTTCTCTTCCTGTTTACAAATGACCTGCCATCTCATGTGATGGGAGAGTGGTTAAAGCAATATAGCACTGCTGAACAGAGCTCTAGACAAATTGCAATAGTGGTGCCTAAACAACAGACTCGCAATCCATCCAGGCAAAAGTGAGGCTATGTTACTCTGTCAAGGAAATCCCCAAGATCCTCTTCCACCCATCACTTTAGGAAGTGTGGTAATTAGTTGGATAACCAAATCGAGACTGCTGAGAAAGACAGTAGATGACAAGTCAACCTGGCTTCCACACTTACTGGAGCTCAAGAAAATATTTGCTAATAAGTTAAACTTTCTCCATAAATCAAATTACTTCTGACTAGCGTTTGCCTCCATCTCAATTGTTAAGTGATTCTGCCCTCATTGTTGTATGGTCTTGTCTTGTGGGGATGCTTCTGTAGCAGTGAAATACTTCAGCCTGATCTATCAGGGATCCACTGCAAAGCAGCTAGACTTATTTTTAAGCTTCCCTGTAATTTGGAGCTCATCAAGTACTAAAACAAGGAAAATGGTGGAAACTGTATTTTTACTGCAATCTGCAGTTTTTATAGGTATCCATAAAACCTACCAAAAGACTACAGACTATAACTGATCACATCATATCCAGACAGACTGTGTGATATATGTCACTAGTGCAAGATTCATTCATTATCCATCATGTGCTTTGACTGTGCTGCATGAAAGACTCCCTAGCACCCAAAGGTGCACTACTCTAGAACTGTTTGACAAGCAAACATTGTGAATTAGTCAGCTTCACCTGTTATGGGAGCCTTCGTCTGAAACTGAGATTGTTAGATAGTTTTAGGAATTTTAGATTCAAAGATTTTATCTACACAACACCCAGATAAAAAGTCCCACAAGCTTTACAGCTTTGATATTTATTGTTTTAAAGTGAAGGATTTGATTTGATGTGGATTGATTTGAGGTTTTCTGAGCAATCCTCTGGGTTTCGATTGTCACTGAATGAGATGGATATGAATCAACCAGCAAATCGTTCAATTTTGGGTATGAATTGACTGAGTACAAATGTCTATTGTTACAAACATGATTGGATGCCCCCTGCCCCTGTTAATTTTTAAACCAAACTTTTCATGTACATCCATACCTTGATATATGCATAGCTGAGAGCATGAGCTGATTCTAAAATGACTTGATAGACACAACTTGTGGACAAGTAATCAGACTATTGACATAAAGGGGGGTAAGTTTGTAAAGAAACTGTGGTGCTGTGTTGGTGGGAGAGTATAACAGGGTACTTTAGTATTATCAACTGAGTTGATAATGTAAATTGGCCACCAATTTTCAAAGCTGACATTTGGAGCATTTGGCCCTTGTCAGAAAGAAGGGCTAACACTCAAAATGTCAGCTTTTAAACTCTGTATGTTGGCCTATTTATGTTGTCAACTCTGTTGATAATACTAAGTTACCAGAGTATTGACATAATTTGACATGTGATTGCCCAAAGGCTCAGAATATTTTCAAACCTTTATGAGGGAGACCTACAGTACTTCAATTTTACTTGAGTGTGCCTTCTTATAGTGAATTAACGAAGTACAAAAACTTAACAGATTTCTTTGCAATTTGGCTTGAAGACTCCCACAATACCAACCAAAGAAATCATTTCCATTTTTCGTAATTGAGCTCTCAGGATGGCTTCTGATGTACCACAAATGGCTAAAATTTTTGAAAACAAATTTGACAGGAAAATTGCAAACTAACCGTAGGAATGTCGAAAAATCCCAACATGGTTTCAAAGACCAGTCCCTCAGGATTGAAAATGTGTGGAAGTTTTGTTTGTGAGGTCTCTTTGATAACCTGATTATTAATTCCCCAATTTCTTATGACCCACTAGGGATTTTTAAAATGCTATCTAGAATGGGACATTATTATGGCCTTTGCAATGCCATATGCATGGTACCTCTATGGTGCCAAAATTGAGTGATCAAGTTTGTTTGAATTTGCAGTTCAGCTCACAGCAAATTATGTAAAAAAGGAAGTGCTTGTTACTCAGGTAATTAGATTCAATTTTTTTATACTGACATTTGGGTTTGAGAAGTGAAGTCCTATTCAGGTTTTCCTGTGTTAACCCTTAACTCCTACAAGTGATCAAACTTCTACCTATAATATCCATACATTATCCAGCAAACAGCAAACAAGAATACCCAAACTCACCAGGTAGAAGTTGTTATCTTGATCTAATACCAAATTATCCTAACTTCTTTACAAAGAATTGTGTTAAAGCTGGAGGGGAGAATTAACAATCAGATCTTGGAAGTTTAAGGGTTAATTTGGTTTATTAAAGTGACACACATATCTGCTGTAGATTTGTTGTTGAAATTTTTTTCAAAATTTTTTTAATGCATTTAATTACCATGCCTGCAGTTTGTTGCCTGAAAAATTCTTTCTTCTGTTCACCTCAATTGGTGGTCTGTTAGGGTTCTCAGATGTCCTTTTCACCAATAACATGTTGTATGTCACAAAATTTAATTGCTGGTGTGTAAGACAACAGAGAGTAAAATGCATCAAGCACTATATATATTTATTGAAAGCTTTTTATCAGGATTTGGAAGTCTTTGAAGTGACATCTGAGTTGAAGTAGAATATATTTGGTTGGTCATGTTTGGTGTAATATCTTAGTTTATTTATTTTGTGTCTTCCTATTGTTTTTTCTGTTTATCATTGAATGCATTTATGTATTCATTAATCTATGAAGTTTTAATTTCAAGATTAATAAAACTTTTTGCAAATCAGCTGGGTAACAATTCAAGTTCTGTTGGAGGAGCGAGTCTTAGCAAAGGAGACTCAACATCTCTTGGTCCTGGAGGAACTTTCTGTCTTCTTGGAGACAAGTACTCTCACTTCATCTATTTCAGTCAACTTCAACCATCTGAAAGAGATAAAAATGATGATGAACCTAAAGCCAAGAAAGCTTGTTTTGATACTTTAAGTGATTCAGATGATAATCTCACATCTGAAGACCTAGAGGACATACGCCGTGAATTTGGCCAAGAGATGGTGGAAAAGATACGACCACAAAACAACAAAAACGTTGATCTTTTAAAAGGGGATCTAGATTCTTGTAATTTGAGGGAGTCATGGAAGAATATTGGAGGGGAGCTAATTGTTTTTACCTGTAGAGGGATGGAAGCAAGTTCTAAGGTATTATAATTATTAAATTAGGAACCTTCATTGCTTATGTTTTGCAATGATTTGTTGTGATGATATTACCTGCAACTTCAGTGTGCTTAGACAAACACTGAGTATTCCTTGGCTGCAGTTAGTACCTTTAAATTTAATTTTTAAAAGTTTGGCCAGATTATGCACTTGCCAGTGTGTTCCAGTCTTTATGACTAGACTAAAATACTTTTTAAGCTACAAGGTATTAGCAGGCTAATAGTTTAATGTGTTTTAAAATAATAAGTTCTTGTCTGTTAGGCTGTTTTTAACCTTCAACAAAGCTCCCAGTGAGGTTTAAAAAAAAAAGCAGCTGCAAATTGATTAAGCTGAAAACTATTTGCAACCTTATAATTGTAGTTCTGTTCCTTTGTGAATTGTTATTTTCCTCTAGGGTAGAGCAGGATGCTGAGCATTTCCCTTACACTCTTGGTTGGTTAGGGAAGGGAAAGGGTGGTAATTGCAAAAAAAAGGGTTTTAATGCTTGGTCTTTAAGAGTGATGATGCCTGTGCCAAAAAATCACAGATATTCACCCCTCCCCTCCTTCAGTCTGCCTTGGCTCATCAAATCTTTCAAGTATATTTTTAATGTCTACAAAAAATGAATTTCCTGATACTTAATAAAAACAGCTTCTTTTGCAGATTGCTGGTTTTGACTTGGATGGAACACTTATCACCACTCAGTCTGGGAAGGTGTTTCCTACCTCAATAACAGATTGGCAGTGAGTTCAATTGGAGATAAATTAGAACCTAGCCCACATTAGTGTCTTTCTATATTCATAATAAGTGCCTAAATGTATTACATTAACTGTATCTTTGTGTAAACTATTTCCCACATTTCAAATATTTGACATAATTACATTTACCAGAAACATATTGAATCTGCACATGGTCAAAATGACTTCAAAATCTGCTTTTCAGCTTAGCCTTCTAAATACTATCAAAAAAAGCTCGCGGTCAAGTGGGGAATTTTCTTCTTATTGTTGGTCAGACACAAGTCAATTTATTATCCATTTGACTCTTAAGAGCAACTAGCATCTAAAAAAAATAACCCCTCCAATCACACATTAAGGTCACAAGATGATTTTTGGTTAAGCCTTAATAACTGGTTAATAACAGCTGTTTTATTGTTTAGAAACCCTTCTTTAGTTATTTATTTACTCTGTTCTGTCTAGAATACTATGTCCAGAAGTTGTTCCAAAACTGAAAGATCTTTGGCATAATGGATACAAGGCTTGTATCATCATTTTTTCCTTTCAACTAAATTGGTTAACAACTTAAACAGGTTTGGCCATTTGACAGTATGTTTTTCATGTATCATGCTGGAACCTTTGCAAAATTTATTTTTGTTATTTGTTTGTAATTTAATTTCTTCAATTTATTCCATTTCCTTAACAGGTTGTCATTTTTACAAACCAGGTATAGTTGAAAACTTGTATTTTTTCCCCTCAGTGTTCAAAATTGTCTAATCAGTGGAGATGTAAGCTATTATGTCATAAGTCTTGTGCATAAGTTTACCAATGCTTTTCATGACATTGTCTCTTCCATTCCATGTAACAACAGTAAGAGCAGAATTATGGTTTACTCTGACAAAGGATCTTTTTCAGTGTTAATTTACGTGAAAAGCTAGTTAATTGATTGACCTATGGAATAGTTTTTGTTGAAAGTAATCAGTTTTTAAGAAAAGGTTTATATCAGTTTGTTGTAATGAATCAATAACTTCATGATTTATGTCATTTTAAATGCCAAAGATTTTCCTGACTTAAGAGAGGTGGATTATGTTTGTTCCATTGTTGATCATGGCAGTTAGAAAGTCACATTTAATGATCAGCAGCAAACAGATTGTACTGCTGGTCAAATAGCTTGTTTTGATAATTTTCTCTCTATTTTAGATTCTCTCATATGGGTTGTTTCATACTGGGGTTTTACAACACTAAGTCCTCTGTTTTTCTACCAGCTTGGCATTTCCAAAAAGCAGTTAAAGGTAGCAGACTTTAAGTCTAAGATTGAGCAGATCATTAATTACCTCAAAGTACCTGTGCAGGTGAGATAAATTATACTCATGCCCTTGATCTTTCTGATTACTACTTATATTTTATGGTGGGTATTGATAACTGGTTATTAATATAAATCTAGACTACAGTGTGAGCATTTAAAGAGAGTGGGGACTGGCTTCTAGTTTATTCAAGCTTAAGCAATACTGCTTAAGGAGGACGATTTGCAAGACACTTCAAAATATATCACAAGTGGCCACGAAAGGAGATATTGTCAAAATTGACTTGATTTGACAAAAATTGAATGACTTGTCACAGTTGATGTTGACCTGTCATACCAGAAGTCAATTTGTAAGGCACTTAATTAGAAAATATTCTGCGAGTAACTAGGGAGGGGGTTGGAGATGTTGACGAATCAACTTGATTTGACTCGGATTGAACGACTCATCACAATTGATGTTGACCTGTCATACTGGAAGTTGATTTGTAAGACACTTAGAATCAAATTGACTTCCGGTGACATGGATCAACTTTGCTAATGACAAGTTGAGTCTACCTATGTGAGTTGTGTCAATTCGTAAACATTGACTACCCCAATTTAATGCTTACTTCTGTGAATCAACTTCTGGTGACGGATCAACTTTACTAATGATGAGTTGAGTTGGTCCTTGTGATTCGTCAACATTGAATACCCCAATTTAACGCTAAAGTATGTATTGTCTTCTTTTGTGGATTGAGATCCGATTAGATGCATCAACTTTACTAATGACAAGTCAAGTCGACCCGTGTAAATCATGTTGATTTGTCAACACTGAATACCCCAATTTAACACTTAAGTATGAATTGTCTTTATGTGCAAATCGACTCATGGTTAGATGGATCGACTTAACTAATGATGAGTCGTGTTGACCCATACAAATTGTGTGGATTCATCAACATTTATTATGCCCCTGTTTAATGCTCTAGGAGGGAAGAAGGTTCATTTTTATATTTATAATATTCTGATAATGAATTTCCAGCCATTTCACCCTTTAAGAACATGGAAGGTTCATGTAGTCATATTCTCTTTTCATGCTACCCATTTTCACACATTGCTAAGGCCACCCGACTTCCAGTATGTTTATGCACTATTCGACTTCTGGTATACCATGCTACTCATTTTCACACATTGCTTGCCACCCTCCACTTTCGGTATGTTAATGCACAATTCAACTTTCACTGTATCGATTTGTCAACGACTGTAGATGAATCATAGCACTTTGGGTGTATTGGACATGTATGGAAATTAGATGGCACTTGTCATATAGTCTTCCTTTTCTTGAGACAGGACATGTACTTCCCTGAAAGAGCACCTGGAACTCAACTTCACTTGCATTTGATATTTGATCTTTATAGGTTTTAATTGCAACAGGAAATAGTGTCTACCGCAAGCCGCTCACTGGAATGTGGAAGCACTTAATCACACAGGTATTACTTGTGGTAAACATTGTCAATATTTTCCCCAAAATATTGATATTTGCATGCATTAAGCAAGGCCCATGCATGCAATTCATCCAAATTTACTAAATTTTGTTTAATTATTATAGTAAGTAATCACAAAATTCACTACATTTCCTTAAGCATGACTATTTTTGGTGTAAGTGTTTCTTTTAGTTGTGAAATCTACATTGTCTTCCCAACCATTCCACTGGTGAAGAAATGGGAAACTGGAAGTGAGAGTCACGAGCCTCCCTTATTAGGTTTGCCTCCCAGTCCCCAACATCATTAGGTCCTCTGCTTGGGGGTGATACAATGGCTGAAATTTTGTCTGAGTACATAAAGTTGTCAAACAGATTAAACTGGCATATATCTGTTGCCACAGACTGTTGGCTAGAATGACATTTTTTCTTCCTTTTGCTCCATCTATGATCAAAATACACCCCTGTACTGTGGACCCACAAATGAAAAAGAAATGTCAATAAGGAAAGAAACAGGCTTCAAAGTCTTAAAATTGAAAATCACATCTTTCCCAAATATTTTGTTGCACTGCATGAGCAATTTGAACTCTTGTCTTCATTTGATTTTGGCTGCCATATGGCTATAAATTACACACATTTGGCAACTGTTTTACCATGTTATGAGGTTTTACCCATTTTATCTAATTTGACCTTTCTATGTGATATTTTTCTCTCTTCAAGTTGATTTTGCATATCTGTTTTTGCTTTATTTTACACATATTTGGCAGCTAATATTTACCATGTTTTGAGGTTTTACAAATTTCATTTGATGTAATTGACCCTTCTTTCTATCATGCAATCACCTTGTGAGCTTTTTCTCTCCTGGAGCAAGAGTCTTTGTTTTTCATTTCCCTTGCAGCTTCACAACTGGCCCAAGCACTTTTTAACATAAATGCCAGCTTTGCACACTAGTTATTATGATCTTGCATTTAAAATGGCCTATGTATTACACAAGAAATCCCCAAACAAGCTTGAGTTATTCCTTTGTTTATTAGTTTCATGTTGTAAACCAAAAATGTGTAACGAAGGAACACCCTAAGAATTACATCAATAGAAATATCTATTGGATATTATTAATTTACTATTCTTCCTCCCAATAAAAACCTCACTACAATGTTTTCACCTGCTCACTCACCATATTATCACATCCAGTGATAGTTTATCTCTTACCAGGTGTATTCTCTTATGTGGGGAGGTACTTGAGGCTTTTTCAATTTCAATGTTTGGTTCGCTTGTCTCTCCATGAATCAATAAGGGTACTTATCTAAGAAAAACAGACATTTATCTTTGTACTAGGCCAATGATGATGTTACTGTAGATGAAAAGGACAGTTTCTTTGTTGGTGGTAAGAGATCTACTGATGTCATAAACAGATTTGGACATTTATGAATTCAATGTGTTTTCCTTTAACATCAAGTAATATAGTATACCATGCACAAGATACTTATCTGAAGAAATTAGTTGCAATATGACATGACAGACTGATTTCAGTACCCAATGACACATCAGAACATATCCCTCTTTCTTTTCATCCTAGAGTCCCTTATTTGGTTATACCAGTAAAAGGAAAAACCTTTAAGTTATACAACCAAAGCTAGGGAGACCAACTTGAAATCACATTTCTTGTATCTTAGATGCAGCTGGGCGACCAGCTGGCTGGGAGCCAGGAAAGAAGAAGGATTTCTCTTGCAACGATAGATTGGTGACTGGCTTTATTTTTTTTTTATATCAGTTAGCTCTGTAAAACTGTATTTATTTTGTCACACATGTACACAAGGGGACTTCTTTAACACTGGGTAAACAGCAAAAACAATAAAAAATAAACAGCAAAAATTTAGTTTGTGAAACATCATTATATTTTTAGTTAGCTACAGGTGATATTAAAGAAAGAGGTTATTCATTTTGTCATAGGGGTGGGACAAAAAAAATCTAAGTCCACTATGAGGAAGTGAACCCAGACCTTCTGATTACATGTGCCAAAGCTCTGTATTTCTTATGTGCAATTCTCTTGGCAATCTATTTCAAACTTCATCATCCTTAATAACTTTGTGGTATTTGGGTGTCTGTCCTTAGGTTGGGAGGTTTTTGGTTTGGGGGCACCAATAAATTTTAATCAATTCTAGGAAAGGGCTCAATAGAGAGAATGTGGCATTAAGCAAAACTTAGATGAGAAAATAAACAATCAAGGAAAGAGACAAATGATTCAATTTCATCATTTGATCCTTAATAATGGTGATATTGATTGCCTACACTTGTTTTACAATAATTTTCTCAATACCTGAAGAGAGTGCATGTCTACTCAGGTGACAGATAATAGCTGTTTTCCTACAAATGACTTCTGCAACATTTTTCATTGACTTTATAATAAATTTTTTAAAAATTAAGTTTGCAGAAAACATTGGAACACAGTTCCACACTCCAGAAGAATTCTTCCTAAAGTATAAGCCATCACCATTTGAATGGCCAAAATTTCTACCGGTATGTATTCTAGAGGGCTTTATGTTCAAAGGTATTTTAAAGAATGTAATTTTATATAGAGGAGATGAGGGCACATGCATAAACTGCAGGGTCTGAAATTTCAACCAACTGGTTTCCAATACAACTGGAAATTGAGTGTTGGCAACAATATTTTAAGTTTTGGTAGGTCGGACCATACCAAACCTAATTTGTTAAGGACACAGACATTGTACCCTCCCATAAAAAACACTGAATTTCAGACCCAGCTTCCCATTTGACTGTATTTAATAGTTTTTCATTTAGAAACCTTGCTTGGGAATGAGTTTAGAATTAAACACCTGTGATGGTATGACCCTACCTCCATAACACACATCATATTGTATGTTATCTTCAGAAAAATCTAGATGCTAATGGATCTTTATTAAATCCATCAAATGCAAAGTTGAAGTCAGAAGGTCAAGAGGTACTGAAAAATGTAGAAAATTGACTCTTCTAGAGGTGGGCAGTATTGTTCACTCTTATAAATATGTAGCCTCATTATGACTTGTTAAATCATTTTTAGCCCACCCTTCTGATAAATAGCTATTCTGATTTACGTCAACGTAGCTTTATAAGAGTTACTTAACATCCTTTGGCAACGTTATATTCAACAGATACATAGCTTATAGTAGTATAGTATATATATATGTATAGTATATAGCTTATAGTAGCAACTTTTCCTCCTTACAATTTTCTCCTTTTGTGTGGCAAATGTGTCACAATTGGCTAATATTTTACATATTCGAGTTAATCCCCATAATTGATCAACTGTAAATTGAAACCACGCAAAAGACAGTATTTTTAAGACTTTATCAAAGAACCCATCAGAAATAACTGACTTGCATTTGTCTTGTTACAGCTAATTGTTATGGTCGGATATCCCGCATGTAAGTAAATTGAGGTGAACAGGAAGGTCAGACTTGTCTTTAAACATAACCATTTGTAGAGCCTAACGGACTTCTTTACTTGTAGAGTTGCTCGTAACTATTTCCAAGACAAGCGACTAAAAGTACACACTTCTCTTCATTTAATTTTGCTTATCTGCATTCCTTTCTGTTTTAAATGTAACACAATGGAACTTTCCGTTCAATGTACACTCTTGGCATTAGGAAAAGTCTCTTTTGAAAAGAGGTGCCTCTTCAGTGTAGATAGTATGTGACTGTTACTATGTTTCTAATAATTTTTGTTGGGCAAAATATGATCTTGTTTCTGTTACTCATTTGATACCATTGACAATAGCTTGGAATTGCTTTTTCCCACGGAGTAGTCATAACCAAGTCGGACTTGATATTTGTTTTGCGAACAGGTTCATAATTTTATATTCATATTACGAATTCTGATTTCCCAGTTTCACTACGAGAATGCTCTGTGGTTCGTTAAATTCGTCATAACTAGGTGAAATGTGAGCGTTAAAACAATCTCTTCCCTAATTTTCTGTTTAGAAACTAGTAACAAATACAAAACAACGTTTTCTGTTCTATTCTTCATTCAGCTGGGAAAACCACCTTTGTTCAAGATTATCTTCTACCGCTGGGTTACGTCCAAATAAACAGGGTAAGACATTAGCGCTAGCTTCATGTCTTTCACTAAAATGGTTCGATATAAAGCGCTGCTATTTCGCGGTTTCTTTGGCATGCTAAGAGATTGCCATTGAAAGCTCTTTCGTCATTCCTTGAATGTGTGCAAGACATTTGATGATTAACAGGTATGGAAAGAAAAGTGAAAGGGCAAAATTCTCGCCTTTCCTTTGAGGTGATAGAAAGCAATGGATCAGATCCACCAGCATCCTTTCCACGAAGAGATGGAAAGAGCAGCTGTACTCCTAGCCTCTTACTGGTATATGTAATTCAAGCCCTTGTTAGTTTACTTTAACCAAGGTAATACATCACAATATGATAGTAGGTAACGTGATTATCTTTGTTCTGTAGGATATCCTAGGTACATGGCAGAAGTGTGTTTCTGCTTGCAAGGATGTATTGTTATCGGGTAAAAGAGTAGTAGTGGACAACACAAGTCCAACAAGGGAAGCAAGAAAGAGGTACTGGTCACCGCTTTTAATCACTCCGACGTGTGTGCCCTGCAGTCTACAACTTTGCCTCTTAAAATATTTTCTAAAATTATAATTTTTATGAAGAAAACTTTACTATATGCAGAACTACTTACATCTCGTTGTAATGGTTTGTGAAAGATCGTCAGTAGACGGAACCGATAAAATTGTTATTATGATTATTACTTTTATTATAATTACTTTGAGGTAACAAGACTTGCCTTTTTTTTAAGCCCTTAAAATGTGTATTTCTTCACTTGCGCACGTGATGGATAGTGTTGGCATGAACAGTGTACCTTGGTTTAAATGCGATGACAAAATTTTGTTTCATCACCAAATGGCGTTGTTGTGATAAGTGTCCTATTGAATACGAGTTCAGTAATTGCACTCTAGTGGGTAACTGTTCGACTTTAAGCAGCCTTTGAGATTTGGTTACTTCTACAAAAATCTATGTTAAAAAGTTTTTAAAACGTTTCATTTTATATGTCAACAAATTGAAAGAAAATGACATAAAATTAACAGTGTAGCGTTTAAGGAAATCTCTTTTCAAAGCAAACTATTAAAATTATTTCGACAAAGTGCGGCATTTAACCTTTTTTGCAATGAAATAACTTGAAAATAAACTTGAAAATAACCATGAAATGCTTTGAATATTTATGTTCTGCTCCCGTATTGTTTGTACCTAATACACATTTGCATAATAAATGATGAAGTTGTACGAGACCCATAGCTATTTATCATGTTTTTCCTCAAGTCTGCCGATGGGTTATCAAGAGTCCGATCATATCTTGTGTTGCTTTTCATTAATTTCAGATACCTTGACTGTGCAAAACAAGCCAGGATAAGTGCTCGGTGTTTCTTATTTGACGTGACCTTTGAACACGCTCAACATAACAATAAGGCAAGTAGAGTCTGTCATTAATCTTCTGACGGAGGCCAACCAACTTTACACGCATTTTTCTCTCCTTACGATGTAAAGTACAAAACAAACAACGGTTTTACAAAGGATGTGTTTATTCCTTCGCTCAGTATTAGTACCTCTAATAAACTAAATTGCTTGGCATGGAAACCTACATAATGTATTTTTACTTTTTTTAAAATTTGTTTTAGATCCGTGAAATGACGAACAAAGACAGCACATACAAGCACGTTGGACACTTGGCTTTTGTGAAATACAAGTGAGTCCTTTAAACTGTTGAAAACACCTTTGACGTCATTAGAGGGGTGAACAGACTCATTTTGAAACTAGAAAGTGTACATAGTATCATACCAACTTGTGTCTGTCATCCTTCTCTTCAATACGACTTCAATTCAACATCCCGGATCCCTGAAAACAAAAATAAAACACTGAAGTCCTTAAAAAAGGAAACGAAGACCCAAAACACGAACACGAAATCCCCAGAACACGAACACGAAGATCTCAAAACACGAACACGAAGACCCCAAAACACGAACACGAAAACACTAGAACACGAACGCGAAGACCCCAAAACACGAAAACCACGGCTCAACAACAGCAAAATGGATGCTCCAAAAACTGTCGAGCGAGTCAATTATTGAAACATGTTTTGACAGCGCTGTGTTTTCCTGCTTGTGAAACACAGATTTGGAAAATGTTGCATGAGTTTTATTCTTCCGCGATGAATGTCTGTTGATCGGCAGGGGGCGGCTTTACATTTCCAATAAATTTTTCGACAGTGAAAGACGTAATTGGCGGCTCACCATGGCTCGAAAATGGTAATACATGTAAACGAAAACCGCCACAAGCTTTCACTGTCCGAAAGAGTAATAATAACCATTATTTTCTCTTGTAGCGATGCAATCCATCACTTTCTAGAAGGCGAATTTTTTAGTGAATTCAAAGGAAAGTGAATCTACAATACTGTTAACGGAAGTTCGTTTACCTGCGCTGATTACCCATACCGCTGATTACCCATACCGCTGATTACCCATACCGCTGATTACCTGTGGAAAGTGATTAGCATCTGAAATGTTTCTATATTGAGGTCAAATAACACTGGTGTGCAATACTTCATGAGAGGTTATTACAACTTCCGCATGTTTGATGTTCTTTTTTTTAAAGCAAAATCGCGTCAAAACCGATCATAACTTTCAAACGCGTGCAAATTTTTACAAAGGCCAACATTGAGGAACCTCGTTGTGGGGTCTTCGCTCTCCAATCTTCGTACTTGGGGTATTTATTTTCTTCCCTAGCACCTTGCGCTAATTCGAACCAGAATCAGTTTTCCTGGATTTTCATAATCCATTTACTGCAGACTCGCAACGCTCGAAATCGAACCTGTTTTCGTTTCGGAACATTTTCTTTAAATTTTTGACCTTGATAATTTGTACGTGACTTTCGCGGACTACTAAATTTGAACTTGTGGGGCTCACTTCCTCCTGTGGCGTAGATTTTTCTTGCATCTCCCTCATTACTAATGAATAGCATCGTTCGGATAAGAGTTTTAAACGTGCTAGGACTAAAAGTCTGTTCCTATATCTTCCTACACCTATGTTTCACGATGATATTTGCATCCTTCTATTTACAGGTCTTCGTACGAAGAACCACGTTGCGAAGAAGGCTTTGAAGAGATTGTTAAAGTAAACTTTGTACCAAGGTTTAAAGACGATCGCGTGAAAGAATTGTACATGCAGTTTCATAACTGAGTTTCAAGTCAAAGTGACCAGGGAGAGTCACATAATTCAAAAACTGAGTGCGTGGCTAGCATGTAGGGTTGAGTACGCATACCTAGCGAATCATCTCAGCAGCGCACTTTTGACTTTTTTACCTATGACTTTTCTGTCAACACGTGGACCTTTCAGTGGTTGCAAGAGATTACAAACTGATCTCTTGGTGGTAGTTCATGGCGTATTTCTAACGACTTTCGGCTGATTTCCCTGGCTTTTCACTGTTTTTCCTTTTGGTAAAAATCACGAGGCGAAAAAGGGAAGTAAAGGTTACTTTATCAAAACAGCTTATAATCGTTAATGATCGTTCTAGTGATTCGTAACAAGTTTCTAAATTGTCGAAATAATGAAAGATGCGTTAGCGTCTGCGAAGAAAAATATTACAGAGAGAAAATATTGACACAAACATAGCCGAGCAGCTGATCTGAAATGAAGCTACGATGGGTTCGCATCCCCAGTTCATCTATGGCTAACAGTTTTCAGGCTGTTGCTGTCGTTTTTTCTTTCGTGATGTGCTAACGAGCTTAGTAAACACCCCTTGCGTTAGGGACAAGGGTGCTTGCTCTTCTTGCTAATTCAGTTAATAAACGACAACACGGTCCGATTCAATTTTAACAGTTAGGTCTAAGATAGCGAAGATCAGCCGCTGAAAGAGGCTTAAATTTGATATTCGTGGATCGTGTAAAGGATCCAGTCGTATCTATTGCCCTTACTAGTGAAGAAGAACTTTCTGGTTTTTAAGTTTCTTTGAGAAATCTTCCATTAGGAAATTTAGGAAGAAAATCAAATCAATCACATGTAGTGCAGGACGGTTAAACGTGTAGAAACTATCTTTGGCAAGTCAGATGGGAAAGGCAATTACGATACAAATTTTGGCTGATGCAATTTTAAGTGGCGAAAAGGAAAGGTGAGGACGATCTTGTTGGATTGTTGGGGTTAATTAGCTTGAGAAATTAGCGCAAACGGGAGGCACGAGAAGTCCGATCGGCAACTTTTATTAACTCTGCCTAAAGACTCTTAATGGCTCTTCATCGGAAGGACTAAATCTCCGTGTCTCTACTTTAGCCTTGTGGCTACCGTTTCGTTTCCGATTCACGTGACATTTCCTAAGGGATTTTTCGTTTGCGCTTGCAGTTTGTAGTTGGCGTCGAATATGACAGCCCTGAGTGCACCCTCCTAAATATCCCATCGGTAGGCATGCCTGTGCTCACGGGACATGACGTTGGCAGAGTAAATATATTTTTAACCCACAATAACATAAGGAATTCGAAATATACAAAGTACTTAAAAAACTCTTAATCCTCGAGAACTAAAAGCTTAGCAAAACTTCCTGTGAAGGACTCGAAGTAAGGTCAATGACAGATCACTCAAAAGGTAAAAATAAATGTGTGGTCTTGCAGCACAGAACAAACCAAGGCTCACAAGACTCGCATAAGGATTTAAAGATAATCTAACAGGCCTAAACAATTTCCAAACACTTAGCCAGAACATTCCTAATTTCGTAATTCCCAAGTACCTCTAATTTTCGTAGTTTATAACAATTTACAGGCAAATAATGTACATTGGTACAGGGAAATTTCAGTTAAAAATCAGACTGGTAATAGGCTGTTTTGAAGCTCGATATTTCAGCATTTCAAAATTCGAAACGAGAGAAACGTTGTGTATTTATCGTCTTTTATATATTTCTCGTTTTTATTTATTCGTTCTTTATTTATTTGTCTGTAAACGTGTCAAGTTCAACTTTTGAACCGGGCATTACGCAGTTAATAATGAAATTAGTGCTCAAGGCTATGGGCTCTTCTTTTCTTAGTTCCGATTCATTTGCATCTTATCGGAAACTGTGGAAACTAATGTGAGAAGTGTGCTGTCGATATTTGCTTCGTAGTGAGACTCAAAATCAAATAATTCCAGAAGTCGTAATCCTAATTGCACTCCTCCTCATACCAAACGAGAAATCCACAATTTTTGAATTCGCCACGTTCTTCCATGTGGACGATCAGTTTAGCTGAAATCACCCATTTTTCTTTTCATGGTAACCATATTAGCAACAAATATGTTTTGACGTACTTCACCAAGTACATCTGGGTCACAAAGTCGGGGGAACTAGCTGCGGACCGCACCACGCTCAGTGAAAGGCTCCAAGGACTCTCAAACTGTCCTAAACTGTATTTCTGTAATCTCTCGGTTCTGTTATACACAACTGATTAATTCTGCTTACATCTAGTTTTACTTCATTCTATGTAACTCTGGTTAATATCTTAGACACCACACTTTCATTCTCACAGAAGAGTTCTCATTGACTAACTCACCTCTACTATTGAATCCTATCTACTAAGAAAGTTCTAAAGTACATGTTTATATATTTGCTATCGGTGGGGATGGGTGGGCATGCTAACTGAGTGGCCTTGGAAGATATAGATTTATTGTTAGAACATTAACCCAAACTTACATAAATCTCGCAAATTAACAACGATACACTTAGTGGTTCCGATCCACCGTGTCAACCTCTGACTGCGAAAGGTCTGAAAGAGTCTTGGCGCCTGATAGGTCGCAACGGGCAATGTTATCGTTGAGCTGTTTCGACTAGTCAGAAGTTATAACGATACATTTCCTCGTTTTTTCTCTTTTGATCAGGATCGATAATGCTAAATTGTTGAGATGAAAGCGAGCTCCACGCGTCACCATAACACCAAAACAAATAATTTATACAGTGTCTTAATTCGTCTCCACTGGTTGTCTCGCGGTCCTTTTGCAACCACGTGAGACATTAGACACTCTTGAAAATATTGACAGTCTTCATTGTTAGCTAAAATTTGCATATTACTACTTTCATCATAATTTGTACGCAAATGATCATAAACTGACCATGATAGTATTGAATCTTTACCATTCTGCTATACTTTTGGTTGGAGTTATAGTAATTAGCTCAAAGATCTCAGGTAAGAATGTTCATTAATTTGAATGACGAAGCACACCGCATATCATTGTTAAGTCGTAACATTCCAATTAGGTCTTTTCTTATTCACGGTCGCATGGATAAACCTTCGTAATTGTTTCCACCGTGAAGTTAGGAAAGTCCTTGCTGCAAGAGGAGAGGGAATAAGAAAAGGACAGAGTTTAAAATTGGTTTTTTCCATGATAATTATAACTATACTATATTATTAAATCTGTTTTTACGAAGGTTAAAATCCACGCTATTTACATGTGTTCGACGTTTTATCATCACTTGATCATTTTTTTTTTGGTCGCGAACACGTTTTAATTTGCTCTATTTTCCTTTTTTTTTAAAATTGATATGAAGGTGGTAGAGCACGCAATTTCCCAAGGAGTTTATTTTTCATAGATTAAAAATGAATTCTGGATTTGGGTTAAATGGTATCCTCTTTGCGCCTAACTGAATTAAGATTACTTGGACGACCACAGTAGTAAATAAACGATAGCACTATTTGCTAAGAATAAATTAGGTTCCTCGAGATATTACTTTCTTGTTATGAACTAGGATGGAGTGAAAATCTGTGAAGTATTTGAAGTGTCGCAATTTGCCTCAATCGCTCCAACTGAAGAATACTGTTCCCTACTAAGATTTGGGTCTTTTGATAATTGTATTATACTGACTGTTTAACTCGTCGTGTGATTGATCGGTGCGATTAAAAGCTATTTCTTCTCGCCTTTTTCAGACGTCACACTTTAAAAGAACTTTCTCTTGTAACATATCTGGTTTGTGTCTATTTATATGGGACCTTAGGGGAACTCGAACTGAACCGGGAAATTTAAATTTCAAGCAAAGGTTGCTTGAAGCGTGAGGTAGAATGTAATGGAAAACATTTATTTGGGCAGTCTCCGATAGAATATCAGGATTTCTCTTGTTTAGTATTGATGCAAAATTCCATCAAATTGCTTTTGCCATTCTGTGTTCTCACACATCTGAAATCATTTTCTCGCCTGATCTAGTCTTATTTTGTTGGATACCTTGATTGGGGTAAAACCCAACATTTAACTGATGTGTCTCTTACATTCTTTTTATCCATCTTGGCGCGTGGTTTGCGTGATTGAAAGAACTTAATACATCTTGCAACAGGTCTTTCTGACTATTATCATCGCTGGCTCGGACCCGCAAACCAACAGGTGTAACTGTGTCGAATTAAACAATAGAATATATTTCAGTGTTGCTTGTGCAGGTTTATATGTCACGATAGCTGCTTTGATTAACAAGGTAATTCCCCTCTCTATGGGATTGATGGCATTTCATTGAATGCTCCGTGACAGGCAACAGAATGAGCGGATCATAACGAAAATAAGTGAAAAGGAATGATTTGCAAACACTTTCGTTTCTTATTTACATTGAGCTAAATTGTTCCACTAGGTACCTCTCAGTCACCATCAGGTATCATTGTTGAAGCAGTACAGGGTTCGGATTTTGTCATAATATCATGGAAATATCAAGAAAGCGCTAAGTATTACAGAATCTTCTTCAAAGGATTTAATTCAATGCAGGGAAACTCAAACAGTCCACCACACGAGGTCGGTCCAATGCAAGTCTACTGTTTAGCGGATAACACTACATGTAGTTATTGTGTGTCAAACATTGACAGGGATGTCTCGTGTAACAAATTTAACCAAAATTATCACGTATCTTTGCTTGAGAGCAAACTGGAATACGAGGAGCCCGTGAGCATAAAAGTTGAAGCTTGTACTGATGTATACCCTGACTCATGCCAGAGTCATAATGAGTGGATCAATTATACAATTCCAGCTGGAGGTAATTGGGTTAAATTTGATCTGTCACCTTTACGACATCTCTAGTTTTACCTGCAAACTGTCGTACGAATATCGCTTAAAAAGGTTAAATAGCTACCTCATCTTCACCATAAATCATCACATTATTGTTAACTTCAGTTTTTAAGATAAGAAATTCTATTTGAAATTCCTCCGAGCCGTTCTACTCAGTTTTAAGGGTATCGTTATCATAATCTGTTTTGATATGATGAAGAGAGGTTTGGCAATCCGAGCTTACTGGCACCCCTCAAACACAACAAAACTAACCCTCAACTGAAATAATGAAATGTTAAACGAACTGTTTCTTCTTAATTTCGAGTTAACATGCATTTGCATTCGCTCTATATGAGGACGACGACGATGATGATGTAGGCCAACGCAACATAGGAAACCTTAATTCTTCTTTCTTTTCTTGACCTTCCTTGTCAGACTGACTAAACACCTTTTATTCCCCTAAGCACCTAGTGCAGTGAGGGATGTACATGCAAGGCCATTATCATCCAAAACGGTCGAAGTCACGTGGTCTCCCCCTAATCAAACAAGAGGAACCATTGTAATGTACACTATATTGTACAAAACTGATCACGTAAGTTGAACTCTGTTTTTTTCACTAGCTTATTCAGTGAAAAATAAGATCGCAGAAAGCAGGCATTTTATCAAAAATTTTGAGAAAAGCATAAACTTCCCTTACATGTGTAAGGCGAATGAACACTTGAAAGGATTCCCTTTACTGTCTCCACATTACAGGCATCACTTTGACTAACGTATATTGAGATACAGGTTCCCTTTCGTTCTTAACAATTGTATGTAGCCGGTGGGAGAAAAGGAAGACATTCAGTACAGGGACAGTTGATATTAAATTTTCCTGCAGTTTTGTCCCAGCGTGCGTTAATCATTCAAAACTGACTTCTTTTGCTCTGCTCTAGGTCCGTTTACAGTATTTTCTCCCCTACTGTGCACGCTTGAATCACCGAAACTAATGTTGCTTCTTGTAAGCTAGTGTTTTCACGAAACTTTCCAGTTGAGTACTTGACAACGTCACTTTTTTAATGCAAGTTGGGGGGATATCGTATAGCCGAATAGCTTAGTAACAGCCTCAAGCCAAAATTAACAGGGAGACCAAGCTGCTGCTAGCCGAGTGCAACTTTTGATTCACATTATCTGAAATGGTAGCATGAGGATAGCTACAGTAATTTTGGAGCACTACCTTTTATTTATTTCTGTAAGAGACATGCTCAGGCGTGCATGCAGTGGCGCAGATGGCACAAATGACGAAATTAGCAAATTTCTCCAGAGTTCGATATAATCATTAAATAAAGCAAACATTTTTGTTGTCTCCAATTCAGGTCATATGTGTTTTTAAAGTTTAAGTTAATTCAGTTTCAAATGAAGAGGTGGATGTTACATATTTTGGTATAGGGTATGACAATGGGCGAAGAATTCAGACGTGTATCAAGAGCAATTATCACGGGCTTGAGTGCAAAAACGACTTACAGTGTTTGGATGACAGCCTCTACGGCCAGGAAAGAAGGCACAAAATCCAATATCATCACTGTTCAAACATGTAAGAAAATACTGAAATCTTCCACCTGTTTATATATTCGTTCATCTGAGTCTGAAATCCCTTTCCGTGAAGCTTGGACAGGAAACCCAAAAATGTCTGACGGAACGTCTGTTCACGACTTTCGTGTAAGCTCATTCGCTTAAGCTGATGGCGTGCCGTCTTGAGAAAATTTTGAATTGTTGCTGTGATTAGTTTTTTAATAGATTAAGAACAACGCAAGACTAGTTTACCTTTATGTAATATCAAGGCGTTGTTATGGACGAGGAGTGGATAGTGTTGTTTTATTTCTTGCACCTATTTTCCTTTAGATGAAGACGAATGTGTGTCTAATCCTTGTCAGCATCATGGAAAATGTCACGTGGATGGCATGTCCTATTTGTGTAATTGTTCAAGAGCCTGGGAAGGAGCAAACTGTGAAAGTAAGTGAAAAGTACTTAGATTTTATGATCAGTTGCAAGTGGTGATTTTTGACATAAAGGTGACTCAGTCTTCAACTCCCAGCACCTACCTCAGTTCAAAAGAGAACTTGACTAAAATCTGCTTTTCAGTGTAATTTTTCCACCCTTACCCATATCGAAGGTGTTATAAACCCCATCAAACTGACGTCGTTTTACTGCAGGTGAGAGACAAAAAATGCCTCTTTGACTTACACTTAACCAAGAATTCGTTAATATTGACAAAGCGATGGAGCCTCGGCAGGTAAAAAATAAGAGGACACAAAAAGGCTTACTTAATTCTACCAAAAGTCTGTTAGGTCTACTCCTGTGTTATTATTAAAACTGCAGTCTTTATTTGTTTCCTGTCCTCAAAAATTGTTGTCTTATTTCAAATGTGATTAGTGTTCGGTATTTTGAAGACCATTTCAGAGACAGGTCTCTTGTATCCTTGACTTTTGAGGACAAAATTTTTGGTTTGCATTTATTCACATTTTACGTATTATTCATGATATGTATATATTTTTTTGCAGTTCCTGAAAGTTTTGCTATGCAGAAAAACCTCTGTATCGACACAGGAGGAGGAAACAAGCTTCCTTTTCAAACAAATGTTTCCTTGGAGTTTTGCTCCGGAAAGTGTAGAGAGAATTTAAGGTAAGGGGAATGTGCAAATACACCCACACACACCCACACAAACACCTATTAAAGGGAGTCCTCTGAAGGTAGCCTAAGAACATTTGCTTTTGAGAACGTATAACGCTGGCAATGAAAAACACCTATGTGTTTGTGTACCACCGAACATATTGTACGTAAGTTGTTTCACTTATCCCAAATAGCTTTAGTGTATGAATTTTAAAGAAGGAGAGTTGAAACTCATCAAACCCAAAGGCGACCTGAAGTTTGATTAAATAGTTTGAACTAATCGAGTCCAGAAAGCATCTGGAATAAAGAAAAGTTTCCGTTTCAAAAAACTATACCATTCCAACTACTTGCGTGAAGATCAGAAACTCCTCTGTAATTTTCTTTCTCACGAGATGTACCTTTCTTGTGTTCAATCAGCTGTAAATCGTTTGAATATGGACTGGGATATGAAAATAATGGAACATTCGTTAAATCTCTTCGTCGACATGGTCTTGGAATATGCAAAATGCAAGGAGTGGACGCGACAGAGAGAGTCCTTATCGCTTGTAACTATGACTACTATGGGAAGAGAACTCCTGTGTCAGCAGGTTCAATATCTTCTTTGCCATATAAGGCGCTTATAAGAACTTTAGCGTTAATGTTTCTTCTCCAGAAATAGCAGGGGGCGCAAAATTTACAATCAGCGCCAGCTTTAATGTAAATAATGTACCGTGATGTACAAAATAGATTATATACTCCTGAATGTAACTGAATGCATTACATGTACCGCATGAGCCCAGCTAAAAGCTCTTCCAATGGTCTTGACTTATCTATAACAGTAGTTCAAGTTATGTCCTCTTTGGTGAGAGTTCTTCTCTTTACGCTTTACATACTGTTCTTAATAATGTACATGAAAAAAATACGTGCTTCTTATCAGCTGAAAACGAGTGCATTGTCATGCAACACGAGTGCAAAGTTGAAACACGAGTGCAAATTACAAATAGCGCGCGCACGCTTCCAAAATTTCATCTGTCTTGACCTTCTGCGATGTCTTTTCATGTACATTATTAACAAGTAGTAACGTGATTTCGAGTGCAATTTGGTGTAGGCGACGACGGTAAAAAGTAGTCATCAGTTGTTACCACTATCCTTTTCAGATCAAGGATGACCTAAATACAAAAAGAACATGCTACGAGCAATCATTACCTTCTTTTAGGGAAGTTTCTTTCATTATTATTTTTTTAAGAAAGGAAAACAGTCTTAAAAAAGGGGGGTAAATTTCTGGGGAAACTGTGGTGCTGCGTCGGTGTGGGAGTGTAATAAGATAATGTGTTTAACAAACGAGTTCATGATGTAAGTTGGCCACCGCTGGCCACCGTGAAGAGTTCGTCAGAGAAAAGAGTTTAGAGTTTCTAAATATTTGATATAGTTCTTACGTTCTAAACTGACTTTTTTATTTCTTTCACCATCAAATATACTTACTTATGGAAGATAATAGTTCTTCTTTGGTTGAGGGCGACAAATTACAACATTTCATGTTTTTGTTTTCAAAGTCAATTTATCTGTTGTTGCTAGTCAGTCATGTAAATTGTTCAGTCCAGCATTGATCGTCTGTTCTGAAGACTTGAGGTCCTTGTCAACATAAAGAATATTAGTGTCATTCGCAAATAAGCAAAGTTTAATTTTATTTGAACATAAGTAAATGTCATTTAGATAATACGACTGGAACTACTCGGTAATAATTCCCCATAAACCATAAAAAAATTTTGTTTATCAAGTAGTATTTTGTGATTGACAGTGCCAAAAGCCTTTTTTAAATCAATGGTAATACCACATGTAATGCTTACCTGTATTGTTCTGCATAGTTTTAACAGTATCAAGGATCACATGATTTAAGGAGTGTGTCTCACGGAAGCCATATCATGAGGAATGTTTTATCATGTTTATGCCAATAAATTCCTTCATTCTTTAATACAGTAGCTTTTCAAAGATTGACTTGCAATTTGAAAAGAGAGAAATCGGTCGGTAATTAGAAGCATCAGTCTGTTCCTCACTTTTTAAGGTAAGTGTAATTTTTGAGATCTTAAATTTGAAGGGTGGACACCAAACGTAATAGAAGTTTCAAAAATTTTCGACTGGACAGGAGATAAAATGTCGCATGAGCAATTAAGACATTGGGCAGGAAAAGAGTACAAACCATATGATTTGTTGTTTGGTAGTAATAAAACGTCCCATTGCCTCAGGACGTCATCTGGGGCAATGGGCCGGTTAAAAAAAAAGAAAGAATCAGGTGATTTTAATAATTGAGATAATCCATATGATTACTTTTCGTGGGTAGTTTACTTGCTAGTTTGGTGCTCACACTTGCGAAATGTTCATAAAGAATGCTTGATATGTGTGATGGGTCACTAATGACTTGACTGTTATTATTTGGGTCTCAGTATAATGTGGTTCTCATTTTATGATATCTGTTTTGGTGGTTTAATCATTCATTGGTTCCTTACCACGTTTTTTTTTTCATATTATATTTACCTTTTTAATAAACAATCAAAGTTATATTGCTTTTGCTTAATCCCTTTGATTTAAAAGTGTCTTTAAAGCGGAACCACTCAAATAAAACATGTTCATCTCCCGGAATCCGTTCCAGAAGTATTCTGATCAGCAAGTTTAAAAAAAAAAAAGAAAAAAGCGTTTTTATCATTCTTTCGCAGAGTTCTGAGAATTTCGCACACGTTAGTTTAGTAATCTTGGACTGTGTATTTTCACTTGATTCAGGCTTCATTGTTGCTAATTCAGCATTACACGTTCCGTTGTACGATCCACCTATTTTATTCTAATTTAACTCAAGGTTGCAAAAAGTGCTTCATCTGTTAGCTAAGGAAGTCCTCAGCTACTTAATTCCGTGTGGGATTCAAGGCTTGCTCACGTTCTACAACGGTTCGTGGGCACTAATTTCCTATTAAACATGGGTTGTGTTCCTACGCCCTTAAGTTGCTTAACGCCCTGGAAATACTTAATTAGATATATCACTGTTCGCAGAACTCACTTTATTATCCTTTACCTCTTCCTACTTTAACGGTGACGTTAATAATTTACTTCAACGGTACAAAAATTTTTACTAAACGGTAACGAAATTATAACTTACTAGATACACAATTAAAATATAATAAATAAAGGAAATCAGTTTTGAGCGTAGAAACGCTTCAAGGCATTCTTCCCCCTTTGACTCGTCTACGAGTGAAGTATTTTAAGTTTGTGTTTCATCGCGCATCTGCTGCTGCAGCGGGTCTAGGGCTACTCCTAGGACCTTCTCGACCCTCTTGAGCACTTTCCCGTGGTACTTTGGATGGGGTCTCGCTTCGCACTTCAACGGGGTAGAGTTTTTTAAGGAGTCTGGACATGCGTAAGGACTTCTCTTTAGCAATGACTCGAATATTTGCACCCTTAACTACGTCATCTTTACCTTTGACGAGACTCTCTATAACTGCCGTTCTCCACTCTAAACGCTTCTTATTCTCGTCGAAAACTGTGACTACATCTCCACTCTCTGCGCTCTTTGTATTTTTGCCTTCCTTACTTGCGTAAGTTAGCCATGTACTCACTGCTCCACCGATTCCAAAAATGTGTTAATCTAACGCTCAAATATGTAAATCTTAGAGTGTATCTACTCTCATCTTCTTCGCCTTCAACAATTTCGTCTGGAATTGTCTTGATTCTTCTCCTGAAGATCAAGTGCGATGGAGTCAGAACTTCTTTGCCTACTTCGTCGAACTCGAAAGTGGATGGGAGTTCAAGGTCTCTTCCACTTCGATCAACATGGTGGACAAAACGTCGAGGTAGCCTTGCATCACCCAACACCTTTCTCAGACGACGCTTCACACATCGAAAAACCCACCCCACCTTTGGGGGGCCCGCTTTGAACTAAACTTCCATTCATCTTTTGCCGAACGACTCTTTTTTGCCTGAATTATTTTCGGTCCCTCCATGTGCAAATTCTGAGCTCACAAACTCTCACTTTCAAACTAAAGTAATGTGCAGAACCCTTTCGGTGGAAATGCGTATTATTTCAACGGTGACGAGGATGAAAAAATCACTTTCTTATCAGAGGATCTGCAGGGTTTCGCGCCTTTGAGAACCTCGGAAATGGCCGACAGAGTCCACCACAATCTTGAAATAATACATTCTTGTATCATTGGATTTCTAAATGCCCTTCACCGGAACGCTAATTTGTCAACATTTGAAAGTGTAATCTCCTAGGTAGGTCACCCCCATCAGTTCATTGAATCCTGAACTGGGTAGCCTGGACTCAGTCGTTAATTAACACTAACCATGAATAAGAAATTGATCCTTTTCCCAAAAAACCTTAGTCTAAGAATTAACATTAAAGTAAACAGATCAATGAGGTTATCAAATAGTGAAATGAATGGACTGGCCGTTTAAATAAAAACATATGATCATGAGGCTAAGCTCCACTTTAATCACAGTGCATCTAAAATCACGTTTGCTCATTCCAAGTGCATACAATAATTTAAGAATGAAATTATCTTCCTTCGTCACAATGTACACTCTTTAATATACATTATTCCTAGTTTTGAAGTGTAGAATTCTGTTGTAGAGTTATCCAAAGATGCCTCTTCAAAGCTCGTTGTATCTAAAGTACCTTTCTTTGATCATGCTAATAAACTTTTCTAAAAAAATTTGCTCACAAAATTCTATCAGTGAAAGTTAAAGAGACCAAGATTTTTTCTTTTTTCTTTTTTCTTTTTCCTGAGCAATTATGAAAGTTACACCTTTCATTAATCAGTAGATCTTGAACTATTTTGTTACTAAAAGAGACTTTAGGTTGAAGGACCATACAGTTGAAACTGGCTTTACCCTTAAAGGGGGAACCAAAATGGCAAAATTTCCTCTTTGACAGATAATTCAATCTGTTCCAAGAAATTATTTACATTTGTGAATATAAGTGTTTAAAGAGATGCATGTCAATCATAACTCCTTCCTGTACTGTCCAACCAGACGAAGACGGGGATAAATCTGTGGATCAGTTCCCTTAGGAATGGCTGTCTGACTGAGACTGAAATAGGGTGCAGAAAGAAAATAAATTAGGCCATATTCTTTGACAATAAAAATAAATCAATATTGCACTCAATTGAAATCTATACACTTGCAAACTTGCCCCTCAAAAATACTTGCAGTGAAAGGCTTTCTGCATTTTTGCAGCTTAACACACTTATCAGACTTCCCTGAAAACATTTAGCAATAGAAAGAGGTGGAATGGAAAAGAAATGAAAATTAAAATCTTATTTGAAACCTGAATCTTTGCTTGGATATCAAAAATGGAAGTGCAGTCAAACCTGTATCAAGCAGTCACCCAAGGAGAATGGTGGGATGACTGCTCAATACAGGTTCCAGTTCTCTGATAGAAAACTCCACTCAACCCTTTGACTCCCAAGATCTCATTAGCAATTCTCCTTACTGTCTGCCATAAAATACATGTACTTATGATTTTGATTTGGAGAATTTGGTATTGGATCAACATGTAGTTCCCTAATTGAGTTTTCCTCTTTATTCTCATCACTTGTATGCTTGATACTGAATTGATAATGTAAGGAGAAATTCTCTCTTGGTCACTCATGGGAATTAAAGGGTTAATGTACAAACCCTTGCTTAAAAGTACTTCAAACATTGATTTCAGGAAAGAAATATGGATTAAATTTAACTTGAAAGATTCTTCTTTGATCAATTTTAGTGGTTCCCCTAAAAGTGACTATTCAATACAGGTGGAAAACAATGCAAACAGGCCCTTGGGACTCAGTAAAGGGTAACCATGGCTGCATAATAGAGGTAAAAATTACAATAACTTTAGGACTTTTAAGACCTACCACTTAATACAGAGTGACTGCTTAATACAATACCCCTCACTAGTAATGCAGGTTTGACTGTACTTACTAAATTCCCTCCAGTGAAGCATGTGAATGTGCACTTGTCATAAGCAGCTTAAATGTTTCTTCCTTAAGGGCTACATAACATTTGAGGTATTTGTCATCAGCAAATGTAACTGACTGTCTCCATTTTTCCAGGTATTTGAGACCTGATAATCCACAAAAGAAACAAAATAAATTATATTAACCCTATGAAGTATTGATAAATAGTTGTGCAAAAAACAGATGGTACAAGTCAGTTTGTTTGGTGAAACATGATGGAAATAATTATAACACTCTGTATCAAACTCAGTAGGCTATCACAGTGTGCAACAAGCTACGATTTATTTTGCTAGGCCTGAGTTACTTGGTAGCTCTTTACAAGACCACTGTGTAACTTCCTCTTTCAGCCAAAAGTTTTTGAGAATGAACAAGAACATTCACTCAACCAATCAGTTAAAAAATGCAATCTTGATACATGTGAATCATCTGAGCACACTGACAAGAAAATTTATACAATGGACCAGGGAACTCATCTTGATGCCTAGGGGATATATTCAGTGCAGTAGACCTTAGTTAAAATGAGAAATCAATATCACTAGATCAATGTTAGCATCAGTGAATTTTATAAGCTTGGATTCAACTGTAGATAATATTCATGCAATAATCACTAACAAACCCAAAAAATTTTAGCAACCACCAGTCCTGTTTTATTTACCATATCCCCTCGTTAATTTTTTTTTTATTCTCATTACTTGTCTGTTTGATATTGTACTGAAATTGAAAGGAGAAATTCTGTCTTGATCACTCATGGGAATTAAGGAGTAAAGTTGCTACATGAAAATTTGTTACCTGGAAATAATTTGGTCGCAGGACTGAACTCCAAAGACCTGGCAGTTTCTGTAGGTTGATCTGAAGGATGCTGTGCCACAGGACTCCAAAGGTACAGATGCCTCAGTTTTGGCAATTCACATAACTTTGTGCCAAGTTCAGAAATTCCTTCTTCACTGAGCAGGTTGCCCTTAAAATCAAGGCACTTCAATGACGAGAAAGATTTAAATGAGGTAAAAAGTGCATTTAAACCTGCTTCAGTGATGTTGTTGTATCCCAGACACAGTTCTTTCATTTGGCAAATGTAGGGAGCAACAGTTGCTAATGCTGCAACACCAACATCCGAAATGCAATTAGACTTCAATGATAGTTTGCATAGATAAGGTGTACAATTGAAGCCCTCACTAAGAGTCACAAGTCCCTTGCATGTGATCTGATTTTTGTCTAGAAGCAGTTCTGAGAGGCCAGGTACACAGGGAAGGGCACTTGCCAAACTTTCAGCACCTTCATCTTGAAAGGCATTGCCAGATAAGTCTAAATGGACAAGCCTTGGGGTCTTTCTAACACAGTCTCCAACAAACTTTCCTTGATGTAGCAAGTTTGCAGAAAGATCCAACCTTGTCAATTTTGGGCAGTGTGCAAAGGCTTCACCAAGGACTGTAAAAATGATTCTAGAAGTCTCACTAGCAACATCTGTCTTCCGATTTACATCATGAAGGGATAGATTTTCCAGATGAGGGACCTTGGGCAGTCCACCTGTCAGTGCCTTTACACCCTCAGCTCCAAGGTCGATGTTGTTTTCAAGGCTTAAACTGGTCAGGGTGGCAGTACAAGACAACTTCTTTGACAAGTATGCCACACTGATCTGGGTTAACTTACAGCCACTCAGATCCAGAGATTTCAAATTAGGGACAAACTTCAGGGCATCAATGACATCTTTCATGTCTTCATCTCCAAGTCCACTGTAGCTCAAATCAAGATGGCACAGGTTTGGACAGGACTTCATAATTAATGCAAAGTCATCACCAATATCTCGCCTAGATGCATTTCCACTGAACACAAACCTCTCCAAAGGAAGGTTGGGGGACAAATTCCTACTGAAGGCTTCTACCACACCATCCCCTACAATGTTCTGATTGAAGCACAATTCTCTCAGAGAAGGCATTTGTGAAAGAGAATTTGCAAAAAAGGCAGCAGTCTGCTTTTCTAGCTGACTGTGTTCTAGAACAAATGACTTGAGGTCAGGGTTGTTTTGCATGAAATATGTCATAGCTCGCACACCATAAGGACTGATATCACGACCAGATAACTTCAAGATTCCATCAAGAAGAGTTGCCCCCAATTTACTGGCAAGGTGGCCCTGGTGGGACTCAAACAGAGCAAGAACAAACATTTCAAGGAAGTCATTTGCTTCACAAGAGTCAGAAGTGTTGACGGTTTCTTTGAGATTTTCAAGCAAGGGTACAAACACAATCTCAAAGTTGTCCCCAACAAGCCCAGAAACAAAATTTAGTAGAAGAGAGTCAGAGACTTTTGTAACACATTTCAAGGTTAGAGAAAGGACTTTCTTCAATCTTAATGGATCATTTGCAGTGCAATTAATTTCACGACTTAGCCACAATCCTGCCATATACTCTTGGAAAGACTTGTGAACAAAGCAGCACTTCTGCACTGGCTTCAGTCTGGAAGTGCTTGTCTCCTGTGACAACAAACCAAGTTCAAAGACAGTTTTGTTAGATAACTTCTTCTCCAATGCTTGCACATCAAACAGGAGATTGTCTTCAAGTAAAGCATTCAAAGAAATCTCTCCTAGAACTAGCAGGTCATTATAAAGATCCTTGGGGATATCTTCCAAGTCAGTGAACACCCCATCTTTAGCCTCACCACCTGCAGCATTCTTGGCAAAGTATCGCTTTACCATGAGTAAAATTAGCTCTGTAAAAAGAGTTGTAAGTGTAGACAGAGCTTCAAAGGCAGTGTCTGGGGCATCCTCCCACAGAGCACATATCAGCATGGCTGTCAAGGGAACCTTTGCAATGTCCTCAATGACTGGGTGTGTTTCCAGTTCAGACAACAACAGCTCAGCAGTACTAGCATCATCTTGAAAATATTTTAGCACATAGCTTCTAATGTTTTCAGTGGTGAATCCTGTAATAACCAGTCGTGTGTCCATCATTCGCTGGATATGTGTGGTTTTACCTGGCCTTGATGTGAGAACAACACAGGAATTTCGAAAAATTCTTCCACTCAGAATGTCTTGGAGGTGAGTCAGGCATGACAAGTTTGCTTCATCAAAACCATCTAGAAGAAAAAGGACTTCTCTCTGATGGGAAGCAAGGTAACTAAGCAATTGAGACACTGGAATGGGAAAATCAGAAGGAAACAACTGCTGGATGATAGCGTCCTTGAAACTTCCCTTTATTTGCTTCAGCTCGATGAGAATTACAACTGTGAACGGCAGTACCTTGCCATCACACCTAGACCAATCATGAGCAATCTTACACAGAAATGTGCTCTTTCCCACACCTGCTTCACCTTCCACCAGTATTCGTCTTGGTTTAGAACATCCAGGGCGACTACAAAACATCATGGGGTAAGAATCCAAGGGATTTTGAATACACCTTCTACCCTGTGACACCAATGATATGATTTCCAAATTGGTGTAAATGTGGTCTATGTGAATCTGGAATGAGTCATTCCAGGAGATTGGCTGAATCCAACCGATGTTTTTTTGATAATGATCCCATAGGGATTCTTGCATATGATGTAAAACTGCATCACCTGATCTGTTCTTCACTAAAAAAAAAAAAAAAAAATTACAAAACATAACTAATTAAAAGAACAAATCTGAATACAATCATTACCATAACAATTTCCTCAAAGGTGAATGGTGCAGACTAGCTGCTTTATTTTTCATTAATCATTTTGTAGAGTTGTTATTAGACTGTGTAATTAGACAGTTGACTGTAATTGGACAGTTGAAGCAGCCAATCATACTTAGTCCTTTCAGTCAAATCCACCAATCACAGAATTGATCACAATAACCATAGCAACAACCACTTATCCTAAAAAAGTTGTGGAATTTCCAAAGTTAAGGAATTTTTAGACATTGTCTCTACTATATGTGTTTGTTCTAAATGTATTTGTTGTTGTTGTTGGAAATTGTAACAGTCATGATTAATTGGTTAAAGGACTTTATGTCATCCAATTCTGTCTTTAGTCATACTTGTGATTGATAATTCAGCCTCCTGCTTCGCAGTTGTCTGATTTTGTTAATCACTTGTATGATTACAGACCAAATTGGACTCCACTCGGTACTATTACTATTATTAACTGAGACATCATAGTTATCCATTTAGACGAGTTATTCATGGCTGATAGACAATAAATGAAGCGAAAACGTTTGAAACACAGGGGAACAGAGCAAATGCTACCAAAGGTCTGAAGTGCAATTCCTTATGGGGACTCAGAATTTTTTCTTTGTCCCATCATCACGACAAGACAAAAAAATGTCTTTCTCCAATGCTATTGTTGTCAGCCATAGCTTTGCAGGTATGAAACTGTTGACTTCAATTGGAAGCCTGGACAGCCCCCTTGCTAGTCAGTTAGTGTATATGATATATAACTGTGCTTTGCATATTAAACAAAAAAGTCAAAATTTAAACCCCATTTTACTCAATTTGAGTTTCTTATGTATGCACAAATCAGAGATGTTTGAATGTTTCGATAAGTTTATTTTAGTTTATGCATTTTTTTTTTTCAGTACCCATTGTACTCATAAAATGAAAAAAAACAACATGCATTTGTAGCATAGCCTCTTTCTTGTCTCAGTCTGGAAAACCAATCATGATAGATACCGTACAACTTTTCTTCTCGGCCGAATACTCAACCTGTTTCTCCATTTATTCAATCTAACAACAGGTCAGCAAAGTGAAAAGAATATCGTGATTTTTGCCCTCTTAAAGTATGGATCAAAAGGCTTAATAGCGAATTATAATCATACTAAACGTGGTTAGCAAATTGGGCTGCGAGAATCCAACTACATGAAGGCGCAGTGTACTAATACACGAAATTTCCGTAAATCGTCACTTAGTAATTTTCAACGTAATTACAAATGGAAGCTGTACTGCACAAATTTGATGACTGTTCAACAAAAAGACTACAATTAGAAAGGTGAAATCTAGCTTACTAACCTTTAACACCGTGTAATTCCTCTTTGAGATCAAAGCGATTTATCTCGGATAACAGTTCTGCCAAAAGCTCCGTATTTCCTTCACTCAATAGGTTCCTGTTTTCTAGCTCATCGAACAATTCAAGCGGGCGGGCAATCTTCTCCAAAACACCGACAGGAATATGCTGTTTACAAACAAACTTTAACTGACCCAGTTCGTCGTTTGTTATTCCATTTGAGACAGAGAGAAGCCTGGCTCGAAACTGATCCATCACTATTCTGCCAGAAGTAGACGGAATTTGGAAATCCCAGCGTTTACTGTACTCGTAGAAGTTCACAATTTTAATACAAGCCAAAGTTACATCGTCTTTCTGTCATCTTCGAAGATACTTTACTTTGCAGAAAAATTGCCTGTTGAAAATGATTTCTAGATGCATAGCTCTCTGTTTCGAGATGTATTTTTAAGGATCACTCCAGAAATAAAGTAGTGTCAAGCCTCCAAGAAACCGCCCCAACAATTCCCAACTTGTTTCATTTCATTGGAGGTTACTCTGGAGGAAGTCCGCTGGCCTAGTCGCGGTCTCCCGCACGTAGACACCGTCAGGGAGGACTTGCGTAATCCCATGTTCCTGACGCGATGAATAATCTGAGCTTCAAGACGATACAGATTTCCACTCATAATCTCGAGCTCTGTGTGTCTTTCCCATTTAAACCTACATTTATGGCTCACAGTCCCAGATTGCAGGCCCTCATGTAATGTCAGGATTGGCTTCTGGTAATGTACACTTTCAGTGGGCAGGGGAAACCGTCCCCTCACAAAAATTTACCTTCAAGATAAATGTCCTTCTAAGGCGGATTTCGAAGAGCCAAATACATCGCACAAAAAACAACCGATCGATGATAAGTAGGCTTGAAATGTAGTTGTAATTTAAATAAACCATCATTTCATTGGTTCTGTTGGATTTTTTAAATCTACATCTCGTTTCAAACTACGGAACAAGGTGTATTCCATAATCGCGCGCTCAACCATTTTTTGGGAAAAGCTCGTTTTTCGATGTTTCAGAATGTAAACTCACTGGGTCGATTATTCAAACAAAGTTTAGCCGTTGTTTAACAAAACCGCGTTCTACACTATCTTAAATTTAGCTGAATCTTTCATCTGAACACTTGTTTTAGTGAACAATGTCAAGCCGTGCCGAAAGCTCGCAGTGGTTGGACATTAATTTAAAGAAAACAACATCCTTATAGAGAATACGTAAGGCCCACTGCTAGCGTTAAACCGCGGTTTGGGTTAGAATTCGTATAAATAACTGTCCCTTTATGTTTTCATATTTATTTTGATCAAAGTTTTTCAGCGCTGCAAAGACATATTGACGATGTGATATTAAACTGACAGGCCATGGAGTTTTAAGTTTGTTTACTTGAAATCTCGTCCCATTTGGAAAATTTTATGGATCTTTAAATTGAAATTGAAATAAAAATTCTCAACCAATTCAGGAAGTCAGGAGACCTTAGAAACTTTGAACGCAGTCGATTTAAGGCTGAAGCAAAAAAAGTTACACTGACTAGCAAATGCGAGGCGAAATACGACTTACATTGTACTGAATACGAATCACGAAGTCTTAGTGATTTCGATCTACTTCATGTCACTTTGAAAGTCTGAATTCCAACTTAAATATGAGATATCTTGAATTCTAATCTTAATGATTATTTCTTACTCGGAACTAGTTAGATCAAATGACCACCACAAACCGTATAATATCAAGCCAAGCTTCAATAGTTTATTTGATCTAAAAGAAACAAATTTATAATTCACAATCAGAACAAACGCAAATAAAGTCTTAATCTCGTAGCTAAATTATAAAACTTCAATGTAAACTTACTTCGGTGGCGAGTCGTTACAACAGTCTCACTTTACAGGTTAGCAGATTCTCTAGGTAAGCGGATTTAGAAACAGAAAAATTGATAACAAAATAACTTCTTTCTCACTTCGATTCCGGTGAAAAACTGACTTGAAACATAATAATCTAACGCTTTTAAATCAATCTATGGAATTAATGTCAATCACAATTCTTGTGATTGAGTAAATCTGTCAACAAGAGGCAATGCCTATTTGATAAACGATGATGGCATGCATACTCCCCCTTCCCCCCCCACCTTAACCCCTCCTCGACCCCCCCTCGAGAGTAACTTTCCGATGCTGTGACATTTTTTCCTCATTGTTGATTACTCATTTTAAAGTAGTAAAAAATAAAATCTCCAATAAAGAGAAGCATCGCTGAAAGTCCACAGACCTAAAACGAAAATAAACAAAGCCTGTTAGTCTTTATGTTTTCTTGTTTATAAGCAGCTGCGTGTAACATTTCGAGAATATTTTAGCGAGAGATCAGATATATATCATGGTCCTGCTAACCTGAGGTAAGGTTAACGTATTAATACCAGACTTCAGCGAAAATGATCTGATGATCAGCGGCGTGGTGAGTGAGAAGGAGGGGCTGAGGGGCGGGGTGAGGAAGGCGGGTGAGAAGGAGGGGCTGAGGGGCCGTCCTGGTATTTTCAGGCAAAGTAAGTTCATTGGCCTATCACTGAAATACTTGACGGTGATATAATGTCAGAAATAGTTCTGTTTTCCCTCTCATTTACTTTGGTTTACCCGTTTGTTTGAGAGATATCACCTCAGTTAAATTTAACTTCGCAAAGACCACAATGGAAGAAGAAAGAAAATAACCTATTCAAGGGACTAACCGCTGACACCTGTAGGTGCCCACATGTTTGCCTCCCAATATGCCTCTGAGCTTGACAAAGGTTCATTTCCCCAAGCGGGGTGGGGTAATTAGAAAGGTGAGTAACTTCATTCAACAGTAAAGAGCTTGAAACGAGCAATAAAACGGCGCTAAAAATACTGATCCCCATATTCTGAAAAGAAGAAAAACAATTTTAAGTATCTGTGAGGTCAGAAAAGTACGTTTTTAGCTATCGATTGTCGAATCATTTAGCCGAAAAATAATTACGACAATGACACGAAATATTACAAACACGAAATTTACATGGCCTAAAACCATTCAACTTGTGATAAATGCGATTTATTGTATGATCAACAGGCAGTGGAAGAAACAGAAGTTGCATGTGCGAACCGTACGTTACAAAGCGGAGCGCCATGCAAATCAACCTGGAAGTAGGTGCCTGTAAACTGTGGCAAATCTGAGAAAACAGGATTGTAGCTGGTTTTTTGAGGCTCTCCAAGTCACACCAAGGGTACTTACCTCGCTGTCTCAGTGTCGACATTCACGCTGGCTTTTGCTTGCACGTCGTATAGACTATTCAGTGTTGTGCATTCTTGCCTTCTGAATTTTTGGTAGGTTTGCGTATTGTTTAGTTAAAAAACAAACAAACAAACAAAAAACAAAATAAAACAAAACAAAAAAACAAGAACAAAAAAACCTGTCATCAAAGGGGGCGGGGTGGGATCAAGCGCTCCTCTAGACCCACCTTAGCTACACCCCAACAAAAAAAGATTCTGTTAAGGGTCAGTGCAGCCTAAAAGAAATTCGAGTCTACAGAAGAATTGGTTAGCATCTACTCACCAGAATATTCCATTTTCTCCCGATTCTGTCGCTGAGCGACAACAAAGAAAATACAAAAATCAGTGTGACGAGCAACCAAAGAATGATGGTGGAGGTCATGAAGAACGAAAGTCTCTCCATGTGATCAGGCCGGGAAATCTCCATATCATCTCTTGATTTAAAGAAGTTATTGTAAAGAGATATTATTACAAACGCTGATAGCAGCAGGATCTGTAAAAGAGTCGTGCGTGCAAGTAAGCTGGTCAAATTCTTTCAACTATGATAGCTAAATAGTTTCATACTCTAAATTAATTTAATTCAAACAGAAATATGGCTTCTCTGAGGGGGCAAAAAAACGCAACGACCGGAGTGGAGTACCATCTTAATTTTAAATTTTCTTTCAGGCTGCAATTACACAAAAGGGAAGAGATTTTAAAAGCTGAGAAAAAATGATTGAAATAAGTCAATGGTCGAAACTCAGAACTCAACACAGCCTAAAGGAGGTATTTTCCATCAGACCCCGATGTAAAAATTCCAGGGTCTAATTATTATTATAAGATGATTTCGAGATACTGGTATTTTACTGTAGAATATTAAAGGGGTATTAGCGAGGGAATACTTATGAGAAGTATGCTTTCTCTGTTATAGATGCTGTAGAGAAGCGAAAGGGCTTGGATCTCGTCGAGGGAACATCGCGCACAAAATGTGGTTTTTAATTGCCCCCACCATTCCCCCCTCCGTCGCATCTTTTCCAATTTATACCCCAAGGAGTAAAATATAGATATGTTTCCATTTAGCGATGACATAATTTTATGTAAATCATGTGAGAAAGAGAGTCATTCTCCAGACAATTAATTATTCTTAATGACTTACAAATTCTGCAATCTTAGAAACTCCAGCAGGGGATCTCAAATATTCCGAAGCTGACATTTCGCTTAGGATTATTTTTTTAACCTTAGACGCAACGGAGTTCTTGAATGAGGATCTCTGGAAAAATCTGCCTGAAATCAAATTGACGTAGTATCTAATACTTTTTTAGTAGAAGAAATGCTGTCCTAATCAAATCTAAACAGAACAGTTGCACTAATATAATTTATCATCAAACATTCTATCTCAGAAAAAAATGAAAGGTAAGAGTTAGCTATGAGAGAGCAATACGAGTGAAAGAAGAGTACTACGGAACAAGTTGTTACTTATGAAATACGACGAACCACAGCAAATGGCACTTGTTGGTAAGCACCAAGATCTTCTCGCCTCTGAGTAAATGAGTGATCTTACCTTAAAGTTAGGTTATTTTGTCTCGCATACCTCTCACACGTGAACTCGTTTTTCCCGAGATGATTGAACAAAAAGCAAGCTTGATTTAGTTAATTTTTTTTAAAAATATCTACTTACATCTTTCTGAAACTGGACACGTTTACTAAGATAACGACTTAATTCAATGCGTCTCTCCACCGTCAGACTATTTTTCTAGCTATTACTATCATTCCCACAGAGAACCAGATCACATATGAAATTAATTCTGCTAATGTCATAAGACCTAACGAGCTTTTCATTCATATAAAACCAATAAATGAAGTGTCCCCCGCATTTAATGTTCTCAGATATTAATACTGATAACCCCTCACATTTTTTCTTACTCAAAGTTCAAAGTAACGAATATAGTCAATGCTATTCCTCCAGTTAACACTTACTGATGTTGACATAAGGTGGGCGGAGTATGTTCGAATAATTGACTTCCCCCCACATCACTTAGCTTGATATAATATCGACAACTTGACCATATCTTAGCTGCAACTACATCAGGGAAAACGGCAAGCACACTTCTAAAAACTTTATTTACGTAGTGTAATATACACAGCAAGTCTGGGATCTTGAAGCAAATCTCTCTGTTCCTTGATGTTTCGGGTATGCTCTCACATATTGAAGCATATGCTCTGCACAAACAAACGTTTAAATTAATTTCAGGTGTTGATCTTTCGAAAATGTACTTAATGAGGTTGCAACATCAAAAGCCATCTACATAGTAGCCTAAAGATTTATTCGTTGCCAAGGCGATGTCCTTGGCCCCAACCTCCCCAACCACCACCGCCTCCACCGTTGTCTTGGTTGCGTGGCCTACGGCTTGCAGGGGGAACACCAAATCCACTTACACCTCCCTGGCGGTTTGGAAGAAGCTTGTACCTATAAAAAGGAACAGAAATGACAAACAAATTATTTGAAACAAATTCTATTCAATCACATCTATGAATCATAGCACTGGTTTAATCAATAACCTCACTCCTCTGGCAAGAATATTACTTACTTATATAAAGGAACTATCGCTGGAAAGCATACGAATCGAGAGCAATGAGATAGTAAATCATCTATGCTACAATATATTTCAATCTAACCAAGTTAATTAAATAAAAAGTCGTGATAGTATCATAAGTACCCCTCATATGAGATCAAACCTTAGGAAACTACAGAATCTGATGAAAAAGTGAAGTATTTTGTATAAAAGTATCTATCAAGTAAAAGAGCCTCCATGTGATCATTCAAGGTAAAAAAAATAAGCCAACAAAGCAATGGAAAATGTACAATGGAAAATGTACAATGGAAAATGTACAATTGAAAATGTACAATTGAAAATGTACAATGTAAAATCAACCAGACTACATACAGTATGGATGGTGTAGAGAGAAATCGCTGTCCTCCAAAGTCTTGTGGGTATTTGAACATGAGGAAGAAGTAAAGGTGTCCCACAAAGATACCAATTAGCTCCATAATACCACTGCAATCAAAATAGATAAAACTTGTTTAGGATTTGAAATGAAGTTTGCACAAAGGCAGAGTGAGTTCTGATACATACCCTCCCTGAATGACCATGTTAAACACAGCTAACACCCATGGAAGGTACATTGCCTGAAACAAAATAAATTAAATTCAACAGTGCCCCATACAAGTTAACTTTATGCTGAGGGTGTCTGGCTCTTTCCAAATCTTTTTGAACATTTGAAATTTGTTGAAAAAGGAAAAACATACACGATCAGGGTATGTTGGAGAAGTTTCAGGGTTACTGTTTGAAAACCTAAATGGCAAGTTTTTCATGTACTAGTATATTTGAGGTCTATTTTTTAACAATTTGAGAAAAAAAAAGAGAAATAAATGCCTTGGAGATCATAACTTTAAACCACCATTATGATTATCTTTTTCATTCTTTGTCAAAATTAAAGATGGGTAATAAGTCTGAAGGATTCTGTTACAAAAGAAAATAAAAATCTATACCTTAAACTGCATGCCAAACCAGAACTGTACAATCATATCTTTATTCACTTGACACCATACATAAAGGACACTTAAAACAAGTGGGTCCATGAGAAGCTAAAAAGCAAAAACAGACATTATGCTTTGGGACAACAAACAATACAATATGACAAATACAGGCATTGGAAAAAGAAGAATACTTGTGCTTCTACCCACAAATCACTTTCTACATTTCAATGAAATCATGTGTTTTTAAAAAAGGTGTAACCTGTAGGTTGTGTGTGTGCTTTGAAGTATAAAGTAGTGGAGCTGTGAAAAAGAGTGGTCACAAAACTGCCCAATAAGCAGGTTATTTTAGATGTGCAAAAAATTTGCTCCTATCCACTATCCTCCAACCAAAACATTTCTCAATGAAAACCCTGTTTATCTAAATGTTACAAACCGCTGAAGAACACTACAAATGATCATAATAAATGAGTATTGTGTGTTGTTCATAGAGGTTTTTCACACTATGAATATTTTTTTTTTGATTTATAAGGATTGAGGAAAAGTTTAAAAATATTGCAAACATTTGAACAGGACTTAATATTGATGTTCCTTACAGGGTATTCAATGATTGTAACCATGGATACATCTTTTAGTTTAAACTGTTTTCAGGTTAAACAAGTGTATAACTTACCCTCAAAGGCATAAGAAATCCTATGATCTTTTGTTAGTTATGAAGACAAGTCAAGGAACACTTCAACCCAGTAAACAAACATTACAATATTAACACAAAATAGCTTTTTATACCCAATTTCTAAATATCAACCATGCAAGAGAGAATAGGAAGAACTCTAGCTAAGGTCAAAGTACTGATTACATCACAAATAAACCTTTGTTTTAACTTAATTTTCTATATTAAATTCTTAGGAATTTGTATTTTCTTCTTTGTTGTTTTTCTTCCATGTCATTTCTTAACAAAGATACAATTAAAATGATCCCATTGAAGAGCATCATAAACAAGTAATCAGCTGGCCGACCATCAAACAGGCCTGCAAGGAAAAAGAAAAAATGCTTAAGAAGTAATAACATTAGATTCACATCAAGCACTGATCTACAACTTCAATGTGAGGCAGTAAGATCATGAGAAGTTAAAACACAGTTCTGTACAAGTTTATCATTGATGCAAGATACACCACAATATGGTTAATGCTCAAATGTGTCTGCAGAAGGGATGAGGGGGTTAAAAAGCTTCTGGGCTTTGATGTATAGGCTTCTTAGAAAAGGAGGTTTAGGTAGTTAAAATTCATAAGGAGACAAAATTTGACTAGTTTTTATGTGCTTAATATCATTGTCGCTCAGATATCATTAGCATCATACACAGTATGCATTTCCTAAAATGAAAATCTATATGCAGGACTAAGATTTATTACAGAATATTCTGTAACAAATGCAAACTCTCCTACATCAGTGACAGTTTGACACAAGGCAGAGGAAGCGTAAGGGTTCTGAACAAGGGAGCTCAGTTGAGAGTGTTATTTATTCACATTCCCATACTTTCTCATTCTTGATCAATGTAATAAATCATGATTATTTGATAAAGGAAAAGTGATAAGAAAGAAAAATGGGTTAGAACATATATATTTTAAGCAATAATCTAAACTAATATTGCAGATTATTTTAAATTTTCATACTAGATATTCTAGGTTAAACCAAATACCCTAAGTAAACTAGCAGTTATCCACAGTCTCCACTGTAAATCAAACACTCTCTGGTCCCCCCTGTTATTTCTTTGGCCAAGTAGTTTAAGTTAATTTCCCTACCTTAAGCAGATTTTACCTGGCTATTTCACACTTGTTTAAGACTTTCCATAATCTTAAGACTTATGAATTATATTTCTCACATTTCAACCAAAACTGAATGTGAGTCAACAAAGTTCAATTAAATTTTTTAGGAATTCAAGATTCTGCATAAACCAGCTTTTTCATTATTTACTTGATAGAGTGAAAAAAAATAATTCACCTGTTTCAAGTCTTGTAGAGTATGAATACAGGAAGTATATATTAATCAAATAATGAAATCCAGTCTGAGGTGAAATAGGGTAGTATACAAATGATGTGACCAATCTCCATATCTGGAATGAAAATTAGAAGGGATCTGTAAGAATTAGTGTCTCCCTTTGAAATGCTCCATTCAAAAAGTAGATTACATGTTGCTGTCCCTCTGTTCAGTAATAAATCACATATGACGTCAAAATATGTAATCAACAAAAAAAGGCAAAGGAAGCACAGCCAGGTGTGTTACTAATGGTCTTACAACAGTGCTAGTGTACCCTTCATATGACATATGTTGCAAGGGCAGTCAACAAGTAGACTCTATTCAATCTTTGACAAATTGTACCATTTAAACCCACTAAATATTACATGAACTCACACCAGCTGCAACACATGGTAGGGATTAAAAAAAATGTTTCCCTCCAATAGATATCCATGGGAAAACCAGGCAAATTGCACTAACAAATTAAAGTAACATAATTTCCCAACACTATCTCTGGAGTATGCTGAATCTTGTAGCTGTATCAAAATCAACTGATCGTCACAGTGATAAGTAGACTTCCTAGCCAAGTGAAGCTACACTTTGCAGAAAAATTAAGCCCATCCGCCATTTATGTCTTATTCTAAACGCTTTTGTCTTCAACTTCCGGCTAATAACTATTGATCATATATAGAAAGAGAAAAAACTAAGTTGCCAAAAATTGATTACTATGACAACAACCATCAAAAAATAGGTTGAGTGCGAATGGTTCATTCTTCATACAATACGAATTAATTGAGAAATTTACGGAGCAGTTAATTAGATTTTCTTCGATTTTTCATGTCGCCCCTTTAAATGTCATTACAACTGAGTACTGTATCTACACCTGTATGCTAAATAAATCTTCGCAACTAATATTTTTTAATTTCTCTTAAATACCATTGTCTAACGTTCGTATGACTGCTTTCATATAACACACTGACTTACCTGGAAACGGTGTACTACGCTTGCATAGTCCAGCATCATGTGAAAGCCATTTATGAGTCCTAACCTTCCAAGAAGGGGAAATACGATGGACAGAGAGAACCACCATCTTGTCACAATAGGTATACCTCGAAACCACGTTCCAAGTTCATTCTCTGCCATTCTTTCACGTAATAAAATATCCTTGAATTTTAGCCTATGGCAAGTTAATCGCTAAAAGCGGATTGAAAATCGTCCAAAAATTATCGCAAAAGTCCTGATATAGCAAATTTCAAACAAAACAGACGTGGCGAAGAGTTACAGCACCGGGAGCGTTTTAGTGCATTGTGGGACATCTAGTGACAAGGCTTACGCGGTCGAGAAGGAACTAAAGGGCCGGTCGAACTAGCTAGGCGACAAAAAGTGGTAAGCTCGGCCGAATTTCGGAAAGAATTTTGCTTTAACAATTTTGTGCACTTTATGCTGAAAACGTCAATCAAATTGCTTGCTCTCTTTAAATATTCATTTCAGCGACACGCGTTAAATTAAAGATCCGAGGTCATAACATCGGGCATCTTGCGCAGAAAGAAATTAAAAAAATACACAGAGATGGTTCTTCCAAGAAACATGTTTCTGATGGTTTGCAGTTTTCCTTGCGTTGCAATTGAATATCGCTCAAGGACAACTGCTAATTCTAACGTTGCTTTGCTACTGGAAAATTCACCTTCTTACAATGAAGGTGTTTTTAATGCTACAGATGAATCATAGAAATGCATTATGACGTCGCCGTCGATTTCGTCCATACTGGGTGCTTCCCCGACCAGCTGAATCTTGGTTCAAAATTAATTTCAACTGCAGAATTATATCAGAGAGCATTTTTTTTATCGTCAATTGAAATGAACGAAATACATTCGATCGCCTCTTAGTAATCTTACGTCCTTTTCTTCAAAGGGAAGATGCAAAAAAGAAACTGTATCAAACTAGAAAGTTCTTACAATGGAATTTATCGCCTATCGCACGGAGAATCATTTGAAAGCGCCGGTGTTGCTATGAATGTTGGAAAAACAAAAGAAATTGAAGCATTCATGGAAGTCGTGGATGGGCTGTGTGAACTAAGGAACGACTACATTAAGTTTCCCACCACAGTGGCAGAAACAACAGCAGCATCTATAGCAACGTTCACGCCCCTTTCCAACCTTCCGAATATAGCTGGTGCAATTGACGGCACCCACATCAAAATCAAAGTACCAAGGATAGTGCAGTCGATTATTTTAGTCGTTACCAACATGATGTTGTCGTGCAGTTGTCAACGGAAAAAGGGCTTTCATGGATGTTGCAGCTGGGTTTCCGGGAGCATGTATGATGCTTGAGCTCTTAGAAATAGCATAATTTACGAGAAAGCAGAGCATGGAGACATTCTTGATGCAGGACCAACTACTAGAGTCGATGGAAGCGAAATACAACCTTATTTAGTGAGCGATAGCGCCTATCCTCTTTCTCCGTGGCTTCAGAAACCCCTTCCTGAAGGTACCAGAGATCCGGATGAGATTCGGTTTAACCAGGAGCTAGCACCAGAGCGAGTGTGCATTCGGAATTTTGAAAAGTAGATGGAGAATCCTTATGTGTATGGAAGAGTGCAGAGCTTAGCTAATTTCGATCATCATTTTGGTGTGTGCAGTTGTACATAGCTGTTGTATATTATTTGGAGATGAGTGGGAGGAAGAGGATGAAAACAATGATCATGATCAAAGAGATAACGATGAAATTCCTTTAGATGGGGACAACATCAGAGAGATCCTTGAGGCCTACTTGAGTTCCATTTCATATGGTATCTAAAAGAATGCGTTTTAATTACATTATTACGAAGATCTGTTTAAAATCTCTCGACCTTGAAACTTTTAATAATAATTGTATAGCTATAGCTAAAAGTTCATGTTCACAGTTCTCAAAGATTATTTTCAGAATGTCTAGCAACATTGTGTTAAATCACTGCGATACTCCTCGATTGTCAAAAATTACAGTCAAAAGTGATATTAATTAAAAACGTATTAGATCCTTTGTATTAAAAAATCCTTCAGTATAATCAAAACTTTAGCAAGGAAAGCGAGCGAGATTTTCTCTGTTCACGCTAGATGATCTTGATGCAAGAACTCTTCAGTTTGGCGCGCTTTTGAAATGAACATGATACATGTACGCGCGTTAATGGAGTATGGAAGGTGTGAATGAATTTTGTGACACTAAACACAAACGTGCGATATCATCGCCTGACAAAAAATTGGCGAGCTCCGAGGGCTCGCCGATTTTTTGTTGCGGCTTCTTTGAACTTAAGTAGAGTAGGACAAAATTTTGTGCAGGTGAAACACGCCGGTCGCACACGTCTACAATACGCGTTGACAGAATTTTTTGCAAAGCAAACAAAAAAATCTGCCCAGTGCTTTATATATCTGGTTAGACGTTTTGGCTTGCGGGTATTTTGTAGGTACAGGAGCACACACATGGCGGCCACGTAAGCAAAGTAGCGTTGAAAAGCGAGGACCACCATGGTCAAGTATTTTTGCTGCTCAGCCTTCAGTACAAATTACCTTCTGAACGCGTAACGTAAACGGGGGACCGGTCAAGTTTTTTTGCTTGCCCCGGGACCCTGAAATCGAGCTGCTTACATTAGAATTCTTTGGAATTCTGATGTAAACGGGAGCATTGGATGCAGAAATACACGTACTGTATTGCCTGAAAACCCTGTCCCAGCCTCCCAATAAGTCAATTAATTGCCTATGTTTTCGCTGTCAAGACTGGATACGGCCGCCGAAGAGGCTTGGGTCTATGGTTAATTTTCTCTCTACAGCGGGTGGTATGGTCAATTTATGAACAACACTTACCCCATTCCCACAGTGACACTCTGTTTTGCTCCATTTTAGCGAGGATTTTCATTATGTTCGCGGAGCTTTAATTTCGGGATTTTTTTTATAATCGCAAAGAAAGTGAAACCAAGTACCGGCGAATTTAAGTACGAGTAAAGTACTAGCATTTTGATAGCAGCTCTTTTGATGAACGTTATTATATTCGCATAATATACACAATGTTTCTGAAATTTTAAGTTATAACACAACAAAATGGAAACTTTTTCGTTTTACCTGTATTTCAGAGCGAGTTTAGACCTTGATGAAGGATTTTAGCTTGTTTAGAATACTGTGGTTACTCGAAAACATCTCTGAAGGCTAGTGCCTCATTTGTTTACATAACATACCAAAACAATACAAGCTGTTTACCGCAGACTATTTGCAAGTAAAATAACTTGGCTAAAGATAACACGCCGTTTGATTTTTGTTTAAGTGTTCAAAATTAAATAGTAACAGCTTGTCTATTTTTAGTACGAACGGTGTTAAACACGAATTTTATCCGTCGAGTTTACTCTTTTACTGTAAACACCGTGCCTCTTTGACGAATTTCTGATGAACAATAGAAGACAAATGAATAAGTGGATTGAAAACACAACACAATCTTCTCAAAGTATTCTTTGGCAAACAATAATTTACGAGTTTGCTAATATTACAGCACTTGAATTCGTCAAGCTCTGGCCAAGATCAAAAGTTATCGTTGATTTTAAAATACTTAATCAGTAACTGCTAACTGGAGACAGATTTCACTCGTTTTAGATTGATTTGGTGTCTGGGAAACGAGATCAAAGGGTCCAAAGTCTCATACGTTTAAGTTCTTGCAAGAGTTCATAGTCCTCTTATTCAAATAAACGTCCGCTTATAAAGGGTGGGGAAGGTGAGGAAAAGAATTAATCTCAATCAGGTATAAATATCGAGAGCTAATATTAAGTGAAGTATAATTAAGGAGGGATAGATGTGAATTTAAACACAAGAGGGGTGGCTTTTTGTCAGACCACGATAGCGCCAAGTTTGATAGGTGTCCACCGCCCCCCACCCTCCCCCTTTCAAAACAGAATGTTATTACATAAATAAACCACGCCACCCACTGCATTCAATCAGTGCGTAACGGGGAACATAATACAGACGCTCACGCCATCATCAAATCAATTCGCTTTAAAAGAGGGTAAACAGGCTACCAGCAGTTAAATATACGACTACAACTTAACCCGACCCAAGATTTATTCAACTTTTCATAAGTTTGTGCTATTTGAGAATACTTTAAAACTGCAAAGTAACAGGAATCTGAGAGCGATTGCATAACATTCTGTCAAAATGCCAGTCTTGGAAAGCTACAAGAATCACATCAAGGAAGCATTTCTTGATATCTCCATTATAACATACGTATTGGTTGTCATTTTGGCACAGCTTCATGGATTGCCATCAACGGGGCTCTGGGTCGAATTACCTATCATTGTCCAAGAAATTCCTGAAAGCTGGTCTCTTCCATCCTACCTGACAGTGATAATCCAACTGGCAAACATAGCTCCGTTAGCTTTTACACTTGGGAACAAGTTTTATTCCTCGCATGGTCCACGAGATTCCCGTCATATACATCAGCCTGTTTATTGGCACGGTTTCCTGTGTTCTGTTGGTTTTTTTTTGGAAAGAAACGTCCTTCATCGACGGAGCTGAAAGAAGCACAGCGTTGTTAGTCCTCTGTTTCTTCCTTTCTGTAGTTGAGTGTACAATCGTCTGTGACGTTCCTACCATACATGGCAATCTTTCGAGAAGTCTACATGAGCCCATATTTCCTAGGGGAAGGTTTAAGTGGTCTGATACCCCAGTCTGGTGGCATTGGGCAGGGTGTGGGCGGGGGTCTCATACCCCTTGCCCCAGTGAGAGCCCACACAGGCTCCCGTGAACACCACAAATGGAACCTCCAACATCACTGACTCTAGCAGCTGGGGACCCGGCCCAAAATTCCCGCTGAAGGATTTTTCTGGTTCCTGGCTGGGATGATGTTGGCATCTGGGTTGGCCTTTTTGGGATGGAATTATCTCTCTGTGGCGAAACGACAGCAAGTGAAGACGATTTACGAAGTTTCTCCCGACGGAGGGCCAGCGTTCCACCTTAGAGCTTGTCTCTTATGAGCAGTGCAGCTCACCCAGGCTCAACATCCACTATCTAATCAAGGTTCCATTGATCCTGACAAGACGACCACGAAAGATTTCCATATTGGGCCTTATGGCTATCTTAGCTGTTGTCAGTGGCCTGAGTAATGGTGTGATACCAGCTATTCAGTCATATGCCTGTATTTCCTTACAGCTACTATCATCTATCATTTGAATCTCACCCTGTCCAACATTGCCAATCCAGTCACCTGTTTTGTGTTTCCATTCATCCGACTCTACTTCAAACACTGATCATAGCATTAGCTGGAGTTGTGTCTACTTTGGAATGTGTAACCTACATTCTCATCGTTGCATCACAAAGTCCAAATGTGCTGTTGCGCTGTAACGAAAATTCTGGCGCTGTTTTTTTGAGTGTAAGTATATCCTCCGATGAAGTAATAACCATTACCTTTTCGGCTTAACTTTTATATGAGCAAATGCAATGAAATAATCATCGCACCAAGCTGGTTAGCTACTGCCTGATTACCTAACACCGGGGGAAACTGACTGAAGATCCCGAAAATTTTTGAGAAATGCTTGTAGGCTCCTGGGAACGTCTTTGGACCATGTAGGTGTTGTCGTATGCATAATTGCCTGAGGGCCTAGGATTCTTAGCGATTCTTTCTCAGAGTTTCGAACTTTCGCTAAGCTTTGCGAACCGTATGACGAACGAGTTTAATGTTAAGCTTTCGCTAAATGGCCTACCATTTGACATGTTGAAAGGCAGTGAATGACATTTAACAAGACCAGTTTTGCGGCAAGCTTCTTTTATTTGCCTTGCTATCGATCGTTATTTGCCTTTGCAATCATCGTTGCGTGAGTTTTCCTCGAGGAGCCCCAGGGAGAGAAACATCGCCAGAAATAAAGGACATTTCGAGCCCGCTACCAATTATCAGCGGTATATCGTATTACACTCCGGAACAATAGAATAGAATTGAGTCAACATGCCGGCGATTACGGCTCGATCTGCAAAGAAGAGTGTTTCGTACCATGACTTGTACAATTTGAGCACCGCAGATCTTCTATTTGATGAAAAGAAAAAGGAAAGAAGACCTGCAAGTAAATCTTTGGGATTTTTCGAGGCAGAGCGATGACATGATGTCAGAATTTTGATTTGCTTTAATTTAATTTTCGCGCTAAGACTACTAAATTTGCATTCAATGCCTGGCATATTTTTATTCCGAAAAGGACCGAGAACTAATTTATTACCCTGCAAGAACATAAACAAGTATGGCCGACGATGATCAGGGTTGTTCGTGTTTAACTATTTCAGTCATAGTTTTCAACATGGCGTCTCGTCACTTACTCAACATGGAAATATGTATCTATGAATATGTATCTCCTTTTTTTTTAAGGTCTTCATCAGTGTCAGTGCAGTTTCTGTGGTAACTTACATCAAAGTTGCTATTGGAGGAATAATGCGAGAGAAAGGACGCAGGCATTTGTTGTGGTATGGCGTAAGTGAACAGATTGGTTCATGTGTGGGAGCATTAGCCATGTTTGCTCCCGTAAACATCTACCATTACTTTAAACAAGAGTGAAAGTATTCCCGTAAAAACACTGTATAGCTTTCACGGTTCAGACTCTCCGTTGGTTAAGTGAATCGAAGTTCTATAGATAGGTTAAAAATCTTACGTGAAAGCTTCTAAGAAGAAAAAACTTAAACTGGCGAGTTTTATTTCAAGGGAAGCTATTGTAAAGTCTTACAGACTTTTCAATTTTTTTTAGACTTTTTAGATTATTGGACTACTCAGCTTAAGTAGACTCTTTAATAGGATAGCTTTTTTGCTTTAAGTGCAGCCGGAGTATTCTGAGATCCTCTAAAATTGGTAAGACAGCTTGGATTTCAAAGCAAATAATAATGTGTGATTATAAGCAATTATTCACTCATATATTACTGAAAGAAATGAATCTAACTACCACGTGTCGGCCAATCAACAAATTCAAAGTAGATAAAAAAGGTTTTAGGAAGACTCAGTGCAATACAATTCATTTGTAACCTGGGAGACTACATTCTTTTGAGCGATAATGTCTACGTACAAACGCTCGCCAAGCCACCATCTTAATCCAGCAACGAACAAGTGAAGAGCTCTTGGATTTGGAAATATTTTCTGACTCGTGCTGTATTGGATGACGTGAGCACGGGTATCCAGACTTCTCTCTTTCAAGTCCCCAGAGAAGTTAATAATACCTTTATCTGAAATAGTATTCTTTGCTGTGAATACATTGTTTCAATTATAAGTGTGCCTGCATTAGCTGTAGAACTGATCTTGTTTCTATTAAAATTCAAAGCTAAAAAATGAATCCAAGTCTTATATATTACCATGCTAGGAGGACCCTGGAAATCGTGTTTTTGAATAACGAGTTGATTCTCTGAGAAGCATACAAACCGGATTAATACGAGACTTTTCTTGAAGGTTTGGGTAAAGAGACATTTCCCTATATAGAGTACCATAGTCAAAGTTACCAGAATTGTTTCCAAGAAATTCTGGTGATAAAATAACTTCTGTCATGCCAATAATTTCTTCATTAGTGATTGATAGGCATGACAAATACAGGAGGTGAGGTGCTCCCTAAATGCCGCCAAATGTAGTATGGGCCTGCAAGGTCTCGAGTCCTAAGCATGGAAGACATATTTACTATTGTGACTTTCTTGAGCAGGATGTCCTTGGGTGCCAAAGGCGTCATGTACTATGGTAAGAACGTCGGTAATGCACGACTTATATGTTTATTATTGGTTGTTCAATTCCAATTCAAAATATTCTATTAGACTATGCTGGACATGCCTTGGGGGGGGGGGGGGTGTTGGGGGAATTAACAGGACAGAATCTGTAACAATTGTTTGTTTTGAACAAGTTAGCAAAATGAATTGATTTTGCTCTAAACAGGATTCTCAGGCTTTTTGGACACAACCCTACCTAATATTTTTCCCAGTGAACCCTCTCAGAAACAGTTAGTTCACTCATATACAGGGAGGAATCCTAGAAACTCCCTGTCATGTATACAGAGAGGTAAGGTAAGGTCAGATTAGCAGCAAACTGCCCCACTCTACCAGAGCTTGTCCAGGATCCAGTTGCTTAGGGGGACAAGTAATATGCCCCCCCCCCCCACACATTTGACACAATGCCAATCCATAGCTTGTTTAACATGCTTCTCTAGCAATCATATACTCTTGGGTGGACAAAGGCACATTGCAAGTAAAGGGGCTTTCCCCAAGAAAACATCATGGATATAGCAATGTTTTAGTCAAGGAAAGGTGGGTGACAGGATGCCAGGCTGTACACTTACTGCAAAACTTTGAAATTGTGGTTTTCGAAAAAATACCAAGTACAATAACTGTAAATCTCTGAAGGTGGTTTGGGGATGATAAAACAATTATGAATTCTCGTTGACAACAGCCATAAATATGACTACATCCATCCAAACTGGGAATGTTTAAATTGCTCTTCAATTTTTCTCACCCTTAGTAGGATCACAACAATAAGAATGCAACAATTCACCTGACAAACAACTTATCTTTCCCCATAAGCAGTGAAAGAGCTCCTTAAAACTTACAACTTTCTTATAAATATAATTAGGTTAGAATTTAACATCTACATAACAGGAATACAATTTTGAAATTGGTTTATTAATGACAAGAATTAGGTGGATTCTTGTTTTAACCTAATAACTTAAATTTATCTTAGTTTTCTCTACATTAATTGTGGCTCAAAGCTCCAGTCACCATCAGGCTACCTAAAATCATAAACTGGTCACTGGAATTAACATTCAGTTGTTTAAAAAAGAAGCAAGAAACAAAATAAAGGAAATAAAATTTTAAGCAAAGTTACACAAAATTTTATGGCATCGTCTCTTTGGACATTTTAACACTCAAAAATTAATATGTTACAACTTGTTACCTGAGTACTGAGCAATTTAGACCACAAAACTTTAAATTTTTTTCTGTGTATCCCATCACAACCAAAATTTTTATGGCATTGAGGCCTGCGAATAGCTGTAATGCATTGAAAAGAAAACAACAACAACAACACAAAAAGAAGCATCCAAAACCTGTTAAACTCTAAAAATCGATGAAGTGTACAGAAACACAAGGAACAATTTGAAGAATTGTCATAAGATTGCTTTAGGTGAAAAGAAATCTTTTACTTTTAATGTCCAATATATTAATTTCTTGGAGAAAACATGCATCTATTTTCGTTCAGTACATCTCATGCTTGCTTAAAGAAATGGAAAACATTTACGGGAGCGAAGATTGCCAGAGCACCAGCACAAGACCCAGCTTGAACACTAACACCATACCACAAGAGGTGCTTACGACCTTTCTCACGCATGATTCCTCCAATAGCAACCTTGACATATGTTACCACAGCAACAGCACTAACGCTGATGAAAACCTTCCAAAGAAAAAGAACAAAATGTGTAAATAAAATGAATAAACCAGTGTAAGCCTTGATATAATAACCTTTAAATGTGTTAATTAAATACTATTTCCCCTATAGTAAGAAACAATTGAGGCTCAGTCTTTTACATTATCAAATTTAAATGTGTGATGCACAGTTTATCATAGTGTATAAGATTTTAACTCCAATTGCCATTGTGTAAAGTATTTAAGTAGGAGATATTGGTATTACTAATAAAAAGAAAAGACATTAAAGCCAGGCACTCAGAGGTCACTAGGCAACCAAGACACATACAGACATTTTGTGCCTGAATATTTGCCAGTTCAGGAACATGATTTAAAAGCCAAAAGTTGGTTTGGATCTTTTATTCACTGTCCCTTTTCTCAAATATTCGATCAAAAATAATTTGAAAACAGAATGGATTTTAAAATGCCACATGTGCCCCAGAAACACAAATTTCACACTAAGATTGCTACCATAGAAAAAATAATTAAACCACAGTTTTATGCCATAATTGACCACTTAATGAACAAATATACATTACTCTGGGAGATAAACATGGCTCAAATTTTACTTGAAAGATTATTCTAAGTTTTATTTGAGAGATTCAGTTTTAAGTGACTGTTGAAAACAGTTGGAGGAAAATACAAACAGGCTGTTGGGGCTCAGAAAGGGTGACCATGACCATTCCATATAGGTGACTGCTTAATAAAAGTAAAAGTTACAGTGTTTATGGGGAAAAAATTTTGCAACTTTGAAAACTGACTGCATAATACATGGTGACCACTTAGTATGGTGCTGCTTAATGCAGGTTTGATTGTAGTGAATAAATCTAACTTAACACTGAAACAATGTATTATGTACTCACTATCAAGGCAGCCCCAGAATCTCCACAGCGTAGTAGCACATTTGGACTCTGTGATGCCACGATGAGAATGTATGTACACATTCCAAAATAGATACAACTCAGCACTGCTATGATCACTGTTGAGGTAGTGCGGATAAATGGAAACACAAAACAGGTGACTGGATTGGCAATGTTGGACAGGGTGAGGGTCAAATGATAGATGTAGTAGCTGTAAGGAATACAGGCATATGACTGGATGGCAGGTATCACACCATTACTCAGGCCACTGACTAATGCTAAAATCACCAAGAGGAACACAGTGCCACTTGTTGACAAACTTTCCACTGTATGATCTTCATTGTCATGGGAATTTTGCCTGCTGTCCTTTTGCTCATCGTCTGCAACAAGTTCAATGGTTTGGTCATTACTCTGAGCCTCTTGGCCATTTTCATCATAGTTCTTCTTCACTTGCTGCCGTTTTGCTAAAGGAAGGTAATTCAACCCTAGAAAGGCCAACCCAGAAGCTAACATCATCCCAGCCAGGAACCAGAAAAACCCCTCTGCAGGGAAGTTTGGACCAGGTCCCCTGCCACCAGGGTCGGTATTGTTGGCTGAAGTTCCATTAGTGGCATTCAGAGGAGCCTGTGTAGGGCTCTCAGTGGGACAAGAGGTATGGGTGCCTCCTCCCACGCCCTGTCCTAATGCCACTAGGCTCGGCAAAAGACCACTCAGTCCTTCACCTCCGAAATATGGGCTCATGTAAACCTCTCGAAAGATTGCCATATATGGTAGGAACGTAACAGACGAGGTACAATCAACCATGGAAAGAAAGAAACACAATGCTAAGAGTGTAGTGCTTCGTTCAGCTCCGGCGATGTAGGACGTTTCCTTCCAAAAAAATGCCAACAAAACACAGGACGCCGCGCCAATTCCCAAGCTGACATAAATGACGGGAATCTCGTGGACCACACGAGGGAAGAACTTGTTTCCAAGGGTAAAAGCTAACGGAGCTATGTTTGCCATTTGGATTATAACAGTCAGGTAGGATGGGAGAGACCAGCTTTCAGGAATTTCTTGGACAATGATGGGTAACTCGACCCAAAGTCCGTTCACCGCTATCCACGAGCCTGTACCAAAAATTACCACTAGTACGTATGTGATCACAGAGACGCTAGTGAAAGCTCTCTTGATCCGCTTCATTACGTATTCCAAGGCCATTTTGGTGTTACAAATGTGATTGTCTATTCCCTGTGCCTTCTGTGTTGATTTTCTGTAAAAGAAGTGTCACGACCAATACAAATATTGATTTTTAAATGAAAAATTCAATCACTTCAGTTGACACTGTGACTCACAGATGACTGAAACGCACATGGTTAATATCAAATGCCAGCGAAAGTTAGGAAAGCGATCCCTGTCGGGGAGGGGGAGAGGTTGCATTCCAGAGAGAAAAGTAGTAGATTACTATTCATCACTTCAACTTCAACGGACTTACTTTTTCGACTAAAATAGGAAAATTGATGGGAAAGTCCCAAAATAGACTTATAGTCTTTCTTCTAGATATAATGGTTTGCTCTCTCTCTGTTCCCGGATGGGACACTCTGAACTGCAGGCGCGTTTACAGCATCTCTTTGCGGACTTAGCTGGAAGAGTAAGATTCTTCATATAGTGAACACGAAAAACATACCGTTCGTAGCGCCACCGGTAGCGTTGCATCATGGTCGTTAAACGAGAAGTAAGTTCATTTGGATATCTCTGGTAGCAGGAAGATAGTGTGAATAAATAAACATGGAATGTAATGGGGATTTACTGTCTGTTGCCGCTCCTTCGAGAGTTAAAAAGTGTTTGCGGGCCTGTGCGACTCCTGTTATTTCTCCTTGGCGAATTCGTTGTTAGGAGGCAACTGGAGAGATTCAGAAATAATCGAAACTGCAGCCTTGCTTAAGAATCTTCATTTAGCAGTAGTTACACTCTTAGCCGATGGCCGTGTGAATAATTTAAATTCGCGAGTTATTTAACGGGTATTCGACCCTTGACATGCAAACGCATTACAAAGAGACAGCCACCTTCTAATGCACGAACTATATCTCATGTAATACACTTTAAAGGCGTAAATACGGGATTCGCGAAAGGAGAAGCCCTTACGCCTATTCGTCACGCTCCACGTTAATAAAAAAACGTACAGAGTTTAAAATATGCTTAAAGAATAAATGATACCTAGAATAAGGTTTTGAGAAACGTATCTCTGGAGTAACATTCTGGGGGAGAGACAGTATACTTTAAAACAAGAAAATACACATGAAAATATTAACTTCTGTAACACAATCTCATCCAGCTTTGCCAAACCTCAAGAACATTCAGACAGGAAAATAACACCTTAAAACTAACCCTTATTATCACATCACAAACGAAAGTCATTAAAAGATATCCTAATAAAATCTAAGCTTTCAGGTCAGAAGATTTCAAAGCGCAAGCGAATGACAGGAGTCACACAAGCCTATCGAAACCTTTTAACGATCGACTGCCTCTCGCTTGCTCGCTGTCCTAGTGGATTTGGACCCCCCGGTCCAAATCCACCAATGAATATGGACTCCCCGACAGAACTGAGTGAAAACATCATCCTTAACGTTCTCGTAGAAATAGATACTACTTTGCGTTTCAGTGCTTACTGAAGTATGTTTTTAATTCAAAACATGCGTATCGCCAATGCATACGAACTGGCAGCTGGAGATGACCTGTCTGAAGACAGAGGTCTAGAGGACCTAGAGGTCTAGAGGTCTTCGTAATTGTTAGGGTGTTATTTCAGATCCCTCAACAGTTAATAGTGGAGGGGGACAGGGGGGCGGAAGCCCGGGAGAACAGGGGCGTTCGATTGCACATCCCAAATTACTGAAGATTTTGCCTCGTGGTGCAAACTTGTTTCAAAGCAATGCTGCTCCAGTGGGTGCGCTGAAGAGTGCGGAGTGGTTCACGTTTCGACGCAATTTTTATTTTGGACAAGGCTAAGGCACTTCCCATTAGGATAGGGAGTCAAACAGTATGGCAAGCCATCAGATTGGAATTTATAGACAACAAAGACAAAATGATAGCAAAAGATTACGAACTACACGATAGGTATGATTTCCTGTGCTGACTGTATTATATTTGACAATAAAAATCTGCGATAAAATATTATAAAGCATAACACGACGTTTCGACGTTTCCAGAACGTCATTATCAAGTAAACTAAAATAATAAAATCGAGTATATATATAATGAAGCGGTGAATAAATTACAAAGCGTTTATTCGACTGTATTATACACGGTAATTTAACATATTCGCAGTTCCCAAAATTCTCTCAAGCAAAAGATCGCCACATTTTTCAACTTTTGAAGTGGGACGATTTGGGAGAGGAATCACCACCTGTGTATTTGGTACTGGTGAAGCGCTGTCAAATGAATACAGAAAATTCAGTCAATGATTAACATTGCACAATCTGGACAACTAATGCAAAGGAGTGCAACATAGTACAACATAGCACAAATCAAACGTGTACTAATGTTGTAGATATGAAAAGATATAGACAATAAATGCAAAGAATGAAACCTCACACTCACAAGAGACCAAATGGTTTCTCAAAAAATGAGGTACAGAAACGTCACAAAATTGGCGCTAAGGGATGGCTTGTGCAAAAATATCAGATTTCACACACCGGTCCAAAACTTCTTGTGTACTCTTGTGAAAGGTTATCAAGCACGCCATTTTAATCAATCGCACGCCATTATTTTTAATTGAAAAAGCCCTCTACTGACAGAAACTTCCAGTCGGCCTGATGAAAGACACAGAGGACATGAGTAAATTGTATGTTGTTGATAGCCAGAAAGGAACGCTTGCTGAAGTTCGTCTTCATTACCCAGCGTTAGTGAAAGTAGCAGCAACTGGTTACACCAATCCTATGGCAGTAGCAATGGTTCACGGAACTGTCATTGTTGCCGAGAAGATGGGGATATGTTTACTGCCTAGACCTGCATTCCAAGTTGTAAGTTAAGATTGGGGCAATGAAAAAGGCAGAGATGGAAGCATTTGTCGCCAGACATGAAGTACACGTTGATTACGAACATGGCCAACACTATAGCTGAGAAGAGTTGAAATCTGCCATAACTGTTTTTCTACAGAGTAACTAGAAAAAGTGTGACCAGCAAGAGAACAAAGCTGGATCTGGAACCATGCTTGAAAACACCGGTGGCAACGACCAGCTGTGCTGATGATTCTTTTCATTGCTGACACTGGGAACAAGAAACTAGCAGAAGTAAGAGTAGAGAGGGCTGACTTTAAGCTAGAGTGCAATGTGCGAACGGTCATGAACCTAAAGGAGAACGTCAATCCGACTGGACTGTGTGTCGTTGAGGGCCAGCAGAAGCTGTTGCTTGCTGATTACGGGACATTTGGGGCCTGGTCGTTCTAAACCTATAAACGGAAGTACCTTGGGCAGCCAAATTCACGGAGTGAGTTTGAATTGTCATTCAGTCATTTTCACAGATACCACATCACACACGTTGGAACAGTTTTCTCTTGAAGCATCTGTCTTAGATGGAAAGAAAGAAGTCGAGAAAGTGGACACAATCATTGGTGATGGTACGAGTGGAGCAGAGGACGGGTTCATCGATGTAGCAAGAGTGTTCCACCCAACAGGGATGATTTCTGAGAAAGGAACAATATTTTTCGTTGACACAAGCAGCAAAAGTGTCCGGCTTATTACCAAGATATCGGCTTTGATAAAGTATGTCAGAGTAATGGAAGACATTTATCGTGCCTTCCATATTCATTCTGATATTCTAGGTCATGCCGAGTTGCCATCTCTCTTAAAAGCCGAGCAACGCATTGAGAAAGCGGAAAAACCCTAATGCAGATACTTCAAAACGCCAAGGCCAAGTTTAAAGTTTCTGGAACGATGCAAAGGCCTCAGGGAACCCTAGCTGAGAAGACGGTCGCCTCAGTAACTTTCATCAAGAACTTCCTTCATCGCCTCCGAACACAACTAAGTAAAGAATGACCTCATCTGCTCGAAGTTGTTGATGTAAGAACATTTCTTACACTCGTTAACAAGTATTTCAATGGTGAAATGCAACAGGTGACAAACACACCCACTGTGCTGGAGGTGCGATGAACATCGCCGAGGCAGCAGATGAGACCGTAAAGAGAATTGCTCGGCCTGGATATATTTGCTTCGCTCGGGAGAAACAACACTATGAGCTACCATCACAGTTTTCAATAAAGTACGAAGACTTGCTCCCGGTGCCATAAGAGCCAACTACGTTCCTGAATAAGGAGGACATCAAACGCCTTAACGATTGGAGAAATTAATTTGAACGAGGGGTCAGGCAACAGTCCGTGCGAAATTCTTTCACGAAAGACAAGGCTGGCACTCTCCCCTTCTATATGTACACCTCGGCGGATGCAAACGACAGCACCGAGGAACAAGCTCTCACATCAATACAGGAGCTTTTAAGGCTGTGAGTTCTGAAAAGGAGGCAGATACACCGATGCATCCACCAGGCAATAGCTATAGAGCCCGTACCCTTGCCTGGACATGATCACAATACGTATCAGTCATCATATACTGAAATTTACGTAATCAAATGCAAATCTGACTTTTTCTCCATCTTCATTTCACGTACGATAGACGCAAATGATTTCTTTGGCACTAAATATGTCATCATAGATAAAAGTTCTTTTCTCTTCGAAACATCTAGCGAAGAAGCAAAATGCCAGAAAAGTGACGTTATTTGTGAAATTGATAAAGATTCGATACAATTATTCAACGGTCGTTAAGAGCTAACTGAAGAAAGATTTTTCCAGCTCCTTTCAGAATGCCGAGGTGAATGTGATTTGGAAACAAATGAAACTGAAGAAAATCAAGAATACTATCTTGACTGGGAGGAAGAAGAGGCTCTAACCAAAATTTGGGTAGGAAGAGGTCAGGGCGGCCTTCCCGGCGCATGGAAGACTTCTTCTAACATTAAAATTCTCTGCAGAAGTTTAAAAAGATTTCAACCTCTCGATACCAGACACCGCCCGCTCTGGAAGGAAGTAAAGTATCATACAGAAAGGGGCGTCCACTCAAAGACATACTCGTAAGAGCAAAATTATAACGAAGGCAAGAAAACCGACATCCTTTGGAGCCGTGTGAACCTTTAACACTTGAAACAAATATACAGAAAACTTGACGTACTACGAAAGTCGTGTACGCTTGTCAGCCCCAATTTACACTCGATTATTAAACGGGTGCTTCGAACTCTCTGAAGAAGCATTCGCAAGATACTTTCAGACTGTCGAGGCGAATGTGATTTGAAAACAAATGAAACTGAATGCAGTAGTTTGTTCGCACCTAATTCTTGCGTACACCGTGCGACTTGCTATAATAAATGCGGCGGAATTGGAAAGAAATGGCTGTTTTTCTTTACCTTTATTGAGGAATGTTGTGTTGTGATTGAAAAAAACATCGACGAAAAGCTTGCGAATAGAATTAATTACCAAATATGAGACAAACGATGCTTAAAGGGAAAGTTTCTTAGGGGGTCCGAATCTCCAAATCAAGTGCGTCACTTGCTATCTGACCGTTCTAAAAAGAACCCATTTTGGCGCGTTAACCATCTCCAGTCCCCTCTCTAGGTTTACTACGTACAGGGCTTTTCTTATGTACGTAGTAAACCTCGCCAAAATGGGTTCTTTTCAACATAGTAAGCGGTCAGATAGCAAGCGATGCACCGTGGAGGTAAGGTGAAGTATTTTTATTGAGAATTTGACCGTATTTTTTATTCCTAAGGACCGCCGTAAATATTCTCATACAAATTCTTGTAATTTCGCCATGACTCTTATTTCGCAAGATGATCATCTCATAGCTGGAGCTTGGGCTACCTGTGGTTTACTCGGCGTGTCGTCCTGTGCAGTGTAGAGTCATTCTTTGGTCAAGTGACTCCTTTCATTGCTCCAATTCAACTGTCCTTCGTTCAATGATCAAGATAGTACATTTATCATATAACACTCACAATTAGTTAACGTTGTGTAATGCAACAATAGGCCTTTTCTCAGCCATAATTGGTCTCAAACACAAGCACTTAAAATGCAAGAAACACATGTACCCATTTCTAGCTTTAAGAAAGTTTTAGTTTCCCTCCCACCCACACCATTGACAGTTTTGATTGTATCTTAATCTCATTCATGTTTGTAATTTATTCTTGATTATTGGACCGTTGGTTTAGTGTATTTGTCTAATATCTTAGATATGTAATAGTCTAGTCGAAGTCTAGTGTGTTTTTGCATGGGACATATACATTTAATAAACTGTCTGGTCCAAAAACAAGCCTCTGTCTTTGCAGCCTTGTTCATCTGGCTAGTAGGATCTTACTCAGAAAACACCACCAACCAGAGGGACAGCTTACGTGTGTGAAGTAAGCTTGAAATCATTAACTTTGCTGTTTTAAATGAATTTCAAGTTAAAAACATTTTAAACTAGTCAGATTTGTATTTCCTTTGGTTGTGGATCTATTTCAATACAAATATAGCCAGCTTTAAATTAATTTGACTTGAAATTAATTTAAGACTTGAACATGTTAACCAGATTTACTTAAGTTTGTCATGTAATACTCTGCATAAGTATGAGTGGAATTTCATAGAAAGGAACAGTCTCAATTTTCATGTTTGTGTTTGATTAGAGGTATTGCTGACAAGGCCAACCATTGTCTGAAATACTTAAATCAAGTCATCTTTAGGTAGTCATAGGGTAACATGATTTTAATTCACCAAATTGACATTTTTTCTCTGTATTTTAAATGATATTTAACAGCATGTATCACTGTATGAAAACCTTAAGGCAAAATATGGTCATCTACTATATGTATAGAATTTATACTATTAAATAAATAAGATTAACCTATGCTTGTGTTATTTATTGTATTTTTTAATAAAAATAGCTATTATTAAAAAGAAATCAAACCTTCTTTATTTGCACACCCATCAGAGACCCTTTACTCATTGCTTGATAATGCCTGCTTTAGTTTCAACTGATTCCCCTTAAAGAGTCATTTGATGCTCCTAGCTTGTGTGCTGTGCCATCAAATAAGCAGTGGAAGGTACACAACCAAGGAACAAGAGGATATTCTTTAAAAAAGTAATTCCAAAGTAGTATAAGACTAAAATAGAATGCCAAAAAGTAAAATGCAAAGCAGACTGTAATAAAAATTGGGCAAAGTCAATTAAATATGCAAGCTGTACTTCAAGTATTTCCTAAGCCTCCTAAGATCCTACCAGGTAGAGGTTTAAGGCTAATTAAGACAGGACAAAATGTAAATGTATTCATGAAAAAAATGATTCCAAGGAGTGTAAGACTACTTTGGAGTGCAGTAAAGTAAAATGTGGAGCAAACCACAGTAAAAATGTGGCAAAGTTGACTAAATATGCAAGCTGTACTTCTAGCTAAAAGTCTTTTCTAAAAGCCCTCTGAGATCCTACCAGCTAGAGGTACATGACCAAATAACAAAAATTTAAATGTATTCTTTAAAAAAATTATTTCAAGGACTGGAAAATTTGGAGTGCAGAAAAGTAAAATGTGGAGTAAAGAGAAGTAAAATGAGAAGCAAACCGCAATTGGGCTAAGTTGACTAAATATGCAAGCTGTACCTCTAGCCGGTAGTATTTTCTGAGCCTGTTAAGATCCTACCAGCTAGAGGTACAAGACCAGATAAAAAAATAAATGGAAACGTATTCTTGGAAAAAGTGATTCAAGGGAGTGTAAGACTTATTTGGAGTACAGGGGATCTTTCTAACCAGTAGCACTATGAAAAGGGAACTATAGTGGCGATACTATCCATAAGTTTTTTTTAACCTTTGCAAGCGAAGGTCTTAGCGGCTTGAGTGTAAAGCTAAAACTCTACTGAACAAGAAACTTAAGATCGACGAGGGTGAAGGAAACAGCCAAATAAAATTTTCCAAAATCTCCTTGATTTACACTCAAAAATGTATTCTTCACATGTAAAGCATGTTATAATGTTCATGTCTGGTTCAATCAGGTCGTTTGACTGTTGGAAAATCGCAAATGGTACCACTGGAAACAAGCGACTAAATACAGTAATGGCTCCGACCTGTAATTGGATGATAAAAATAGTAAAAGTTAATAAGTTATATCTTAACTCTTCGCCCGTGAGTATTGTTAACCGCGTGTCTCAAAGCGGAACAATGAAATATCAATGCGAGTGAAAACACCGATCTGTAAAAAAAGAAATGATTACTTACGTAGCGAAGGGAAGGCAGCCTTTCTTATTCAGCGAGGTCGTTCAGCGATATTCCAGCGATGAAAAAGTCATCGGCTAACAAGCTCCGCTGACAAAACTCATTTGGTCAGTTCAGGCGGACGACCAGAGACTGGAGCCATTCCTGTATTTCACCGCTGACAGGAATAGCTCCGACTCAAACGTTTATTAATTTTTTTTCAATAACTTTTTAGTAATTTTTAAAAAAAATTTTTAAAAATTTAAAACTAAAATGGTGAGCAGTGCTGTACGAACAGTAGTTGTAAAACTTCTTTATTCTCTGACGCGTTTCGTCTAACTCTCGTAACTTCTTCGGGGAGTTTTACGAGGTAACACTAAACGCGTATAGTTATAAACCATTGTTAGCAGCTATGACCAGTGACCATAAGGGCTTACCTGGACCTACGAGTAGGAATAGGCAAAAATGGTCATCTTGCCTAATAAATTTGAAAATTTATTAGGCAAGATGAGAAATATTTTTTGGGAGCCGCGGTTTTAGCTGAAAATTTTCAAATTTGAAAAATTGAAGAGGTTTTTTTACAGATGATGCCTGGAAAGCAGTTGGCAAATTAGGTTAGGATGGCTCGTACAGAAAATGTAGTTTATGGTCCACTCATTCTTTCTTAAATTTAAGTGGTATAAATACCTTGTCTAAAACAGTAGTGTGATACGATAACTAATGAGATATACTCGTTCCAATACTATGTCATGTGATGAACAGCCTTCATTAATTTTGGAACATGTTTTATAAAATCATTTTACTCTTTCTTGTTATAGCCAAAAACTGTTCGAAGATTGGTTGTGCCATCACTGCAAACAGTCAAGGTACTTCGATATGATTCAGTGCTACTGCAACTGGTTTAACTGGTAAGACACTTTTTTTTGTTTGTTTTGTTTTTTTCCTTTTTTAGGTCTAGTGGAATTGTTAGAAATTACCAAGCAAAATTGATCCGCGACTTTCTTCCTTTGGGTGTTGTGCAAAAATAGATCAAGAACCCGATGAATGGGTTTGTCCTTCATGTGAACAATTACCTAGAAAATCCGTTTCCACGAAAAAAATTCCCTCGATTGCGGGCAAGCCATACTTCTCCAGTAGAGCATACTGTAAATTAAAAACATCGGTGGCAGCGTCACGCAACCTTGCGTGATCTTTCAAACATGGTATGCAGTTGCTGCATTATTTTAAAACTTAGAAACTACATGGCCCAGTAGAAATAAAAGAGGGCTTCATTTGCAAGCACTGTAGACTTCAACATAAGAAGAACCTAATAAATAGCTCTTTCACTTTTTATCTGTATATAAATTATTTAGCCAGAACCAAAAATTAATATACGCATGAGTTGGAGCCATTCCTGTCAGCGGTGAAATACAGGAATGGCTCCAGTCTCTGGTCGTCCGTCTAGACAGACTAAATTAGTTTTGTCAGCGGAAATTGGCAACGGATGACTTTTTCATCGCCGGAATATCGCTGAACGATCTAGCTGAAGAAGATAGACTCTGCCTTATCTTCGTTATGTAAGTAGCCATTTCTTGTTTGACACGTCGGTGTTTTCGCATCGATATTTCATTGTTCCGCTTCGGTACACGCGGTTAACAATACTCACGTGCAAGGAGTTAAGATATAACTTATGAACTTTTACTATTTTTATCATCCAATCACAGGTCGGAGCCATTCCTGTATTTAGTCGCTTGTCCACTACACTGGAATGGGAGTTACTACATCACGGGCGACGAGCGGGGCAGGAAGAAATGACCGAAATACAAGTGGTCAGCGGGAAAACAAATTTAATACTTCATATGGAGACATATCAGTTGTAGTTTCAGAAAGCAATAGTGTTGTAAAGCCGAAATGTGAACAGTATACTTCGCTCAATAAAAATGTGAAACAATTTTTCAAAAGTGTTGATGGCACATATATCTTTTACTGCTATATTAAACAATGCAGGTATCGGGAAAGGCATCGGTTGCATTTGGAAAGGCACTAAGAAAAATTATATTTACGTTTTGTAACTTGCAAAAAACAATCGTGTTGTAAAGCCAAAATGTTACCAGGTTATACTTCGGTGATTCAAAAGTTAAGCAATTTTCCGAACGCTTTGACTGGAACAATATTTTTACTGCTATATTAACCAACAGAGGCATCGGGAAAGGCATCGGTGACACCGGAAAAGGCATCAAGAAGAATGATATTTACCATATGTAACTTGTTGTATGACGAAAAACAGTATCTTGACTTGTTTAAGGCATTAATCACAGTCGGTTTGCTTTTCACTTGAATTTTGTAATCTCGACTTTCGATTCCGGAAAAATAAAAAGCTAAGCAACTCTAAAAAAATTTTGTTCTAGATTTTTATATTTTTAGAGTCATTAATAAGTTTGTATCCACAGCCTTTAGATAAGAAATTTTAAATTTCCATCTGCTGTAGTTCTTTTAGTGTTTATTATATATATTCAATCGCCTCGTTTCACGTGAAAAAGGCATGTAGGAAAACACTGAGCTTCGAGAAACAGCCAAGTTAAGGCTAATGTATTTACCATGCTTAAATATTTATAATCAGGGCCACTCGTTTAGGAGACCTTTTTTCAAAAGACCCAGGCGTTAAAATAATTCTGTTTTCCGTTCCAAGTGTTTTTTTTCTTTTTTATCTAACAAATGAACTCGGGATGAAAACTTTCGAAGCGAACGGCAGGTGAAATGTTGTGTTGGTGTCTCTGCCCCCCCACGTCTCTGCGAAAGGTACATCCGGACAACCTGCATGGAAAAACTGACCACAGCTATCGCACCACATTTTTAAAAAAAATCTTTAAAACTAAACTGGTTAGCAGCACTCTGCGAACGGTAGTTGTAAAATTTCTTTATTCTCCGACGCGTTCCGTTTAACTGTCGTAGATGTTTGGATGTTTATTTGTACCCAATTCATTGACCAGCTCCCAGTTGGCTTGTTAGCTCAATTGGTAGAGCGCTGCACCGGTATCGCAGAGGTCATGGGTTCAAATCCCGTACGGGCCTGAAATTTTTTTCAGGTCCTACTTACAACTACTAGTTTCAGTAGTGTTCTTAGCTGCGAGGATCTTCTAATTTCATCTTTCCACCGCAGTGCAAATATATGAATTTTCATATATCTAATTCTTCATTCTGTCGTAGACTTCTTCGGGGAGTTTTACAGTTTAACACTAAATAACTGTATTTATAAGCCATAGTTAGTGGCTATACGGGAGCCAATGACCATATAGGCTTGGCCGGACCTACGAATAGGAACTGGTGAAGTTGCGGAAAATTTGAAAATTTTTTGGGGCAAGGTGGGAGAATTCATTTGGAGACCACGGTTTTGGTTTTCTTTTTTCGTCACGCAGCAAGTTACAAAACGTAAATATAATTCTTCTTGGTGTCTTTCCAGATGCCACCGATGCCTTTTCCGATACCTCCATTGTTTATTACAGCAGTAAAAGATATATGCGCCATCATCACTTTTGAAAAATTGCTTAACATTTTATTTAGCGAAGTATACTGTTGACATTTCGGCTTTAGAAGACTATTGTTTTCCGCAACTATAACTGATATGTGACTATATGAAGTATTAACTTTGTTTACCCGCTGACCACTCGTATTTCGGTCTTTTCTTCATCCCCCACTCGTCGCCCGTGATGTAAGGTCAGCATTAGATTCCATCCACCAAAACCACCTCGGTCGAGAGGGACTGAGATGGAATATTTAATAACTTGCAAAACATAACCGAAGATTCTCGGAAATCCGCAAGTGATGTAGCCGAACATTCGAAGCTGTAAATCCCATGATTCTTGAGGAACAAACAGAAACAGCATAGCGAGAATTTTAAGTCGCGAACCACTGCTTGATGGTAGACATGCAGATAATTTAGGATACGTCAATTCTGTTGATGAGGCGCATAAACTTATTGCGGAATTTGAAACAGGATTGACGACGAAGTTTTCTTTCTCTAAAGCTGTCAAAGGTTTCGGGAACACCGGTGTATATATATATATTGATGTAGCTCTTTGGCATTACAAAGCTTTGCTATCGCTATTGTGCATTCTCACTAGTTTATCTAGTTCAAGTCCTCTGGCATGGCTTGGATGATACCACAATTGTGGAATCATTCGGGTTAATTTAATGCTTACACCTCCTTCCTCGGACAGAAGTCACAAAATACTCGGGGAAGATGCACGAGATATTTAAGGAGCAAAAATTCGTTTTTTACTGGTGTGCCTTTCCTAATTTTGGGAAGGAAAGTGTTCAATTGCCAGCACGGCATAGATAGAACAGCTGGAGAGAAAAGGAAACGAAAATATGCAGAAGAAGTACTGTATATAATAATTTCTTTTTATCCTCAACCTTTGTGTTACTGTCAACTATGGCTTGCTAATTCGAAAGGTCAAATACATGAATGGGTCATATGACATTGATCTCAGAATACTTTTATGACCAACGTGATAACAGTTCAATCTTGGCTAAATTGAAGATGGTTAGAAGTTAACAATTATAAGAACTTTTCACTAACATATGCTGCTGACAAAGGAGAAAATATATGCAATTCTGCATTTTTTGCTTTCTATCAAGCAATCATATATTGGCTCCTTATCACACTATGACACTTCCGTTTTGTCGTATTCCAAAAAATAACTTGAGAAATACACTGTCACTCGTCTTACACTGTTATATTTACCTATTACAGAAGGCTGGAAACAAATATTTTGTTTTCAAGAAAATAAGATATCTTGTCCAAGACACAAGGAAGTTTGACTGCAAAACACAGATAAAAATGCAAGAAATTTTATTTCTTTCAGAGAACAAGGTAGTTCTACTCATGTATAAACAGAACAAATCTGGTTTAATAAATCAGTTATGCGGCATGACTCCTTTTCTTCCATCCCCACTCAAAACAAGCAAACACACTTATAGACTGAGGTTCCAGTCTGGTCTGCAAATGAAAAGGAGGAAGGTGATCACTGCAAAATTAAGCATTAGGGTTCTTATTTATAACATATTGATTATTGTATACTGATATCAAGAAATTAAGGTTGCAAGTAGCAGCCAGCTGAGTTATAGTTTGAGTTTTATCAAGTCCATCACTTTGTTAAATTTAGAGTAACCTTGTCTTGAGAGAGGGAAATTGAGGAGCTGTAATATACTTATCATCAATTAGGGACCACAAAGAAAAATTTATTTATAGAGACTTTTGAAGGAGAGGAGTAAGACTTGTGACAAGCTGGCAGACATATACTAGATAAACTTTACTGCTAAATGGGTTACAATATAAAGTGCTCAGTATTTGGATCAGCTATGGCTCAACTTAAACTTTGCTTTAGCTTCAAGTTTAATCCTTTGTGGTTTCCTTTCTCTGTGTTTGTTTTTCAAGTTATGTTACACAAAAGAACACAAAAATGACAAGGAATGCTTTTGAATATTAAGAGGCTGGAATAAGCAAGAAACCAAAACTGAATTTTAAACAGTACAAAGTTAATTTGATCTTCCAATGTTATTTAATTTTAACCATTAATAGAATTTGCTATTTAAATTTATCCCCTCCATTTTTCTGGATATTGTGAGAAAAAACAAACAATAATCACAAAATGCATGGTATACAATGGTTTGATTCACCAATGTGGCAAAGGCCTTTCACTGTCTATCCATAAAAAGGGAAATAATTTGTAAAATGTAAGACATTCTGCATCTTGAGTGTATACTTATTCATCAATGTGAAATTAAAGGTTACTTGAAATAAATGTGAAAGATTTATAGGATTTTCAGACCCCTGATAACAATTTTTGATGTGCTGATTTGTTGTACTTAAAGGTTATGATTTTAGCAGAAATAGTGGAAGAAATTTCTGGACCTGGGATTTTGTTGCAAATGTCTGTTTAAGTCAGTTAAGAACCCTCCTGTTTCAAGATTACATGATTGCCACACCAGAACCTTTTGCATTCTATATTGTGCACCATGTTATGATTATGGTTTCAGTAATAAAAGGTGCTGACTCAAGAACTTTGCAAAATATCTCTACATACAAAGAAATAGATTGTGGTTATGTACTCCAAATAGCAGGTCACATCAGTCTCTTGTAAGGAAGTAGCAGAAATTGCTATGGTGGTTTTGGTGGATGGAGAGAAACATCTACCAAAACCACTTTATTCTATGTGTCATGAGTTATGATAATCATTAAGAACGTTTGGTCGGTCAGCAATTGTGCACCATAAAAAATAATTAGCCAGAGCACTAACTGCTAATTATTGGTATAAATCTTTTGTCTCCCTGAACATCTAACAGTGGCTATAGCTAAATTAAAAAAAATATATTGTTGATGGTTTTGGTCAAAGTTTTGGTGGATGTTCCCTAATGACATCCACCAAAACTACGTAACATCTGGGCACCTTTTAAATACGTGAAATATCTGCATAAAATTGCGTAAAATGTTTTATAATACTACAATCGAACAATTAATTAATACTTACCATTTCGTGAGTAAAAATTTTTGACGCAATTTCCCAAGCAAATAACACACTTAGGTCATCGGGATAAGTCGGCATGTTGTCGTAGCTTCGTAATTTTCATTTAGTATAACAAGTCATGAGTTGTCCATCATTCCATCTCAGTCCCTCTCGACCAAGGTGGTTTTGGTGGATGGAATCTAATGCTGACCTGTAATAACTCCCCACTGGAATAGTCCGCCATATTGGAATAGCGGACAATTTCCGATAATCACCCGACTCAGAAACTCGTCACTAGTCCTCCTCGGGCGTACATCTGAGTGTTCACATGGTTGTGCCATTATTCACCTTTGAGAGTTGTGTAAAGCTTGATTTTGAAGCTATGCAAAGGGAGAGTCGTAAGCGGAGAGTCGGCATCGTAACCCCACCCGATGCTCGAGTCCTTATGACCCCGAGAACGCCAAGTCCAAAGCGATATCGAAAGGAAAATGGCGATAACTTGGAAATGGGTTAGTTCGCGATAAAATTTGGGAGAGGTGGACATAGTATAACGGAACTTGCTGGAGGAATTCTAACATAACACACCATTGGGTTTGAATAGAATGGAAAAGGTACCCCTGCATTCTATAATTTTTCCAATGCAGTGGGTTAATGGTTTTAATCACTACAAATCTTTCATTTAGCTAGATATGACGAAAATACAACTCTTAAGCACTAACGTAAGCGGGAATATACAGAAGGTAGAAGCGTCAACCAGATAATCAGTTGTGCTTTTTTGTGTAAAGTAGATGCATTTGAACAAAGGACACTAATGATCAGTTTTGTTTCATAATGAATGTTGGTTTAATTTAAGTGGGATACCTTCTGTTCTGATTTCCTGTTGTGATTAATTGCACAATTGATCATGACAATAAGAAAGCGATCTACGCAGTAATGAACATTACTTGAGCAGTAGAGAAAATAAGGCCTGAAAAAATTCAGGCCTGTACGGGATTTGAACCCATGACCTTTGATACCGGTGCAGTTCTCTATTTTTGCTAATGTTGAAGTAGTGTTCATTACTACAAAGATGGCTTTCATATTCATTTCTTTATCTGAAGTTCACATATATGATTTTCATATATCCACAGTCATAAGTGATTATGTCAGTTCCCCTGAGGAAACATTTTGTAAGCTCTGATTGGCAATCTTAGCCTCCCTCAGTCCTTGGGATTGAAATTTCCTTTCACAAGATTTACACCTCACTATCCCATTGCTTTAGAAACCAAATAAGTCGCCAGAAACCTGACACCTGATTTATTTCTGGGTGGCTACTAATTTCTTCAGAAAAAATTTTCCTTATAATTAAAAAAATTCATTTTTCTTTCAAGGTGAAGCCAACCTAAGGGCAAGACAAGATGAAAAACATTATAAGGTGTAGTAATTATCATTTATTTTTCTTTTTTATGTAAAGAAAATAAAATCTGTATTCAATCTGCAGATGCTCAATTGAAAGGGGAGTTATTAATGAAGAGATGGTGTAAAAGTAGATGATGGATAACAAGCTTTTTTTTTGCACTAGTAGGGGATTCATTATTCTTCCAAGTTATTTCAATGCTGTTTTTTTTTTTGCTACATATTTCATTCTTGTGCTGCATACTTGGACCCAAGCAGCAATTTAACCCTTTGCACCCAAAACGTTGTTAAATAATGAGGAGCTTCTTTAGCCGGTGATCATTTCTTGTGACCTTTGCATGTGATGGGGTTGATATTGTAGGGAGAAATTAGATGCTAATCACTCTAAGGGGTTAGAGAGTTAAACTGAATTGTCTTTAGAGTAAGTCATTCAAAAAGTTATGTTTAGGTCTTAAAGTGGGTGAGATATCAGTTCCAAAAGAAGTACAGCTGTTGGGTGCTATTTACTCTAATAGTAGAGAGGTAAGAAACCTCTTTGATGAGATGCAAATTGGCTTTCCAGCTAGTTATTTATGTCCTGCTCCATTCAGCTTTTTATTGAATTTGTTGCACAGTTAATAGGTGCTGCTTTCAGTATGTGTACTATTACTTACATGTAAGTATTTCTATTTAGCTAATTCACAGTAATCCTGAGTCAGCTTTCTTTTGACAATTAAATATGAGTAGCTGCTAACAAGGCTTCAAATCGCTCAGCCCTAGATGGAGAGAGGTACTGTGAGCTTATCTGTCCTCCTCCTTTCTAAACCCAGAGTGTTTGCTGAAATGATCTGCAAATAAAAAGGGGTGCATAGGATGTTGATGGGTTTTTACAGAGAATGACCAATAAAGGACTTACCATTGTATTGTCATGAACTGACAGGTGTTTAATGACAGCATCCATGGACACATTGAAGTTCACCCGTTGTGTGTAGAAATTATTGATACACCACAGTTCCAACGTCTTAGAGATATCAAACAATTAGGCAAGTCTTCTCTTCTCTTTGGTTTCATTTTTTCCTTTGGTGAAATGTTCTTTAAATCAGTTAACTTCATCATTTTCATATCACAAAATAAAGATCAAGCTGGTTTGCAGAATTTTAAGTCAAGAAAGAGATGTCTTTGTCATTCAACTGTAGAGGTGAAAGGAATAAAGAAACAAAAACCCAGTATTTGGTTTTCAAAATTTGCTTGCATTAGCTTGCATCGATGTATGTTGTAAATACTGTCTTTCTTGTCTTAAAACTTAGGAGGTTGTTATCGTGTATTCCCAGGAGCTTCACATAACAGATTTGAACATTGTATCGGGTAAGTCTTTCAGAGAATTACGGTCCGGTCGTTACCAAGTACTTAAGCTACTAGTCCGATCGCCATCAACCACAGTTTCATCAGCTATCACGACGAAGTCCGTTCGCTACTACTGGGAATTACCGAGAGAAACATCGATGAAACTCAGTAAAAAGCCACAAAGATTTATAGAAGAAAATTTCTGTAGCATTTTAGAGTATATCTTGAGCGATCACTTCACGATACGATCGATCAAGACAAAGATTCATTCGCAATCAAACACCGTGCTCGCAAGCTTCCATACCAAGTCTGTTTCTACCAACTTGACTCTCATGAACAGACTTCTTCACAGCCAGACCAGTATAAGAATGTATGTTTAGGAGTTGTCGCCTAGCTGTATCATTTCTAACTTGCCAAAGATCAGAATACCTTACATTTAGAAATCGAGCAACGCGCAACACCATATTGTATTCGTGAAATCAACAACTTCCATGACACGTCGCTCACGTTTTCTTCATTTAAAAAACATTCTCTTCACAAGTCTTAAACGAAAAGATTAAGAACGTTAACCTGAAACAAATTGGAAACAGTTGTCTCATGTAAACGTCAAAACCGAAACGAATGAGCCGAAGAATCGATCTGGACCTAGATTTACTTAATTTAAGCTCAGAGTCCGTTCGCTACCAATAAAGTTTTAGTCTCGAAAAATTTGGTGGTAATATTACAATTTTATCACCTCTATAAAGCCAAATCAGTGTGAAAATGTTTGATTAGGAGTTGCCGCTTAGCTTAATAATTTCTGACGTGTCAATGATCAGAATACCTTACATTTAGAAATCGATCGACACGCGACGCCATATCGTTTCGTGAAATCAACAACCTCCACGACAAGTCGTTTGCTCACGTTTTCTTCATTCAAAATAAATTTTTTTCTCAAAAATCTGAAACGAAATGATGAAACACCTTAACCTGAAATAAATTGGAAACATTTGTCTCATTTAAAAAAAAAAAAAAACTAAACGAATGAGATTTTTTGTGATGGAAGTTGTTGATTTCACGAAAACAATATGGCGTCGCGCGTTGCCCGATTTCTAAATGTAAGGTATTCTGATCTTTGGTAAGTTAGAAATGATAAAGTTATGCGACAACTCCTAAACATTCATTCTTATACTGGTTTGGCTATGTAGAAGTTTGTTCATGAGAGCCAAGTTGGTAGAAACGGACTTGGTATGGAAGCTAGCGAGCACGGTGTTTGGTTGCGAATGAATCTTTGTCTTGATTGATCGTATCATGAAGTGATCGCTCAAGATATACTCTAAAATGCTACAGAGATTTTCATCTATAAATCTTTGTGGCTTTTTACCAAGTTTCATCAATGTTTTCTGTTGGTAATTCCCAATGGTAGCGAGCGGACTTCGTCATGGTAGTGATCAGACTGTGGTTGGTGGCGATCAGACTAGTAGCGAAAGTACGTGGTGGGACCGGACTGATAACCCCTTTAGATGTGAAGTGAACACTTTCTTAAAATATAATTTTGTAAATTTGCGAAATTACACCTTAGAAAACATATAAAGCACTAATAAACCAAGAATATACAAGGATGGGAAAAATATTAAAACTGATTGCAAATGACAGTAATTGTATATGCCAAAAATTGTGATGTAGCTCCTTTAATGTCCATTATTTTGACGTTGACAATTAATCTTTGATGTAGAACTTGCTACTTGGCTGGAAGACTTGTGAAGAGTTTGCGCAAAAGACAACCAGAACTGGGAATCACAGATGAGGACATGCTCTGTGTAAGGATTGCTGGGCTCTGTCATGATCTAGGTTTGTCCCCATCATCATCTTCCAGAAGAAATTTGGTGACCATCATACTTATTCATCTTTATGTGAGAAACAAGCACAGGCCATGAATAGAACTATTGCCTCTGTAAATACTGTAGTTTTAATAGTTTCAAGTCAAGATGATTTCAGAAAAGTTTGAATTAACCCTTTAACTCTCAGAAGTGATTAAAATGTAGCTTCTCCCTGTAATATACAGACATTATCCAGCAAACAGGTAGTGAGAATACTCAAACTTCTCTGGTAGTTGTTATCTTGATCTAGCACCAAGTTCTTATAACTAATTTACAGGGAAATGTATGGCAGCTAGAGGGGTCAATGTGGTAAGGGTTAATGTGCAAAGAATTAAAGTAAAAGCAAATCAGACTAGAAGTTTAATTTTATTTTAACTGGAATTCAATTGAGACTACAAAATAATAAGTACAATAATTACTTTCACATAAGAGAGGAAAATGTGTAACTTCAAATTGCATGAAATTCACATTTAGAGGAAAAAAAGTATAACAGCATCATTTTACTAAGTGGGATGCAAACAATAGTCAGGTATCATTCAAGCTGTTATAATAAAATTGGAATTTATTTAGATACAAAGGTATTTCTAGATCTCTGTGATTGAATATTTTAGCTTTTAAATATGAAATTGTAGGATTCTAACACTGTCTCTGTAGAGAGAAGGGGGTTTTTCAACCTCTATTTGGAGATGAGATGGCTGCTTGTGCTTCTTGATTGATGTTGATTCTTGTAAATGATTAGGTATAATTTGTTGCAAACAAATATATTTGAAAAATTAAAGTTAAGAACGATCAACTTAGTGTTTCATATCCATGCTGACGCTGAACAACATTGCTTTGGGAAACAACTATTCTTGTATAATTTTGAAGTTTTGTTTAACTTTTGTGCTTTGTTTGTTCATTTTGATAGGTCATGGACCATTTTCACATACATTTGGGGCATTATTTATACCAACTGCTAGGCCTGATGCACACTGGAAGGTAAATGTACTATAACTTCATGTATTTTTACTGATTATGTGTAGTTTTACTCACCTTGCACTGAGCTCATCAGATACCACACAAGTCCTAATAATACTCAGTTATACTATTCACCAAAATGTCCAATAAGAATATATATGCAATGAGAAAGTTCATTTAAAACTGTACAGATGCATGTAACAAGTACCAAACCTGTTGGCTAAAATAAAAGATACATGAACTGACTGATGTTATTTCTTTTTTAGATGATTTCTAGTGATCTCCAGCTTAACATGAATCTTGTTTTCAATTTTGCAACATGCATGACATACTTCAAGCCAGGTGGTACTTGGTTATGGACAAATTTGCTTTTCAAATCCTGTAAAATAGTTTTTCATCAAGAAAATACTAAATATTGCTGTTAAGGTGTGACATTTTTGTGCAATTATGAGAAAAGGTCAGGATAAATGTCAACTAATGAAAAGTTTTTACACAATACAATCCTTGTGTGTACAGAAGTATGCTCAAGCATTTTAATATCCATTGGTTAATCTGAGGAAGCTGTTTTAAAGATAGTATGCAGATATACATTGTATTTAATGATGGAGGTAGGACTGAGTGGAGTCCAATTCTGTCTGTAATCATACAGGAGAGTGACAAATTGGACAACAATGAAGGGGGAGTCTAATTTATTAAATATGATTATAGACAGAATTGGACAAAATGAAGTCCTGTTACCAATCAATCAAAACTGTGATGAAATTTGGGAAAGAAGCTAGAGATCGGTGATACATTTTTATTAAAAAAACAACAGTTAACAGGACAAAATGCACTACAACAGCATGCACACACAACACTGTTCTAATAGTGCTCAAATTAGGCTGGTGATAACCAATCACGTTTAATAATTTTGTTATAATTTTAATAAATATTTTATTTCTGTACATAGCATGAAGATGCTTCTGTTAGAATGTTTGATCACATGATGATGAGAAACAAGTTGTCTTCAAGTTTTGAAAAGTATAACTTAACTGAAAGAGATGTGACCTTTATTAAAGAACTAATCGCTGCAACAGTGCTGGAGACAACTATATGCACCTCTGAGGTATGATTCAGCATTCTGTGTGAGAAGGAGGTGGGGGAACAGGGGCAGGGTGATTATTAAAGTAAGGTTTTCCCTCAAAAAAATGCATCCAAAGTTTTACTTCCCATACTGGGACCAAAAACAATTTTTTTTTCTTCTGCACCTTGCTAAAGGCACTTGTAAATGTGACAATTAAGGGGTGCTTGACTGCATCCACGGGCACGTGTTTTATTACTGTCGGTAGGATTGAATTCACCAGCAAAAAATCTAAAGAGCTGTGAGATCAGCTGTTTCAGAACAACTGTAGTTGTAACCTAAGGATCAAATCTCCATTTTTATACTTTCTTTCATCCACGCTAAGACAGAGTTGTGGCATTTTAAAAATCACTCAGTTTGAAGAGCGTGAAAAGTATTGTGATCTGTGGATTACATGTATCTATCTGTATAAGTGTGGATGACAGGCCTAATTACGGAAAGTTGGTATGCCGACTTGGCCTAAATATTGCCGGGTGAAATAATCAGTGAAATCATGAATATTCATACTTAACCCTTTCACTCCTAAGATCTCACTAGTAATTCTTCTTACTGTCTGCTATACAATTCTTATGATGTTAGTTCTGAGGTTCGAGCATTGTATCAATAATCCCCTCGTTGATATTTTTCTTTATTCTTATTACTTTTCTGCTTGATATTGTATCGATATTGTAAACAGAAAGTCTTTGTTGATCACTCTCTAAGGGTTAGTAGTCCGCTTTTTGTTACTGATACCTCACACCTAAAGCTCTGTACAATGTATGAAATGTATGAAATGTCTGATTATTATATTAAAATTACATTAAAGGACTGGCCATATAAAGGAAGAGGACCAGAGAAAAGCTACTTATATGAGGTAAAAATACCGGGGTATATTGTAGTATCATGTGATATTCTGTCTGAAGATGTTGCAGTCCAATGGCTGACCCGTTTAACTTCGGATCCAAAGGTCCGTGTTCATCAAGCTCTGTTCAGATCTTCCTTGTTGTGTTCGTGCACAAGACTGTTTGTTTACTCTTATTGAAGTTCTCCACCCAGGGAATTGTATGGGAATCCTAAATTAAAAAAAAAAAGTACATCGTGGGTAGACTACAAGCTGTCTCTCCTTTTCGGCGAAATCCGTTGCGCAAGTCAAAACAAAGAAATTGCCAAAAAAAATTGACATGACGTGTTAAACATCTACATCGTAAATGTTATACACATGCGAGGCACATAACAGTGTTATCTCATGTTGTACTTAGGAGACTTACCTGTGTTTCAGATTGTTGCCAACAAACGAACAGGCATTGATGTGGACAAGTTCGACTATTTTTCACGAGACTGTCATTGCTTAGGAATCAACAACAGTTTTGATCATAAGTATTTTACACCTGCTTTTGTTGTTAGTCAAAGGAAGGAAGAAAGACAGTGAACTAGGGATAGTCAACTTAAGCCTACAGCTTCCCTGTTTTAATTCAAATTAATTTTAAATTTTTTTGTAATAGCTCCGAGAAAGAGGAGTGTGGTTTTAATTTATTTCACTCTGATGGAAAATTCGTGCCACTTTCTCAACCATTCGGGTAAAAAACTGAAACCCTTTGCGACTTGTCTGCACTCTCATGTTTTCCCGCTGTCCACTTTTTTCTTTTTGTCTTTTTACTTCGAGTTCCAGACGTCATTATGTAATATTATCCTTGGTTCTGTGACTACCTCTCTTTGGTTTTCCTAGTGTCAGTTCAAGTGCACTCAACGTTACAATCACTGAAATTATTTCTTGTTCACAGGCGTTACATGAAGTTTGCCAGAGTCATCAATGTCAGCGGCAAACTGCAAATATGTGTACGCGATAAAGAAGCAGGCAACGTCTATGATATGTTTCACACCAGAAACAGTTTATTTCGAAGAGCTTACCAACACAAGACGTCAAATATCATTGAAAGAATGTAAGTTACCGTATGTGGTTTCGTGGTTCTGTGGCTCTGTGTAAATAAGCAAAGCGTTTCAAGTTGTACACGTAAAATAAGCGTTATAGTTGGTGTTTGACTGGTTGATCTTTTTGGAGATTACACCGTCAACACGTTGTTTGAAAATTCTTTTTAGTGTTTCGCGCTAATGATTTCTACCGGGAATGTGGCAGAACTTTGGTAAGAAATATGATATAGAAGATTTCGGTAAAAGATTCGTAGATGAACTGTTGCGAATAACAACTGACAGTTGATTCGCATTTGACATAAAAGAAACCTAAAAATTCTTCGTGTTACAAAGTACATATCTGTTGGTTGGATGTGATTTTTTGCGTCGCTTCTTTAAATTGTTAGAGACAATCGAATGGCAAGATTTAATTTTCAAATCATTTAAATGTGTTTTTGTAATTACAGGATTACAGAGGCACTTCTCAAGGCTGATAGAAAAGTACTTTTCAAAGGATCAAATGGGTCAGTAAATGCCAGCTTCTTCACATTAACTCTGTCGCTCGGTGCCCTTTTTAGGAGATTGAATTTTAGGATGCAATGACACATAGTGATACCATTATATAGTTCTCTTGTATTTCAACGGGAAAAAAAATTGTTTGGGAGGTTCAATCAATAAACCAGCATTTTATTTTTTTCCGACTAAGGAAAGTTCTCGGGGTAAGGATGAGAGTCGTAAAACAGACAACTTAACCAAAACAACAGACGGGTTTTGCGGCAATCTTAAGGTTAGGCGATCGGCGAGTAAAATCGCCTGGTGTGTCGCCGGCTTTAAGCACCAAGGAAAAATTTACGACGATTCAGTTGGAGAAAATTGCAGAACAAGATGTAATTTCTAAATTTAAAGGCTGATTGTTATGTAAACAACTATGCTCAAACAGTTGAGTTACAGGTGGATCAGGCTATTACAGTTTTCTATTTTTTCGTCGTTTGTTAGGAAGATGTTTTCAATTTCTGAATGTATTGATGACATGGAAGCGTATTCACAGCTAAGTGATCACGTGTATTACCAGATCCTTAACTCGAGCGATCCTGCGCTGGAAGAGGTGATTATCAACAGGAAGGCTTTCTAGGCATAACGTTCGTTATCGGTTTCATTATTTTTAAAACACCTGTTCTTTAATCGATCGAAACTTCCAAGGATTAGGTGAAAGATTACTGACATCGGAAATGATTTCTTCCTTCCAGTTGTAGTTTGCCGAAAACTGGAGTCTAAACCACACAGTTTTATTCCATGGGGAGGGGGGAAGGAAGTGTTAATTCTTACCTACAGCGTTTTTGTGTCGTTTCATTGTTTTGTTTCTTCGCTTGTTTTTCAAGGCTCGTAAAATTTTGCTCCGAATACAGCGCCGAGACCTTTACAAATGTATCGGCCACTCCATTTTCCGCGAACGTCGAGATGAAGTAAGTTTATCTAGACTTCTTTTTTTTAGCGATGAAAACGAGAGACGTAATGCAACGAGTTTCACCTTGTTAAAATTAGTGTGAGAAATCAATAAAAATTGATTATCGACAATCAATCGATCAATCAATATCAAACACTGGAATGAAAGAAGTAATTGGACTTGCATGGGATGATCGATAATCAATCGGTAATCATTACTGCTGTAGATTGAATCCAAGGATGATGATTTTCGCTGATTGAAGTCAGGTGTGCTCGATATCTCGTCGTTTCTATGTTTAATTTGATGTAGACTTGCGAAAAGTTATTGACCTTTCGAAATAAGAATCGATGATTCTAGAGAACCAATCCTGAAAATGTACAGCAATCGATAAAAATCGACGGTAGCAGTCAAATCATGATGACAGTTACAGGAATTTCCCTTGTCCATAAATCATTGATTTGTAGCTTGCGACATCGATGAATTGTTGTCGATTTTAATAAATTGATATCAATTAATTTCGTTGCCTAGCGTTATCATCGATAGGCCAGGCTGAGGAAGAAGATGAAAATAGATAGAGTAGTGGATGATTTTTGATGAAGGAACTGGTATTCGAAACGTGGTGAATTCTGAGCTCGGTAAGGAATAGGGGGAAAATTTCTTTTTCCCTTACGCGAAGGTGAGACACACAAAAAAAATGGCGTGGCTCACCGTGGAGTCTCTTTGGTTTAGTGATAAAGCGTTGGAGCGCGGAATCCGAAGGTCTGAGGTTCAATTCCTCACGAGGAATTTTCTTTGTCCCATGCTCGTGGAAAACACTAAAAAAAAAACCATCTTTCTCTAACAGTTGTTTTGATTTTTATCGGTCAGAAGGAGATTCCAGACATACAGCTAGATATAGCCGGTTATATTGAAGACGGCCCTAAACTCGACCCAGAAGACTTTATAATTGACGTAAGTATGGCGATGGAATGTGTTCTTTTATTACAGGAGTCAGATTAGCACCCGCCTGACTGTCGCGTGGACAGTCTGACGTCTTTTTCTCTCTTGATGCAACTTCACTGGGAGTCAGTTTTTAATGGTGGACAATTTAATCAAGGCTTTTTTTTTTGGACGGAAGATCGAAGCGAAGATCACTTTCATTCATGCTTTTTTTTTTGTAAATCACTCGTACTCACTTTTGTAATCGAGGTTCAATGCTTAGCATGGTAAACTTTTTGCAAAAAAAGAAATAGGAAATGGGTGAGAACGTAGTAGCTTTTTTCCATTCCATAGTAGGGCACTTAAAATTCCACCGAAACTGGTGTTCATGTTTAACAAGAGCAGAACCTTTGTTTCGAAGTATCCAATTTTGTAGGTCTCCCGTTGGAGAAGCAACTCTCAGGGCAAAATGACTTTTCTTTTCCCAGATGGTCACTTTTGACTATGGAATGAAGGACAGAAATCCAATTGATGAGGTGCGGTTTTACGGCAAGAGCAACCCAGATAAACCTCTGTTTTTTAGAAAGGATGAGGTATGTTGTTGTTTTTCGATTTAAGTGGATGTTTATGTGGTAAAATTCCGTACACATGAAGATGGCGCTTAGTGGATCTCGCTTAATTGTTCACGGATATCGGAAGGCAAGCACTTTACGTACCACAATATGATAGTGCTCAAAAGCTTTTGTTTGATTAAGTAAGTAAACCTAATGTGTTTAGCCCAGATGGACTAATTGGGGACACCAATAAAATAGCAATACTAATTAACATTTGGTACCTATATTATATAGTATTATATTATACTTATATATATATGGTACTAATTAACATATGGTACTTATTCTATTGGTTACAAAGATTACAGCAATTGCTGTTGATGGTTAAAATGTCTGCAAGATCCAATTTTCTTATTTTTAATAAAAACGGGTAAACTAGGAGAAGTCGTTTGATTTACGGTAAGTTTTGACCATAAGAATATTCACACACTGGGGTTTTATTCATAGATTAAGAAGTTAAATCAACCTTTAGTTGCGCAATAATGCGCATTTTCTATTGATTTTGCTTTGTAGTAACCCTCTTTAGACGAGGGGTGTTAATTTTTGCTATTAAAGTCGAAATTCTTGTGCTAGCGCTGCAAAATTTACTGCATGTAAAGAAAGTGTGAGGTAGCTTTCACCCAGTTGTTCACGTATATTAGAATTACACATAGTGAGCGCCGAATAGCACCGGATACTAATCCAACTTTCTCTTTATAAGGTTAGCAACATGCTTCCTGAAATGTTTGCAGAGCAGCATATCCGAGTATATTTTCGCAAGAATGACCCTAAACTCCTAGAGAAGGCACAACGGTGAGTTCGTAGAGTTTTTATCGTAATCGACTGCTAATGATTAATGACACAAGAAGTACTGTAGACAGCCTCTTCCTTGCCTCTCCGTTCGACTAATTGGTACTGCTATATTTTTCTGATTTAATTTTCAGATGCTTCCTCCGCTGGTGTGGTAGGCAGAAGTGTACCACGCCAAAGGTATGAACCTCAACGCGTTAATTTCAGGGAGGAGGTGGGGGAAGGGGAGGAGCGCATATTCCAGAATTTCACGATATATACATATCATCCGGAAATTCGCGCACGTGCATCAACATTTTATCGTGCATTGTAGTAGCATTTAGTTGTAAAACAAGTTTCCACTAGTAGTATGTTTCATTTGACCTTCTGCCACAAAACCCTAATTTTACTGTCCCCAATGTCACTATCTAACAACTTCCCTCTTTCTCGAAGTTTTAAACTCTCTAATGTTATTGTGCTGTATTTGTTGCTAGGGAGGGGATGCTCTGGCGGAATTGACACCTATGAAGTCCGCACAACAGGGTGGCCCTAGCAACATGGAGAGACGGCTCAGCTATCAAGAATAAGGGCTGATTTTAGTTTTTGATAATTTTACTGGCGAAAAAAATGAAGGAAGTTATTAGATCTATTCAATTCCAGTTTAAAACTTCTTTTAAAGCCTTTTTGATATATTTTTTAATTAAGAAAAAAATTATATGTTACCGTGTAGTGGGTATGTTGTTCGCACCAATCAGATCGCCGCGTTAGGGTATGTATTGCACCAAACAGATTGCCGCATTAGGGTATGTATCTCGCACTAATCATATCACAGCATTTGGATATCATGCCCCAATCACAGCGTTTGGGTATTGTTTTCTTGTAAATGATGTCATGGAAACAGAGGGCTGTGCACAAAGAATGGCATTAACAAGAAATTTGGGCTCATTTGATAAGTGTTATGATTGTGGCCTTTGCAAGAGCCTCGTCGAGTAAAGTCGAGATTTATCGGAATATGAAAGGGTCGCATTTATTTTTATTGTCATTTTAAAGTTAAAACGTGTTTTTCCGCTCCTTTTCTCACAACGCACACGCGAAACAACTTTCCATCACGTACTGTGAAAACAACGCCCAAAGTCCAATCAGAACATACCCAATTATTGCACTTCATGAACGTAAGGTAATTTTTCACGTGCTTGAAGGACCTGCATTTTATCATGTATTCTACCCGAATTATCCAACACCACTGTAAAAATTTCATAGTAAACTTTGTGCTACTGATAGTGAATTTTTCACGCATTCTCCCGCGTTTTGACTTTTCAACGAAATTCGCTTTAGCTACCTATGAATTAACCCATTCGCTTGTTAAACCTGCATTTTATCACATATTTCACACACAGGGCAGAATCCAGATAGGCAGCAACCAATCAAGGAGTCCTCTTTGAAATATTATCCTTTTCTCTTGCTTAGTGTATCCTCCCTTCCACAAGATCGCAATGTCTTTGGTTAGGGTCTATTGGAGATATGACAGTTTTAGTTTGCTTTTCGCAGTTAAATTACGTGGAATTATATTTTTTTTGGCGACTAACTGTAGACGAATAATTTTGATTTTCTTTCCGTTTGAGGAACGGCTGTAAGCGTAGTCTCTTTCGCAACCGTTATTTGGTCTCGTCACACCATGGCTCTCTCTCCAACGTGGAATAGAGAAGACCAAACAACGGCTGCGAAGGGACTGCAGTAAGCGTGGTATCCATGCATTTTATTTTTGTTCAGATGTATTTAGACAGAGACAATACACCAAAAAATACCTGAGTTTACATAAATAATATTTTTTCTCTTTCTCTTGAAGTGAAGTAATGCGATATTTTCGTTCTTTTTGGAGTTATGAAAATATTAGGAATGCGAAGTGTCCCCCCTCGACCTACCCAGCCGAAAAAAGATAACCCTTTTTATGGTACGCATGCTTATGTTTTAGTTTTCATATTGAGTAACACTTTCCTGGAATTCTCTGGCCGCAAGAGAAAGTATCCAAGAGAGGTCTCGAGGTGGATTTTATACGTTTAATAAACACAACTGAGGTTACGAGGTCTTCGCAGGTTCGCGAGTGAAGGTTAAGAGAACTGACAACGCTTCGGTATTACGGAATTATTGGGAGTGTTTTTCCGGACACGTTTACGTACTTTTGTAGTCAAAGCTTAGATTACACGATTGCGTAATGTGAGTCCCAGTCCCCGACAACACAGAACCAGATTTCTAAATTCGGCAACAGCTTAAAATCCTTACAGACCCGTCGGTCCGTTTTTTTTTCAACTTTTGCGTTATTTTCTCACGTCTAGCCTTGGTGTAGAGTTAATAAACAAATGCTTCACACGACTTTTGGAGAGGTTGTGTGAGAAGTGGCTCCTCACCCAGGCCAGCAAGTTGTTGTTGAGCTTCTCTATCTTTGACGAAGACCTTCCTAGCTTTCTTCTTACCAATACCAGAAAATGCACTGTTTGTGTCACATCCTGTCAATGCATGGTAGGCTGGTAAGGACCTGGAATTGAGAGGACCAAGGCTGATTGAAGAGAGTGAATGGGAATAAATCTAGCGCCATCCTTGACTCTTGTTTTAAGCCACAGCTCTTCATATTTGACACTCAGGAAATGAGCTATACAAAAGTCTTCAAGGTTTGTGTCGGGCGACTGAATGATAATTCTCTGATAGGTGTTAGCTGCATGTTTGGCATGAAGTAGAAGTTGAGTATCTGCTTCTTCAAGATCAGAATATAACGAAGGCACAATGACGGAATATCCACGACCGATTAAAAAAAAGCCTCTCTAGCATCTGAATCCTCGTTCCACTCTTGTTGGTGTGGTTATAGTTAATTCTTGTAAGGAACGGATAAAGAATGGGAAAGAAATTGGCTCTATTCTGCTTATTCCGGCTTGGATTTGACAAGAATTTCCTCCATTGCTTCGGAACTGGCGAAGTCTGGTGTTGAATCTTTATCTCCTTTGACGTTCCATTTCTTTGAGAGAAAGTGAGCAGTACTGGTTGAATACGAGGTCTACGCGGTAAAAGTCGTTTTGACCCAGCACCCCGAGCTTTAACCTCATAGTATTCACTAGCCATTTCCTCAGATGCTGCAGTTCCTGCAGACTTTATGGTGTGAAACATTGCCATTGCATCAATGATAACCACTGTTTTCTTGCTTGACACAGGCAAACCGACTGAGGAGTCGATATTCTTCTCTAATACCGCTATCAGTGAGCTTTTTGCTGCTTGCGCAAAGTTCCATCAGGATGAACAAGAGAGACAGGGACACAGCATAACTCGTAACTGAAGATTTCCCGGAGTTTGATTCCTCTTCTTTTGGCAACAACAAATAGTCGCCCAAATAAATCTCGATCTACGCTTAGAGTAATGACTTTCTCGTTTGACGCTGTTAGAGACCTCTTGTTAGTTGTCTTGAACGTCTCAATCTTCAGTTTGGGAAGAGGCTCCCAAAAGCTGACCTCATCACTGTCTAACCTTGAGTTGATAAAACCTGAGCATTCCCCAATGCCCTCGTCTCTCCTGATGCGCCTTGTAGCTGCTTCCTCGTGGGTACCCACACGTTCATCGTGTAGATTGCATATTTCTTTTACTGATCTTGTGATGGCAGCTCGTGTATAATCAAGGTAGTTTTGTTTCACTTGAGATGTTTGGGTTGTTTTGATTTATCTATATACACGCCTCGCGTGTTCGAGTTTAAAACATTTCGATTAGCGTTTATTGTATGGTAATGGCTTATTTTAATTTATTGTATTTCAGTTTTTGCGAACTTTCCAGTGATTAATAAACCAGTTGAGACTGATGGACGCTTGGAGGTTCCGTTAAGATAAGACATTTCCACGACGCGGCGTTGTTCAAGTTTGATTTGATTTATGTCAGCGTCCGCTCCATTATACTAGATATTTAATTTGTTTTGTTCTTGAGCGATTTTTTTTTCTTCTTCTAAGGTATAGCTGATGGACTAACCCTACTGAAGAACACATAATGAGTATGTGTAAGATAAACGTGATCGAGTTTTTTCTGAGAAGTAAATGACATTTGATCGTAGCAGGATAAAAGACAGATTTCATATTTGATGAGGTCACGTGACGGATCACACGATATCGAGAATGTCCTTTTTTTGGCTTTTTTCAAAAGGTCTTAATAAGCACTCTCATGTGTGACAATTTGTTGAGTTTTGGTTGATAGCAGACGATTTTAAAGGCCATTTTTGAACAGAGCCTCGCTATTGTGGCCAGAGCCAGGTTGAGGTAATTAATTCCCGATATCTTCTTCCCTGACCACAAATCAATTGTACAAAGAACCTGACATTAAAGAGCAGTCATTGTTCTATAGGAATGTGGCATCGAACCTTTTCTGAGTGGTGGGTTGTGCATTTTGCCATTTTTCGGGACTCTGCTCCTAGACAAATTCATATGTACCTGCATTTTTTTAGCTGAAGAATTACCCATGTAACTGGTCACAAAGTAAAAAATAAACCCTCGTTTCGGTTTCCTTTTTTCATTATTTATTTTCTACTTTAATTTTTATTCTTTTTTTCTCAACTGAAGGGAATAACAAGCTGAAAAATCTATCAGTTTGTGGTCGCTCCCTGTTATCCAGGCTATTCAACACATTATTCTCACGGCCTTAATGTGTGATTTAGTGGAACTTTGAACTTTATCCTGTAGGAATTTTAGGGTAATTCATGATTTATACTTCTTTTCTAAATATGTTAAGAATATACATGATTTAGATATTTTTGACTATATATATGTTTCGTTTCGCTCTTGTATCAAGTCTCTGAGAAATATTGATTATTGAACACTTGATGTCCCTTTTAGTCGCTCAGAAACTTTTAAGAATTCATTTTTTACTAGGGTTTGTCGCGCATGGAACGAAGAAGAAACGCGAGAAATTGTATAATTATTTTATTTCAATGCGATTTTTTATCTTAATGATCTTATTTCTGTTATAATTTTAGAATAGTTTTTAACGCTAATTTTTTAACTAGGTAAATAACCAAGGCGACTTATTTTAAGGAATCTTGTATTCTGTTTTAAGCTGTACTCGAATTGATTCAATTGACTTGTTCAATGTAATTAATTTTGAATTTGTATTAAAGTATCGTTAAAGTTAAAGTTAAATTTCGGGTCACGGTCGTGACGTGGGAGAGACACGTACGACCTTTTCAAATTGGAATAAAAGCCATCTATGACTTTAAACAAATTGTGCGTGTTGATCATCGTCAGCAACCTTGTTTTTATCATACTCTGTCTTTAACTACTAAGCAATATTCAGTAATATACTTGGTGTACATTTAACAATAGAGAAGCATTGACTGTGCTCTGTCCCGTTGCAAAGCACGCAGTAGGCGGCCAGAGCACGAAAGAAGTGTAGGGGGAAACACGAGACGTTGTCGAGTGTTTCTCCCCACTTCCTGGGTTGTTTAAGTTTCTTAAGTTGTAATATAAGGTCGTATCGAGAGTAAGAGGTGACCAACGAGCTTTTTCATTTTTGCAGTATAGCTTCTAATATAAATCATTTTTATTTCGTATTCCTAACACCTAAATAAGCTGGAAATAACATACACTTGGTGCCAATCTCGTTTTCTGAGACTGTAATTAAAACGTGAAAAGCTGTACCACGCTTCCTTATTAACTCACGATTTATTCACTTGATTTGACGATTTTCCTAAAAAACTCTTCGGTTAACTCCCACTCACAACTCTCGGCTTATTCGAAGGAAACACACACTAGACGTCCCGTTGAAAGCACATGGAACAGTACCATATATGGGGCGATGAAACACGTGCCGCATACATGTTTGTTTGGTTCTGTAAAGATAAACGAAATCACTCATAATAACTGGGATACCTGTGGTAGCCCAGTCATAAAATGCATTTGTTTTTTTGTTGTCTTTTTTTTTCCTCCGCCGCGAAATGGGAAAATCGCGCAATAGTACCCAGTGGTCATTGGGCCCCCAACACCATGACAACTAACTGTGATCCAATGAGATGTTCACATGCTGATCACGCGTGTTATCTTGATGATGATTGACGTTGTCATGCACGGACAGGGCCGTGTCACATGACGAACCACGAGATTTTTTCTTATAAAACTCTTCTGTCAGTCGTTTTGTATTTCAACGTGTTTGGCTTACGATCACCTGGAGCATTATGACGCAAACCCTTAAAATACTTACAGACGCATACACAAGTCGTATTGTTCCCGGCCAATCCACACTAAAAGATGTTATTGAGCGGTAATTTTGGAACGGATTGAGTCGCGAACGCTTGAAAGCCATGAAAGCCTTGAATGCCTTGTATGCCTTGTATGCCTTGTATGCCTTGTATGCCTTGTATGCCTTGTATTTCAAGTAAGCCAATGTCTTAGTTGAAAAACGTACACTTGTTGTAAAAAGCACAATCTGAAATCTGAAATCAAACTGCATATACTCTATGCAATCTATTGAACAACACTACAACCGTGAGACTGAAGAACAAAACTGTAATGGATGCAAACTGCTTGTGAAGAAAGATGCCATGTTGGATTCACTTGATGCCAGGGAACGTAGCTACAACAGCAGTGCGAATGGTATTAATTTCACGATCAGAAAGGTGAATCTTATGTTTGTTTTCATTGTAGTTGTATGGATATTCTTTTTTGTGTAGAATGTTACTATGTTAAGTATTGTTTACGCAATTGTCTTGTCACGGGCGGCCCAAGCTCACGCCACGAGAAAAAGCCAACGATTAATTCATGAACGCGTCACGCGTTGTGTGACTCAGGGTTAAGTTACGAGAGGAACCGTTAAAAATTTGAACACGTTATAAGGAATAGTGTAGGGAACGAAATATGGTCGATTTACAACGATTAATATTTCGAAATATGAACATATTTCTCGTAAAATCAATAAAAATTACTCATACCCCGTGTATCCGTTGTAGTTTCTGGCGATTTCTGCCGTTTTAAGCTTGCTTTACCATCACTGTTATTCACGTTATCTACTTTTATTACGTTGGTAAAATCTGTACAGACATCACACCAACCAACTCGAGCGCAAAGTAAGAAAATATATTGAAGGCTTGAAATTATATTACGATCGATTTTCATCAAGAAATGGGCCAGGAATTTTCCACAATAGTGCAAATAATCGTGAAGGCTGATCGCGGAAAAGCGATTGCGTGACGCTCAGTGAACTGTAAAATGACATGTTATTATATACCAGACGTAAAAACTCTTCAGATTCTCAGCCTGCATTTTGTACCCATTCTACAGTCTGCAGTCTATATTGTGTATCCAGTCTGCAGTCTGCTATCTGCATTTTGTACTAACAGGTATCCGTGGCACCAATACAGTATATTTTTGGTTAGGCCATCCCAATTTAATGTTTTGTTTCCCATCGCCCTCCCTCTCGTGAGGGTGGGTCGGTCGGTCGGGCAAAAAAAAAAAAAAAAGGGAACGAACACTTGAAAGGGCCTGGGTGCCAGGGAAGGCCGGGCTGCTAAGTACGAAAGCTTGGTTACAAAGTCAACTCGAAAACGTGGTTCCTTCGTTCGATATTCTTTATCTACAATGGCAGACAGTAACTCATGTGCGCTTGTGATAAGATTACGAAAAGAGAAGAGAGTTGTGGCCTTATCTAAGGTAAAGTTCCTTGACAAGAACTTGTCGTTTCAAGAAGTGTTTACCGATGTGTATGATGGAGATTTACATGTACGTGTCAAATGCAGAGTGGGATTTAAGAAGCCTGGAGATGCAGAACCGAAAGATTTTGTTTCGGTCGATCTCACAGAAAACGTTGGAGCGATTGTTAATGCCCTCAGTGCGAACTTTGTAGATTTTGATGTTCTAGACGAAGAACCACAGGCAAAAGCTGTCAAGCCATTGAATGCTTTCGACGTTCTGATGAAAGCCGCGAGCACAGAGATACTTCCGCCGGAACTGCATAACCGTCCTCTGCAGCTTGCAAAAATCCTATACCCTGGTGCAGGTTTTCCTCCTGCAGAGGTGAAATCTTCAGGTGCGTGTCTATTTTAGAATGTTGGTTTTTCCTCTTTTAATTTATACAATGGTATACAATTTATACAATTATTATTAAAAATTATTAAATGTATTAAAAAACAAATACTCCATCGGAAGTCTTCAAAGCGAAACAGTTTTGTTAGAATTTCTGTGAATGCATACTGATTTGATGCCTCTCTCTTCTAAAATTTCTTGAACAGTATAAATAAATATATTATTTTTCCTGTTTCTTTTATCATGTTGCATTTAACTGTCATATCCACAAAAATGGCGCGCAATGTTGCGGGTGTTTGAAGGATTTAATATGTTTCGACTCATACCTCGAATTCAAATGTTGTGTCTCGTATGTATTTATGTAATACATATAAATATATTATTTTTTACAAAAGGTGTTGCGTTTTTCAAGAAGCTTACCAACATAGCTTGGTACTTGGATCCTCGCATTCCAAAATTCATCGAAAGAAGCTTAAAGATGCCAAAACTAATTATGGGGTTGTATGATGATATTGATAACGTGGCGTTGGCGGCATCACCCCAGAGTTTCATTGGGTAAGTTTATATTATTATGATTCCCATAATCAGGACGTTATCTTTGATGTTTACAGTCCAATGAAGAGTGTCTTGATAAATAAAAAATGCTATGAAAATATCTGTATTTAGATACAATGACTGGAGAGGGAAGAAAAAAGCAAGACCTCAGATATTACATGAAGAATTGTCAGAGAAAGTAGCAGAGGTTTATGACATGCAGCAATTTGCGTGGCTTGCAAGGTCTGAGTGGAAAACTTTTAAACAGGTAGGCATTAATAATAGTACGTTGCTTCCACTTAAAAATAACCTTAGCGGTGAAAATAGATGGCATGACGTAAAACACGTTTAATAGGGCTTGTGCTAAACGATAAGTTATTTGTTCTATTCCAGGATCTTGAAGAGATTGGAAATAGTATGAAGAAGTATCATTACAAAGCCTTTGATGACATCTTTGGCCAAGACACCGTAGAGGTTGATCGTCCTGGGGCAAAGACCCAAGAGAACAAGTCTGGGAAGGCTTACTTCACAAAAGAGAAGGTGCGTGACGCAGTTGAATGTGTGAGCTGTGGCAAGTGGAGGTGCGTGTATGCTCCAACTAAACCGCCTCGTGCAAGCACGGATCAATTCCATCAGGCTGTAGATACCCTTATGTACACTTGCGGAGCTCCAATCCTCCCAGAAGGACATCCTGTAGCAGAAATCTTCATCGTACGCCAGGATATTTCATGCAGTGATCCAGTGGAAAAGCAGTATTATTCGTGCAAAAACTTTGACCTGATCTGTTGCAGATGTGGAAGCACAGAACCCGATGCACTAGTGAATGAAGAGATGAAGCGCCAATACAAAGTGGTTAACCCTGTTTGTCGGGCCTGCTCGGAAAAGGGTGCCAAGCCTGTTGTCTCCGCCCCGAAAACAGTGACAGCATCCGCCGGAAAGAAGAAGAAGAAACCTTGAATGCAACTTCGTGTTAGAACTAAACTTTCATGATCATCAGTCGCCCCCACTATGAGATTGAAACTGACAAGCAAGACTGTTAGAAAGTTACTGTTTAATGAAGAAAGCTGTCTTGACGAAATGTTCTTTTCCAAGAAACATTCCGTTTGTGTCCCAGTTACTTTTGCATGTTAAATCTCACATTTGGTCTTGAAGATATAATCGGATGGTGAAAGATGTATATTAAAACTACTGTCAAATTTCTAAAAAGGCTTTAAAAACGTTGTATCGATGTTAATTTATGACAATTGGTGTAAATACGACAAGATCATGTGCTTGTTAATTAAAGTACTTGCCTCTTTGACTAGTGAATCAAGAATTTTTTTTTTTACTTTTCCAAAAAATTGGGTCGGTCGGGCGATTGGAAACGAAGCATTAAATTGGGATGGCCTTACATTTATTCGCACAACACACATAATCTACCACAAAATACCTGTGTGTGAGGTAATTCGACATTTTCGTTCTTTTCCGCGTTAATACTCTTCTTCCCTTTTGTAAGAATGTCGACCACTTACAATGTTTCAAGTAATCCACCCACACTACAAAAAATAATTCTTGCATGCATAGCATGCCTATGTTTTGAAATCGGTGTATGCCCTTAGCCAGACTTGAGCTCACTATTTCAGTGTACTAGTCCGACACCCGTAGTATCACTACACTTGATTCCAAGGATCCTGTACCATCCAGGTATCCCAGTTACCCTGCTCACAGGGTCTAGTTGTCAATCATATTAAGAATAATTAACGCATCATACAGTTTGCCATAATTAAACCACAAAGAGTAAGGTCAATCGAGTGTGAACGCTTTCGGGCGTACCTGTCACGCAAACCAAGTAGTATGGGCGGACATAAAAGTGATACACACTCTTATCAGGATCATTAATATTTAGATTGCAGGTCTGTAAGCCCTTGAGGTCAGATTTAAAGGAATCCACTTTCTGAGCTTACGAAAAGACAAACTCTTTTACAAGGTGGTGGTCCAGGTATTTCAACTTTCCCTATGATCGTAGCATGGTCAAATAATATATCATGTACAATATTCAAACTATTAAGCAGCTCTGTTTTAAATTCCGTGCACGTAGACTGTTGGTCAGGTGGACTTCTTTTTATGCACTCGCGAATGCGCTTCTATAAATCATTTCGTAGAGTACATTTTTATGTTTATTTGCACCTAGTTCAAGTCACGAAAGTTTAACAAGTAATGAACCCAGCCAGATCTCGAACCCGTAGGTTTAGTTTCAGCGTCGCGAACCTTGCTTAATTGTGTTATGTAATCCATTTACTAAGACCACTTGTAATTTGAGCGCATTTTTCTTCTATATGGTATCAGTTTTACCGCTGGTGTACTTGAAAGGTTCTTGGAAGTTTCGCAGCATTCTCTGTGAATATAAAAATTTATGCGAGAGGAGAAGCAGTTCCAGCTACAAGATGTCGTGACAAGCACTTACTTGAGGAGCCATTTTGAGTTACTTAAATTTTTTTGCAAATGTTTTTGTTCAATGACTCGAGCGTGTATTGAGATTTTGACTTTTTTTTCGGAAAATGTAAGTTTGAGTAATTTACTTTGATTAGATTGAAAAATTTTGCGGCTGAAGTTGACCTGCGAAGGTCAACTTCCGACCATAACTCGGCTTTGATGTACAATGATACTTAAAAGTAGGAATAATGTTAATAACAACGATCAGGCATTTGCAATAGATGTTACAGTCAGTCAAGGGAAGTGTTACTAATATCATAAGGGATCTGGGTATTGTTGTGTCGATCCAAGAAAGACGATTTTTATGTTGTATTTAATTTGTGGGGAGTTGATGCACTGAGGATCTCAGTGCGAAAGAGATTTGTTAATCGTAATTTTCCCGTGAAGCGCCACGAACCCCAAAAAATGTTTTCGGTGAAAAAATTTCATGCTTTACTAATCGTCGCAGTGAAAGAAGTATCGCAATTTAATAACACCTCGCAGTTAACCCTCAATATATTATGTGCACGACGCGCATCTTGGGTACTGGGTAGGAAAGTTTGTTATGTCAAAAAGGGTATCGCGGGAACCATGCTACAAGGGTGCAAACTTGGGCTATTTAAGTGATGTAATTAATTTACTCCGATAATTTGTATTTTGGCAGACGGTATGTCCACGTCCACACAACACTCTAATCGAAAAAAACAAAATACCTGTGTGTGAGGTAATTCGACATTTTCGTTCTTTCCCGCGTTAATACTTTTCTTCCCTTTTGTGAGAATGTCGACCACTAACAATGTTTCAAGTAATCCACCCACCCTACAAAAAATAACTCTTGCATGCATAGCATGCCTATGTTTTGAAATCGGTGTATGCCCTTAGCCAGACTTGAGCTCACTATTTCAGTGTACTAGTCCGACACCCGTAGTATCACTACACTTGATTGCAGGAATCCAGTACCATCCAGGTATCCCAGTTACCCTGCTCATAAGGTCTAGTTGTCAATCATATTAAGAATAATTAACGCATCATACAGTTTGCCATAATTAAACCACAAAGAGTAAGGTCAATCGAGTGTGAACGCTTTCGGGCGTACCTGTCACGCAAACCAAGTAGTATGGGCGGACATAAAAGTGATACACACTCTTATCAGGATCATTAATATTTAGATTGCAGGTCTGTAAGCCCTTGAGGTCAGATTTAAAGGAATCCACTTTCTGAGCTTACGAAAAGACAAACTCTTTTACAAGGTGGTGGTCAAGGTATTTCAACTTTCCCTATGATCGTAGCATGGTCAAATGATATATCATGTACAATATTCAAACTATTAAGCAGCTCTGTTTTAAATTCCGCGCACGTAGACTGTTGGTCAGGTGGACTTCTTTTTATGCACTCGCGAATGCGCTTCTATAAATCATTTCGTAGAGTACATTTTTATATTTATTTGCACCTAGTTCAAGTCACGAAAGTTGAACAAGTAATGAACCCAGCCAGATCTCGAACCCGTAGGTTTAGTTTCAGCGTCGCGAACTTTGCCTAATTGTGTTACGTAATCCATTTACTCAGATCATTTGTAATTTGAGCGCATTTTTCTTCTATATGGTATCAGTTTTACCGCTGGTGCACTTGAAAGGTTCTTGGAAGTTTCGCAGCATTCTCTGTGAATATAAAAATTTATGCGAGAGGAGAAGCAGTTTCAGCTACAAGATGTCGTGAGAAGCACTTACTTGAGGAGCCATTTTGAGTTATTTAAATTTTTTTGCAAATGTTTTTTTTTCAATGACTCGAGCGTGTATTGAGATTTGACTTTTTTTTTCGGAAAATGTAAGTTTGAGTAATTTACTTTGATTAGATTGAAAAATTTTGTGGCTGAAATTGACCTGCGAAGGTCAACTTCCGACCATAACTCGGCTTTGATGTACAATGATACTTAAAAGTAGGAAAAATGTTAATAACAACGATCAGGCATTTGCAATAGATGTTACAGTCGTTCAAGGGAAGTGTAACTAATATCATAAAGGATCTGGGTATTGTTGTGTCGATCCAAGAAAGACGATTTTTATGTTGTTTGTAATTTGTGGGGAGTTGATGCACTGAGGATCTCAGTGCGAAAGAGATTTGGTTAATCGTTATTTTCCCGTGAAGCGCCACGAACCCCAAAAAATGTTTTCGGTGAAAAAATTTCATGCTTTACTAATCGTCGCAGTGAAAGAAGTATCGCAATTTAATAACACCTCGCAGTTAATCCTCAATATATTATGTGCACGACGCACATCTTGGGTACTGGGTCGGAAAAGTTGGTTATGTCAAAAAGGGTATTCGCGGGAACCATGTTACAAAGGTGCAAACTTGGGCTATTTAAGTGATGTAATTAATTTACTCCGATAATTTGTATTTTGGCAGACGGTATGTCCACGTCCACACAACACTCTAATCGAAAAAAAAAAATATCTGTGTGTGAGGTAATTCGACATTTTCGTTCTTTTCCGCGTTAATACTCTTCTTCCCTTTTGTAAGAATGTCGACCACTTACAATGTTTCAAGTAATCCACCCACCCTACAAAAGATAACTCTTGCATGCATAGCATGCCTATGTTTTGAAATTGGTGTATGCCCTTAGCCAGACTTGAGCTCACTATTTCAGTGTACTAGTCCGACACCCGTAGTATCACTACACTTGATTCCAAGGATCCTGTACCATCCAGGTATCCCAGTTACCCTGCTCACAGGGTCTAGTTGTCAATCATATTAAGAATAATTAACGCATCATACAGTTTGCCATAATTAAACCACAAAGAGTAAGGTCAATCGAGTGAGAACGCTTTCGGGCGTACCTGTCACGCAAACCAAGTAGTATGGGCGGACATAAAAGTGATACACACTCTTATCAGGATCATTAATATTTAGATTGCAGGTCGGTAAGCCCTTGAGGTCAGATTTAAAGGAATCCACTTTCTGAGCTTACGAAAAGACAAACTCTTTTACAAGGTGGTGGTCCAGGTATTTCAACTTTCCCTATGATCGTAGCATGGTCAAATAATATATCATGTACAATATTCAAACTATTAAGCAGCTCTGTTTTAAATTCCGCGCACGTAGACTGTTGGTCAGGTGGACTTCTTTTTATGCACTCGCGAATGCGCTTCTATAAATCATTTCGTAGAGTACATTTTTATGTTTATTTGCACCTAGTTCAAGTCACGAAAGTTTAACAAGTAATGAACCCAGCCAGATCTCGAACCCGTAGGTTTAGTTTCAGCGTCGCGAACTTTGCCTAATTGTGTTACGTAATCCATTTACTCAGATCATTTGTAATTTGAGCGCATTTTTCTTCTATATGGTATCAGTTTTACCGCTGGTGCACTTGAAAAGTTCTTGGAAGTTTCGCAGCATTCTTTGCAAGGATAACTGACAATACGACAGGCTTTTTCGGACTCACGATCTCGCTCTGTATTTGATTGAGAATGGTAGTTATACAAATATCCTTAATCAGCATGTAGAGTTATGTAACTTGGTTTAATGTGTCAAGAGGGCCTGTTCTAGTTTTCAATGTATTCAAAGCTAAAAGTTCCTCAGAAATATGATATTTCCGTGCCAATTTTGCCTTCGGAGTAAGAAAATTTAAAGGGTGGCTGTTATATACAAAGGCGGGCTCTATAAACAATAGCGCCCAGGTCCGTTTCATAAGGCATCGAATCGGAATAAATGAGCAAACAGCATATTTTTGAGCTTCAGTAGCATCATGAGCAAGGGTTGTCTGTATCGCTGCAGAATTTATTTATTTTTCTCTTGATGAAACTCCATGCCATTGAATGAAATAACACAAGCTAAAAAATTGCCGCTGCTGATTTAGTCTCCTCCGCAGCTCTTCTTTAGGATGTCACGCTACGCTTCCCCCATTCACTCTAAATAGACCTTTTTAACTTCATACGTCGTAAGATTGATCTGGGGGTGCGAATGGGTAAACAATAGTCGCGGCCACAAAATTTCCAAAAATTCGGATTTACATTTTTTTTCTACAAGCAAAGAATCCTAAGCTTCAGAAGTGAAGCATCCATGCTATATTTCTTTTTAATTGTACGAATTTGTGTTTTAATCTGCATGAGTAAATGGTCAGAAAAATAATTTCGTCTTCTCGCGATTTTTAAATGTTGTGGTTGTTTTTCAGCTTCTTTTAATACGAATTTGGAATTTTTAAATGTTCTGAACATTTCGAAGACGACGATTTTAAGTTTACAGACAGCCGAGCGAGGAGATTGAAAGATGGCGCCTGTTCTTCATTGCCCTTAAGGTCAGCCAGAGGCTATTTGAAAGGAAAAATTGTTTTGTTTTCGGCACGATAATGTGAGATAAGGGTGTCACAAGTCAGGAAAATGTAGGGAAAAATGGATTAGTTCAAAGCCTGGGAGAAGTTTGGGAATTTCACTTTGAGTCAGGGAAAATTTACATATTTGAAAGAAGTCAAGGAAAAGTTAAATTTCAAGTAAATATGATGTTGTTCATCTTGTTTTGGCTATTTTTGTGGTGAAAGATGGTAACAGTTTCTTTTTTGATGTTGATTAAGTACATTGTTTAGAACAGTTGACAGATTCCTGACCACTGTATCCTTCATTTTTGGTCATGTAAGTTGAAGTTGGTTTGTTAATGAAATCATACCCTTTTTTCTTCTGATATTGGATTGGTAAAATAAACTGATGATGGTTTTCAAGAAAATCAATTCTTTTTAGGAATTATTAACTTATGTACACAGTATGTGACGAGCGGAAAGTTTTGATTTATGGGTGGAAAAGATGGCTGTGAAGGGGAGGTTTGAGGTCATTATCAGGATTCGCCCGTGAAATTGTTAATTCAATTGGTCAGAGAAATTTACGTTCGTCAGGGAAAGTCAACGAATTTAAAAACCTATGACTGTGGTGACTATTATGTTAGGAGGCGTTTTTGTGTCAATCTGTAAACTTCTCCGTATCTTTAGGTGTATCTCCTAAACATGTAAAATAAGGAAGCCCGGCGTAGATTGAGCGTTAGACTTGAGATTTATAAATCTCCACGCGATCGCTTAGCAGTTCCTGAATATATATGTATGTATGTATGTATGTATAAATATATATGTATATATGTTTAAATATATATATATGTATATGTATATGTATATGTATAACATATTTCCCCTTTAACGTTATCTCTATATACCCGAAAACGAAATTTCGAACATTGTTGAGGTATTTTTAAATCTTATTTTACTTCACTTTTTTTACAAAAAATTAGTGGTTCCGCAAGTTCCGATGGTTTCGGAGGTTCTACGGTCTACTGATCCACAATTTAGTAACAACCCTCGCGAACGTGCTACTAACAATTTTTTCGTAGTTTTTTTGCGTTTTCACCCGGTTCAAGTCAGGAAAGCAGAACAACTAATGAACCCAGAGTGTCGAAACACATCACAGTAATGGGTCATCTTTAACTTAAACCCTAAGCCCCAAACCCCTATCCTGTTTTTGGCGTTCAATTGATAAAACTGAACGAATTAGGCCTTTTCACGCCGCCGCTACTGTGGCGCTTTGTTCTACTAACCGAACACCTGGATCGACCGCGCATCTCAGGCACTGGGTCGGGAAAGGTTGTTACGTCAAAAAAACTTGGGCTATTTACGTGATGTAATTAATTTACTCAGATATTTTGAATTTTGGCAGACGGTACGTCCACACAACACTCTAATCGAAAGCAAAGGATGAAGAAAACAGTAAAGGTAAACGCTTTATTGTAAACCTGTTGTGAAGTAGAGACGACATTTTACCATTGAAGACTTAAGGTTTTAATAACCCGATTCCTAATTGATAACAAGTGCAAGAGTGGTGTAATAAAAATGACTCAATAAGTTGTACAAACGAATACACACAGAAGACATACAAGAAAATCATGCAGATTCTAAGTTCGCGGGGTATGGTAATTGCGGTACACAACAATACCCAGCATAAGAGTCAGTGAAGAACGTCTTTTTTTTGTTCATTTTGCTTTTGTGAAGCCAAGGTTAACAAGGATTGGTTTGCAGGAAATCTTGTTCGCGACATCAAAGCAAGGCTCACAACTATGTGACAAGCAACTTAATACCACATCACAGCAAACAGTACATTTGATTTGTTGAAATACTATACCACACAACTCTAAGATGTTAAATACGTTTTGAGGCTCAAATCGCGAAAAACCAAGGAGCATTTATCCTCAGCCCCAAAATTAGACGTTTTTATATAAAAATAGAGTGTGTCACTAACTGCTATCAACTATCATGCAATTTGAACATGTTCAAATTCGAGATGATAGTTGATGATAATTTTTGCCATTTGAACGAACGAATAATAGTGCATGATTCCAACGTTTTGAGCGTAAGTAAGTCGTCACAGCCTTCCTAACGGCTAAAATCTTAGTGGATTACGTTTCATCATTTCTCGTTTTTTTCTCGGCAGAATAAACTCGGCAATCATTACCACTACCATCGTCACCTTTTTTCGATTAAATGCATCCTACAACACATCATTTCCTTTCTGTAAAAAATTTTTTCCCCCGTCGCCTCCCGTTGCCTTTCCGACTGTACAGGCATAACTGGCGGGAAATGGGAGTAGGATTGGGCCATCATAGCTCATCATATCACTTAAGAAAGCACGGTGACCTATCTTTTTCATTGCAATTTTCGAAACAAACATTGGTGGGAAACATTTTAGGAAGGTTAAAAGAACTATTCAATATCTTTGTTATCTGAGGAATCACATTAAGTGAGGCTTGCTGTTAAAAAATCTCTCATTGTTTCAGATTTTACATGTTTTGGGTTCACCCTCGGATGAATTCAGCTTCAAGTTAAACATGCTGTATGGGGGTTCGTTTCACGAGGAAATGCAGTCCCCAAAATATGATTATCATTATGTTTACGCCCTCGTGCGACCAGCTGGTTCCTGGTCATTTGCGGAAAGACTTTCTGATATCGTGGATTTGACAAAATTGGAGGAAAGAGGAAACAGTCTCAAGAAGATGGACATCACTGCCGCCTTGCAGCACATTAAACATGTGATACAGCCAGATATGGCTCTACTCCATTTTGTTTGTTTAAAAGGGATGACAACTTACAGGTCAGATCTCTTACTGAAGGGTTTGTTAGTTTCAATTTGATGTAGTTTGTCTCGTCTGGTTTTCATGACTAACTCCGTGACTTTTGCGTCATTTTGCGAGTTCTTATAAATTGTTTATTCTCATATTTTGCACGGAACAAGTTAGTTTACGCGAATTGAGTCGTTTGTTTCGCTACCAAACGTTAAATTCTTGACGTCTGTTGATGATCTTACGCACTGTTCTAGTTACGCCTCTGTAATAGGGCACACTTCGATTCTTTTGATATTGCAAAAGTGATCAGTTAATAGATCTCTTTCCAAATGGCGCACATGATTTTCATTCATTGTTTGTATACAAATTAGCCTTCATGGCCTTCCATTTGTAAGAAAACTTCATTACTTTTAGAAATATTGTAGAGAACAGAAAGGTAACCTTACATGAATCAAAGAGAATAGTGACTGAAGTAGTTTCCTCCATACAATACAGAGATCTCTTATCTTTAATACTGACAGAGGCTTTTCGTTTTCTTATCCACAGGGCGCTCTTTGATGCATTGGATATTCCATTAGTGGGTGGATCAGTGCAATCGCGATATCTTTCCATGGACAAACTCATTACACGTGGTGTTTTGGTCTCTTGCGGCGATGTTTCATGCCCTGATGGATTTATTTACCACAAAGGTAGAAGCGACACTCTTGTAAGAGAAAACAATATTTTTAGACCCCTTTTTGAACTCCTTACCAAGCTAACAAACAAACTACATCAAATTGAAACTAACAAACCCCTCAGTAAGAGATCTGACCTGTAAGTTGTCATTCCAAGCTTCTGTGCTTGCTATTTCCTACGAATGAAAAGTAAACCATTTGGCTAGCGAAAAAATATACACAATACTGAGTAGCTTAAGGTGTTGGAAAACGGACTTATAGAAAAGAGATCAGTTTCAAATTGGACCCGACTCACACCTTACCAAGTCTTCCCTCTCTTGATAGCACCACTGTGAATTAAAAAAGTAATTGTATCAATTTGCATCAATTTTACACTGTTTTACAATGAGTCTACGAAGCTTTGTTGACGCTAGTAACTCACCACCGACAAATAAAAAATGATTGGTAATTTAAATCGGATTGACTTTGAGAATTCTTTTGCTACAGGTGACCCTCTAGAGTCTGAACAAGTTAGGTATCCATGTGTTGTCAAAGCAAGTCTAGGAGAAGACACCAAAGCAGTGCGATTAGTGAAAGACTCCAAATTACTTAACGCAGCTATTGAGTATGCGTTATCGTATTCAGACCATGTGATCATTGAAAGGTAGGTATTGCCGTTGAGTAAGTGCTGAAGTCGAGGAAGCGCGTAGGAGTGAACATGGTTTGGCTGTTTTGACCGTGATGATATTGATAAACCGATAGGCCAAGTTGTTGTCAAGCTTAGATATGAAGGAAACTGTAAGTCGGATCCAAAATCGGATGAATCTGATTTGTCGATGAAAGCATTAGTTTAAATACAGGGAAACATTCAAAGTACTTGTGTAAATTTGACTGTAAGTGACTCAAAATACGAGGAAACCTGTTTATTCACAGACGTTTTTTTGGAAAAAATTTGTGCATCTCCTGAAAGAGCCTTAATGCTTAAGCTTGTTAGCTCTTAGATCAGATGGTTCTCAATGAGGTTTGAGACATGCATGAATTAAAAGAAAGCAATTTTAATTGCTTGTCGAAAGTAATCCGAGTTGACATTAGTTTTTTTCTTCAGTATGCTTTGTGATTGGTAAAAATAATCGTACCACCTTCTCGACCAATCAAATGGTAAGGCAAAAACCAATCTCGACTTGGTCGTTCGCGTTTTTCCTGTGAAATCGGCTTGAATTGTTAAAAAGAAACAACGGGTCACTCTGAAGTACGAAGTAAGTTTTGACGGGATACTAAACAAGAGGCTGCAAATCTCACTAGTGTACCATACTAGTGTAGTGTAGCAGGCTTTAGACTTTGAACAAGCTATTTAAGGAATGCAGACTTGTGGGGCTTTCCTATAACATAGTAGATTACTTTATCATAATAATTCGACCCCTCCTTTGTATTCATTGGAGTGGGACCACACGCCTTGCGTAGAGACTACGTGTAATTTTGCAGCCATAGAACGTTTTACAATTAAAAAAATTAATCCTATTCAACGATTTTCTATTTCGTTTCCTCCTTATTTTTTTTTTCCGGCAGTTACATAGAGGGACGGGAAATTCGCTGCGCTGTTGTTGAATCAGCAGCAAATGGAGAATTAAAAGCTTTGTCGTGCATCGAGTATAAAGTACGAGAAAATGACATTCGAAGAAGTGAAGACAAATACAGCTGCAATGAAAAAGGATTACCTGTTGGTAAGTACTGGAGATACATGTCCTTAATTCCCACAACAACACTAGTAATTAACATAAGTGCTACGAAGCCACATTTTCAGGGCGTCGTCAGGCTAATTGGATTTCCTGTCCAGAAATTTTTGAATCCCAAATAGCGGAGGTCTTGCATGCGTCACGTGATCCTACAGCAGCTTATTTACCACTGGTACCTCAAGGGAGGTACCCTACCTTTGCTGCTATTTTGCATACCAGGTAAAACAACATGGCGGCTATCGAAGGCGATTGCGTGCAATCTTTGCGAGGTTATTACGATTCCCTTAGTGCTGAGAATAAATAAATAAATAAAAAAAGAGAAAAAAAAAACGGCAAGAGGCTTAAATGTTTTGCAAGAGTAGATCCCTACTCTATAAGTTCTATGGCAAGCTAGAATGGACAAAAGAGGTCGAGAATTTTTTCATCGAGTCGAGAATTTTTACCTCGAGTCGAGAATATTTTTGCTGAGTCGAGAATATTTTTGCCGAGTCGAGAACAATTTCTTCATGTCGAATTCTGACAACCAGTCGAAGATTTTTTTCTGGAGTCGAAGATTTTTTTGTTGAATCGAAATTTTTTCATCGAGTCGAGAATATCCAACATGTCATGCCGTCATTTGCCGCCAAAATGATCAAACAACATGCCGGTTTGCAGATCTGTTGCTTAAGTAGCTTTTTTATGGATCGTTGTCGTTCCTCAAATTGCTGACGGTCCTGTGGAGGACTTGGAGAGGTTTCTGTTGTCTATACAGGATTGTATTTCTCATATAGAACGATGCACAGCTCCCGGAAACGACAGAAATATGGAATATATACACGATAGCTTGGAAGGCTTTGTTGAAATAATTCATCATGTGCGTCAAGAATGCCAGTATTTTCCATAAAAATGAATAGATCAATGTAAATGTTACCCTCTGCACAAAGCCTCTGTATCCTTTGATTGTGCGTGCTGCGTCCAGCTATGAAGCTTTCTCTATTTAGCCCCTTCTGATCAATCATAAATCGAGCAACATTCACGTTTCCGCGCCCCTATCACTTCTAACCCGTGATGGAACTCCAAATTCTTGTATTCCATCCGTGAAGCATTGTAATGCTGTACCCGCTAAGTTGTTGGTGAAACACTTTATGTAAACTATTGCTCTACTATACCCCTTAATGCAACCGTGCAAAACAAACCTCCAATGGATTAACTTGCGATTTGAGTCAATGTGCCATTAGTGGTTTGGTTTTTTAACCCTATGCAGACGTCGTTGAATTGCATATCTGTGCATTATGCAGGATCGATTATTTGTAATGCTTCCCAGATTTTTTGAGATAGGTGTTATTCGTAAGATATCTTTTACATTCCAAACAAGTTCCTCTTCATTAACCTCGCTGTAATCAAGAATACCAAATTCTATTCTTCTTCTAGACAGAGTCCTGGCACTAACACTTGAACACTTTGCAATAACTGCCCACGGCATACCAGTGCTGTGAAGTACATCAATTCGTTCTGCTGTAATGTTGTATTTTGGTCTTCCTAGTGAACTTTTTTCGCGGTAAGGTACACTACGAAACTTAGCACTGACTTGAAAAGAAGCAGCATTTTTATACCTGATGTGGTTTAGTAACTCCCGCAAGAAGTGCGGAAGGTCGTCAACCAGCACTTTTATCTCTAAAAAGCCTTGGACATTGGCGAGAACTAAAGAAAACGCTGCGATTATTTCAACAAAGCCTTCCAAGCGATCGTGTTTACATTCCATATTTCTGTCGTTTCCAGGAGCTGTGCATCGTTCTATATAGGAAATGCAATCCTGTATAGACAACAGAAACCTCTCCAAGTCCTCCACATTACCGTCAGCAACTTGAAGAAGGACAACGATGTATAAAAAGGCTACGTAACCAACAGATCTGCAAACTGCCATATCGTTTGATCGTTTTGGCGGCAAATGACGGCACGGTATGTCGGGTATTCTCGACTCGATGAAAAAATTTTCGACTCAGAAAAAAAAAAATCTCGAATCGAGGATAAAATCCTCGACTAATTGTCAGAATTCGAATCGAAGAAATAATTCTCGACTCCATAAAAAAAATTTTGACTCCGAAAAAAATTCTCGACTCGAGAAAAAAATTTTCTCGACTCGAAAAAAAAAATCTCGACTCGATGAAAATTCTCGAGCACTTTTGTCCATTATGGCTTGCCATAGTATGTGCCAACTTTTTCTCTCGATCGTTGGATTAATGGCTGGAGGTCGAGTTTCCCGATATAGTGAACTACTTTCACTTTTCAACAAGTAAGTTCGTAAAGGAACACACCGCAGCCTACAAATGTATCCAGTCCTACCGAAACTTCGTTGCTGATTGGGTGAGAAGTATTTTTGTGGGAAAAGCGACCCCAAATTATAAATTCCTCGGAAGATGATGGCTCAGTGCAAAAAAAAATTAATCTAACAAACTAGGCTTTGTCTAGATTCGCCAGCTTTACAGTAAGGTTTGAATGGACCGTATTTTTTTAGTCCAGCACCTTATAATTCCTTTTAAGTTTTCCAACTACTCTTTGTCTTGCATAGAAAGGTCTGTTTGAATTTCAGTAGATACGGTCGTCATATTACTTTTTTAACAGATAAGCTCAGATACGTCAACATTCATGTTTTTCCTTTCCCCTTTTCCTTAATTCCTACGCTCTGACTTTCCGTTTGTTGGAAAAGTTCTTGCACAACTTTTCGTTTCTTGTTCTGCCTTTCTTCTGCTTGCTTCTCTCTTTCAAGTGAGGATTGCGAACTTGGCTTTAGGACAAAACTTGAGTGAATATTTATCTCTCTCATCTTCGATTAAGCAATTTGTTCAGTAGTCATAAGACTTGGTTATAACCAGTGGCTATGCCCCACGCTAGCGCGTTTTTAATAGCGACTTTTTTTTATTTCAAATAACATATGAAGACTTCTCGATTACTATTGTCTCATGTTTAAATTTCTGCTTATCACTTAAAACTCATCCAGTAGTCATCAAGTAACTTCGTTAACACTCATGATACTTTTTCAGGGTAAAAGTTTTCAACCAGACTGTATTAAGAGGACATCCGTGCAAAAATCAAACAAAAATGAAATTTTCATGGCAAGAGTCAAAAGCTCAAATTGTCTCAATTTTTGCACACAAGTAGACCCTAGTAAGACAAGAAAGGCTGTGTATTTTTTTTCCTCAAATGTATTTTAACTTTCGAGAAAAACGAACCTTTCGCTTTCACTCTCTGAAATCGATGAATCGGGTCATAACAGGTCGAAAATTGAACACTTTCGCTCGCTTCGCATTTCAAAGATATTACGTCTAGGGAAATCTAACCAACGTGAGCTCTATAGACTCTTCGTCTTCTGTAAAATGTAAGTTATGTAGGAATTGGTTGCTTAGAAGCTTTTGGCCATGCGAAAAAGCAATGTGCTCTCTTCCGTTACAAAAAAATGTCGGTGAAGAAAACCTCTTTGTTCACCATGTGCCATTATTCAGAATTCCACAAAATTACGTATGTAAATTTCTGAAGGAATGATCTTCAAGATGACGTGAAGTTTTCTTTGGGCAAATGTTTTCTTGCGACGCAGGAAACTCTTCTAAGTAGCGCACGGAAGACATAAAATCACGCAATATGTTGATTGCGTGACCAAAGAGTTAAGGAGCATTCCTGCCTTCGAAATGACTTCGGATTGAACAGTAGAACTTTTTCAGAAAAAAATGACATAGCCATAACCAGTTTTGTCAAATTACGTTGCCCTTTATCATTTGAAGTTTGTTTCTACATAGATGTTCCGCCATCGTTCTGTCTAGTACGATTATGCACCAGTGCCAGTAACGGATGCGATTAAAAACTTTGCTGTTCTCTTGCATACGAATCTTAAGTTTCTGCCCATTGTTTAACTTTTTCTATGTGCTTACCCATGCCTTCTAACTAGCACTCGATAAAAACCAACAGAGTTTTCGAAGGGAGGTTTTTGCAAGAATTAAGTGGACTAAGTGAGGGCTTGCATGACCCAATTAGCATAATTGCAGTTATGGTCGCTCGACGGTCATTTTCTAAAATAAGCACAATTACGTAAAAAAGGAAAAAGCAAGTCTAAATATCCATTTGGCTCTGATTTTGCCTTTATTTTTACCCAAGTTGAATTTTTCTGCTGGAGTGAAAACACTTTTTAATTACCGCAATGTCTGTTCGCTTTGTGACGTATAGGCAAGACAATTAAATTTACAAAACTTAATTAACCGCGAAAGAGTCAATATCGCTTGTCTTAACTGTCACTGCTCTTAACAGCAAATAACATTTTTGGCGCTTCTAACAAATTTCAGCAATTTAAGAAACTCAGAGCAGTCAAATAGCTGCTCGCCGTTTTCGTCTTTCTCAGACCTCATTAATCTTGAGACACTTGCAGCACCTGCCTTTTGTCCCGTTTGTTCTCCAGTCTCAAACTTGGCTATCAAGTAGTCCTTTTGCTTATCAGTGAAACGGGATTGCGAGAACGACTCTGCTTTAGGGCCTATCCCATTTCAAGAAAAGCTACAGACGATGACGGGTGGATTCCGTGTCCAGCAGTTGCGGCACAGCACTCGGTCCCTTCTCCAGTCTAAAAGCATACCCCAGCACGGCGCGGTCATAAAGAGTTTCATATTCAAGAACATATTTGCGTCTCCCACATTCGAGATGCTTCTGTAAAGACGAATGGCGTTGATAGGACTTAATGCAACCCTCTTCCGAGTAGAAAAAAATATTTTAGTTGTGGAATCGCGCGATTCTTCACTTGAATCATCGGTTCCTTCATCAGTGCTGTCTTAGTGCTTTTGAGATGTTTTAGCAAACTCAGTTCGTCTCGGCTTGATAGGAACAAAATTAGCTTTTATGTTTTCGCTTGCTGCACTGCATTCAAGTGTTGAAACTTCGTCCTGGTCAGGAACATGAAACTTGCTCCTCTTTCGTATCGGTTGTGCCTCCCACTTCCTGTACAGCTCTCTCGATTTCTAGAGAGATCAGGGCTGACATCCCTACAATCATTTGGAATTCTGAAGGTATTCTGGCTCCTTCGCCAAGCTCAGAACGGTGGAAAGGACAGATTGTTAAGGCGTTTATATCCTTTGCACTCATGTAAAAAATACCTGCTCGGGCAAGGTTAAGTTCACTCTCGTTCTTAACTCCGGCAAAACACCAAGCACTTTTATGACCCTGTACATCCTTATTGCACGACACCAAGGGGACCACCTCAAATAATTTACTCCTGTCTTGTCGGTCGTACGAGCAAGCACTTCCAACCATAAACTTGAATGAGCTAGAAGCTTCCATTTCATTCATAAGCGAGACCTTCGATTCAAAGGGGGCGGTAAATAATTCTTTTTATTGTTTTTTTAGAGGGCACGGTAACGAATCTTGCAATCTGATTGGTTCTTTACCCGGTCAGTATTTTCCTATCTCTGCCCACGGGCCACGGTAACGCTTTCGTTAGTCGCCGAGTACATCCCAACTTTCGTTGTCATTTTTCATAAACATACCTCGTTTTCCGGCTGGGCAGTATTTTTAAGCAAACACGTCGGTCACTACCTCAAGCCGATAAATAACTTATGAATCCTCTCTTTTCTCTCTATCAAATCACTTTGGTTGACAGAAAAATATTGGTTTCAGAATGAATTTGTATAAACAATAGTGTCATTGCGTTGGTTGACAAGCGGCCTAAAAACCGTCTGCAATTAATTTTAATCGTTCACAAAAAGTACCCAGAAAGTTGGAACGTGAGGTATTTGGTTACAGTTAAACTGAACGATGGAACTTTCATTCATTTAATATCTGAATTTTCTCGAGCAATTTGTTCATAGTGAAAGAGCGAGCGAAGTTTTAATTTAAGTTCTACAACAAATATACGCTCCTGGTGAGTCTTTCCAATTCCGTTCAATTTGGACATTTGTACCTTAAATTGCACAACAGAAATTGAAGGAATTTTTTGAGAAAAGGCCGCATTACATTCCCTTGTATCTCGTTGGAGTGTGCCGTTCGAATTTAGTTTTTGTGAAGGAAAGATCAGAGTTAAACACGCCATTACAGCAAAAAAACGAGCAAACTCTCACAACTTCAAAATAAAAAAATTGAATTTACTCACAATTACTTTCCTCGCCGTTTACTTAATGAACAGAGGTAAATCTTCTTACATGAATGAATGGTCGATGAGAGTGAATAATACTTTCCGTTAGATCATTAACTGATTTTGAAGAAAACATTGTCGTGACAGTCCTTGCCAAACTAGTTCTGTTGGTTTTCAAATGTTCCTACGCTTTTGAAAGATCCTTGCTAAATCCTTGAGGATCTTGAAGGATCCTTGAAAAGAACTTTGCGAGGATCCTTATGAGGATCTTTGTAATATCCTTTGAGGATCTTTATCAAATCCTTGAGGATCTTAACAAACGTTTTTGCTTACAAAGATCTTTGAGGATCTTTTACAGATCCTTTAAAGATATTTTAAAGATCCTTGTCCTTAAGGATCTTTGGCAGGTCTTTGTCAATCCTTGAAGATCCTCAAAGATCCTGTGAGGTTTTTCACCAGGGTAGTGTGGGTAGCTAAATCAACCATTTTTTTTAATACATATTGCCCACAGTCAAATTCTTCTTCTTTACATGTTAAATATCTTTTCTTGCGCGCTCTCTAATTGACAGGTGTCAGATTGTGACAGATACTTGTAAAAATAATGTTTCAAAGTTTGTTTGGAAGCCTTTTAAATCACCTTTATCGTTACGGAAATGAAAATGTTTCGCTGAGGCATCTCTCTTAAATTTGCATCACCTCTATTTTAACTACCATTTACTCACTCAAAAATTGTTCAGTTTATGAAAGATCTTGCCGTATTTACGGCCATAAATCATTCGGGTTCTTTCGGAAAGAATTTCGTCAAGTTTAAAAACAATAAATATGTTATTTACCGGCTAAGGGTCGGTCCGTATGGTGAAAAACTGTGACCTCGGTCTTAAAAATACTGCCCGAGGCCGTAGGCAGTACGGCCTCGGGCAGTATTTTCAAGACCTCCCAGCCGGCAAATAACATATATTTATTAGTTTCACGTGAGAAAAATCGAATGGAGGAGTGTTTATTAAGTTTTGTTAATTCAATTAATTGTCTCGCTTTTAAGTAGAAAAGTCAACAAACATCATAGTTTTACTCACGCAGAAAAAAAATAACACGAGTACGAATTTAGGAAAACTCAGAGCTAAATGGATATCTAGACACATTATTTCTTTTCCTCGTATTTGTGCCTATTCAAATGACGTCGACCGACTCCACTCGTAGGTCCAAATTATTCTGTCACACGAGCACGACGACTCGTACCGCAATTAAGCAAATTAGGTCATGCAAGCCCTCACTTAACTCCTGCAAGGGCCTCTGTAAGGTAACATTTTGTGAATTTTCGTTTTCCATAGGCTAGTTAAAAGGCACGGGTTAGCAAGTCAAACAAGGGGCAGAAACTTAAGATTAGTATGCGAGAGAACTGCAAAGTTTTTTAATCGAATACCGTTGCTGGCACTAGTGCATAATCATACTAGACAGAACGATGGCACAATATCTCTGCAGAAACAAACTTCAAATGATAATAGACAAATTAATTTAACAAAACCGGGTATTAATTTGTTATTTGTTTCTGAAAACGTTGTCCTGTACGATTTTGAGTAATTTCAAATGCAGGAATGCTCCTTAACTCTTTGGTCACGCAATCAACATATGGCGTGATTTTGTGTCTTCGGTGTGCTACTTTGAAGAGTTTTCTGCGTCGCGAGAAAACATTTGCCTAAAGAAAACTTTACGTCATCTTGAAGATCATTCCTTCAGAAATTTACATACGTAATTTTGTGGAATTCTGAATAATGGCACATGGTGAACAAAGAGGTTTTCTTCACCGACATTTTTTTGTAACGGAAGGGAGCGCATTGTTTTTTTACATGGCCAAAAGCTTCTAAGCAACCAATTCCTACACAACTTACATTAAACAGAAGAAAAAGAGTCTATAAAAGAGCTCACGTTGGTTAGATTTCCCAAGACGTTATATCTTTGAAATGCGAAGCGAGCGAAAGTGTTCAATTTTCGACCTGTTATGACCCGATCCATCGATTCCAGAGGGTGAAAGCGAAAAGTTCGTTTTTCTCGAAAATAACAACATATTTGAGGGAAAAAATACACAGTCTTTCCTGTCTTACTAGGGTCTACTTGTGTGCAAAAATTGAGACAATTTGAGTTTTTGACTCTTGCCATAAAAATTTCATTTTTGTATGATTTTTGCACTGATGTCCTCTTAACAATTTGCTTGATTCTATGTTTGTTTTCATTCTAGGCAAATCTCCTGAAAATAAACCATGGTTCCTTGATCCCAGAAAAGAGGAGAAGCTGATTCATCGTATTCAACAACAAAGTTGCCGAGCTTTTCGAGAGTTGGGTTTACACGATTTTGGTTTATTCGACTTCCGAGTAGACGTTGAAGGAAATCCATTCCTCCTAGAATGCAATTTATTCTGTTCCTTTGGTCCACAGAGCGTTGTCAATATAGTTGCCAAGGATTCAGGTTTTACAGATGAAAGTTTGTTTGACATGATGGTGGAGAATCTTTTGCTGCGCAAGCGTCAACAAGAGAATAACAATTTTAATCTGTGATAAAGTTAACGAAATGACGACACTAACAAAATGTAAGGAAGCGTTGTGATACAAAATTAATCACTCAGTTTTCTCTTAGAATTGTCTATAGTTTCCAAGAAAGGGAATTATCTTACAATGATGCGTCGTCTTCGACAGTGTAAGCTTACTTAGAGAAAGAGTTGAATAAAAGAACGGAAATTTGGCCTTGAAATTTTGTTTAGAACTCAAAGAAAGTTAACTAAAATGTTGCTTGATTTGGAAAAAGCTGGTAAGATTAGTGACTATACGTAGTGACGGCTTATGTCCACGTTTTTATGGCTTACCTAAAATTCATAACCGGGTTCGAAACGTTTAATATTTATTAGAATTGCGTTACTCATCACGGTCACGACAGGAAAGTCTGGTTTTTTTACATCAAAACCAGACTGCATAAATTACCAAACCATTGTTCAGCGTATCTAGTTGGTCGACATTGCGTATACTCTTCAAAGAGACTCGTGAAACTCGGTATGTATGTGTGTATTTTATTTTCATATTTATTCAAACTGCTTTTTGTATCCAAAGTGTTTGTGAATTGAACAAGGTCTTCTTCTTACTCATTTTAACAAGCGGCCAACGAGCTGCCTATGGAGTCATTAGCGTGGTTCCTGGACCTTTTACAGATTGTTTAACTCATGAAATAGACCAGTTAGTGAATTTTCATCGACACTGTCGGAAAGAGAAGATTAAAAATAGAGCGGAAACTAATAAGGATCGGGTGCCACGAAGTCGCGAAATTTGGAAAAGTATATAATGGTACGGGAAGTAATATTACTGACTTTGCACAGCTATATTTTCATTCGCTTCCCACGGATCGCCGCAAACTTTGCAGATCGTTCGATTTTAGAGTTCACTTTGCGGCAGTTTCTTTGAAAGCTCGCCGGCTAGTCAATCTTCCGTAAAGATTAAAACGGTGGAAAGGTTTATTATCGTGTGCCTGGTACCGAATAAGAGATTTTTCTCCACGTATATTCCTAGTTCGACGATGAACGATATCACAGGTACAGGCCGGAGTAAATTTTGTTCCGCCCTAGTTATGCGAATGATTTGCATCATAATCGAATCGAATCGATGGTCAAGATCCCGGTAATTCTTGACGTTCATGGCTAATTATAGCGAAATTTAAACGAGTCGAACAAGCAAGGTAAAACGAAACAAAGCGAAGCGAAAGACGATTGTGACCAAAAAATCCGCTATTACTCGAGTCTTCAACCGACGCTAGTCTTCAACCTAAACTAACGAAAAAATAACTAATCAAGACAAAACAAAAGCTAGAGTAACGCAAAAATTAAACTAAGCAAAAAAGAAAAAGAAAAAATAATAGAAAAAAGAAGCTCAACATAATCTTGGCGCCTACTTATTCAGTAGGGAATTATCTTGACCAATGAGAGCTACATGTTAGACAAGTGTATTCAAAACGATCAAGAAGAGATTGGAACAAAACGCGTAAAGGCGATCCCGCGGGATGCGTCGGCTTCTGAGCGTGGCATTGGAAGGAGTTTTGCATAAAATAAAATACTATGATTAGTCAGTTAAATCAGCCGAAGACATCACTGTAGAAAATTTAAGCGTTGAATAAACCGAGACTGTAAACGGTTGTGAATATATGAAAGTCATACATTTGAACTGCGAATAAAGACGTGAATATGAAAGCGATCTTCGCAGTAACGAACATTTCTTGAGCAGTAGCGAAGAAAAGGCCTGAAAAAGATTCAGGCCTGTAGGGGATTTGAACCCATGACCTTTGCGATACGAACTTCTTGGGCAATAGTGAAAATGAATATCGTTACTGCGAAGATCGCCTTTATATTCACGTTTTTATCCGCAGTTCAAATGTATGACTTTCATATATTTACAGTCGTTTATTCACCACTTCAAGGGTTTATTTGGAACCAAAATAATGACCAGCTCCCAGTTGACTTGTTAGTTCAGTTGGCAGAGCGTTGCAGCGGTATCGCAGAGGTCATGGGTTCAAATCTCTATTAGTCCTGAATTCTTTTCAGGCCTTATTTTCACCACTGCTCAAGTATGTTCGTCATTGCGAAGATCGCTTCATTTTCGAACCGAGACTGTGTTTATATTTGACTAGGAGTTAACTACAAGGTTAGTTAGCGAGGAGTGGCAGCTGAAAAATCTTGGGATTTTTCTGAAACAAACTAGATCTCGACCTACTGATCTCCTCGTGCTTCTCATTGCTTGTTTCATCCCTCCAAAGAGTCGCAGCTCGGTAAAAAGACAATTTCCATTTCCGTTGACAACGACTTTTCTCCTATGAGAACGTATATTTTCAGCCGCCGTAATTTGTTTTTTAAAAAACCTTCACATGTACGAAAACAGGCTGTTCACACATAAATACAGCTAATAAAACTGTACTGAGTTATTTCCCAGCGAGGGGCCTCCGGAACCAGCGGAATATGTAGATATGTTTACATTGATCTCTAGGACTTAATTTCTACACAGAACTCGACTACTCGAAATAATTACATAACATTCCGCAACGGTAGAAACATCAACCACAAGTACGCAATACAACCAATGAAACGTATAAACAATCTCAGGTATTTTACGCGTAAACGCAATACACACAGGAAATTATATGACAATAAGTTACGCGATGACAATGTGTCACAGGTGTCGCCGATTCCAGCTTAAAGGTTTGCTGGGAGCCTTCGGATGAGGTGTTACCCGGACATCGCCGAACCCAAAAACCCTTAGAGCTTTCAAATTATGGTTGAATTTTTCACGCTTGGGGTGGGTGACTGCTAATTGCTTCTGTAGATATTACTTACCCGTGGACGGTGAATGTCCCACAGTTAAGTTGGACGTCAAAGAAAATTAAAACATATTTCTCTTTATACCCGAAACGAACTTTTAAACAGTGTCAAGGTCTTTCGGTTTTTGTTGGAATTCGCAAGTGAATATATATTTGCATATTCACATAGTCGCGGGGTCCATAGAGGCTCACTGTGTAAGCTTAGGCTTCATGTGGCTGGACGTCAAGATAATCAATCAATAAATAAGTAAATGGGATCAATATCAGTATCTGGGCAACTGCCCACCTACCCCTCCCCTAACCCAACAACAGTCAATTGACAACAAGTTAAGGTTAATGTTGGGTAAAGGGAGGGGTTGGTGGACAGTTGCCCAGATACTCATATTGATCCAATAAATGCATACAAACATATATATATATATATATATATATATATAAATATTATGAGAGGAAAAAAGGGGACGTAACTACATTTCCCGACAAGCCTGTTTCGTGAATCGCTTCACTCTTCAGGGGTTTAATATATATATATGTATGTATGTATGTATGTATGTATAAATATATATGTATATATGTTTAAATATATATATGTATATGTATATGTATATGTATAACATATTTCCCCTTTAACGTTATCTCTATATACCCGAAAACGAAATTTCGAACATTGTTGAGGTATTTTTAAATCTTATTTTACTTCACTTTTTTTACAAAAAATTAGTGGTTCCGCAAGTTCCGATGGTTTCGGAGGTTCTACGGTCTACTGATCCACAATTTAGTAACAACCCTCGCGAACGTGCTACTAACAATTTTTTCGTAGTTTTTTTGCATTTTCACCCGGTTCAAGTCAGGAAAGCAGAACAACTAATGAACCCAGAGTGTCGAAACACATCACAGTAATAGGTCATCTTTAACGTAAACCCTAAACCCCTATCCTGTTTTTGGCGTTCAATTGATAAAACTGAACGAATTAGGCCTTTTCACGCCGCCGCTACTGTGGCGCTTTGTTCTACTAACCGAACACCTGGATCGACCGCGCATCTCAGGCACTGGGTCGGGAAAGGTTGTTACGTCAAAAAGGGCATTCCCGGGAACCATGCTACAAGGGTGCAAACTTGGGCTATTTACGTGATTTAATTAATTTACTCAGATATTTTGAATTTTGGCAGACGTTACGTCCACACAACACTCTAATCGAAAGCAAAGGATGAAGAAAACAGTAAAGGTAAACGCTTTATTGTAAACCTGTTGTGAAGTAGAGACGCCATTTTACCATTGAAGACTTAAGGTTTTAATAACCCGATTCCTAATTGATAACAAGTGCAAGAGTGATGTAATAAAAATGACTCAATAAGCTGTACAAACGAATACACACAGAAGACATACAAGAAAATCATGCAGATTCTAAGTTCGCGGGGTATGGTAATTGCGGTACACAACAATACCCAGCATAAGAGTCAGTGAAGAACGTCTTTTTTTTGTTCTTTTTGCTTTTGTGAAGCCAAGGTTAACAAGGATTGGTTTGCAGGACATCTTGTTCGCGGCATCAAAGCAAGGCTCACAACTATGTGACAAGCAACTTAATACCACATCACAGCAAACAGTGCATTTGATTTGTTGAAATACTATACCACACAACTCTAAGATGTTAAATACGTTTTGAGGCTCAAATCGCGAAAAACCAAGGAGCATTTATCCTCAGCCCCAAAATTAGACGTTTTTATATAAAAATAGAGTGTGTCACTAACTGCTATCCACTATCATGCAATTTGAACATGTTCAAATTCGAGATGATAGTTGATGATAATTTTAGCCATTTGAACGAACGAATAATAGTGCATGATTCCGACGTTTTGAGCGTAAGCAAGTCGTCACAGCCTTCCTAACGGCTAAAATCTTAGTGGATTACGTTTCATCATTTCTCGTTTTTTTCTCGGCAGAATAAACTCGGCAATCATTACCATTACCATCGTGACCTTTTTTCGATTAAATGCATCCTACAACACATCATTTCCTTTCTATAAAAATTTTTTTCCCCCGTCGCCTCCCGTTGCCTTTCTTTAACTTGATCGGCAACATACAGCTAATCAAGATCCGACCGTACGGGCATAACTGGCGGAAAATGGGAGTAGGATTGGGCCATCATAGCTCATCATATCACTTAAGAAAGCACGGTGACCTATCTTTTTCATTGCAATTTTCGAAACAAACATTGATGGGAAACATTTTAGGAAAGTTAAAAGAACTATTCAATATCTTTGTTATCTGAGGAATCACATTAAGTGAGGCTTACTGTTAAAAAATCTCTTATTGTTTCAGATTTTACATGTTTTGGGTTCACCTTCGGATGAATTCAGCTTCAAGTTAAACATGCTGTATGGGGGTTCGTTTCACGAGGAAATGCAGTCCCCAAAATATGATTATCATTTTGTTTACGCCCTCGTGCGACCAGCTGGTTCCTGGTCATTTGCGGAAAGACTTTCTGATATCGTGGATTTGACAAAATTGGAGGAAAGAGGAAACATTCTCAAGAAGATGGACATCACTGCCGCCTTGCAGCACATTAAACATGTGATACAGCCAGATATGGCTCTACTCCATTTTGTTTGTTTAAAAGGAATGACAACTTACAGGTCAGATCTCTTACTGAGGGGTTTGTTAGTTTCAATTTAATGTAGTTTGTCTCGTCTGGTTTTAATGACTAACTCCGTGACTTTTGCGTCATTTTGCGAGTTCTTATAAATTGTTTATTCTCATGTTTTGCACGGAACAAGTTAGTTTACGCGAATTGAGTCGTTTGTTTCGCTACCAAACGTTAAATTCTTGACGTCTGTTGATGATCTTACGCACTGTTCTAGTTACGCCTCTGTAATAGGGCACACTTCGATTCTTTTGATATTGCAAAAGTGATCAGTAAATAGATCCTATTCAAAATAGCGAGCATGATTTTCATTCATTGTGTGGATACAAATTAGCCTTCATGGCCTTCCATTTGAAAGAAAACTTCATTACTTTTAGAGATATTGTAGAGAACAGAAAGGTACCCTTACATGAATCAAAGAGAATAGTGACTGAAGCAGTTTCCTCCATACAATACAGAGATCTCTTATCTTTAATACTGACAGAGGCTTTTCGTTTTCTTATCCACAGGGCGCTCTTTGATGCATTGGATATTCCATTAGTGGGTGGATCAGTGGAATCGCGATATCTTTCCATGGACAAACTCATTACACGTGGTGTTTTGGTCTCTTGCGGCGATGTTTCATGCCCTGATGGATTTATTTACCACAAAGGTAGAAGCGACACTCTTGTAAGAGAAAACAATATATTTAGACCCCTTTTTGAACTCCTTACCAAGCTAACAAACAAACTACATCAAATTGAAACCAACAAACCCCTCAGTAAGAGATCTGACCTGTAAGTTGTCATTCCAAGCTTCTGTGCTCCGCTATTTCCTACGAATGAAAAGTGAACCATTTGGCTAGCGAAAAAATGTACACAATACTGAGTTTAAGGTGTTGGAAAACGGACTTATAGAAAAGAGATCAGTTTCAAATTGGACCCAACTCACACATTACCAAGTCTTCCCTCTCTTGATAGCACCGCTGTGAATTAAAAAAGTAACTGTATCAATTTACATCAATTTTACACTGTTTTACAATGAGTCTACGAAGCTTTGGTGACGCTAGTAACTCACCACCGACAAATAAAAAATGATTGGTAATTTAAATCGGATTGACTTTGAGAATTCTTTTGCTACAGGTGACCCTCTAGAGTCTGAACAAGTTAGGTATCCATGTGTTGTCAAAGCAAGTCTAGGAGAAGACACCAAAGCAGTGCGATTAGTGAAAGACTCCAAATTACTTAACGCAGCTATTGAGCATGCGTTATCGTATTCAGACCATGTGATCATTGAAAGGTAGGTATTGCCGTTGAGTAAGTGCTGAAGTCGAGGAAGCGCGTAGGAGTGAACATGGTTTGGCTGTTTTGACCGTGATGACATTGATAAGCCGATAGGCCAAGTTGTTGTCAAGCTTAGATATGAAGGAAACTGCAAGTCGGATCCAAAATCGGATGAATCTGATTTGTCGATGAAAGCATTTGTTTAAATACAGGGAAACATTCAAAGTACTTGTGTAAATTTGACTGTAAGTGACTCAAAATACGAGGAAACCTGTTTATTCACAGACGTTTTTTTGAAAAAAGTTTGTGCATCTCCTGAAAGAGCCTTAATGCTTAAGCTTGTTAGCTCTTAGATCAGATGGTTCTCAATGAGGTTTGAGATATGCATGAATTAAAAGAAAGCAATTTTAATTGCTTGTCGAAAGTAATCCGAGTTGACATTAGTTTTTTTCTTCAGTATGCTTTGTGATTGGTAAAAATAATCGTACCACCTTCTCGACCAATCAAATGGTAAAGCGAAAACCAATCCCGACTTGGTCGTTCGCGTTTTCCTGTGAAATTGGCTTGAATTGTTAAAAAGAAACAACGGGTCACTCTGAAGTACGAAGTAAGTTTTGGAGGAATACTAAACAAGTGGCTGCAAATCTTACTAGTGTACCAAGCAGGCTTTAGACTTTGAACAAGCTATTTTCGGAATGCAGACTTGTGGGGCTTTCCTATAACATAGTAGATTACTCTATCATAATAATTCGACCCCTCCTTTGTATTCATTGGAGTGGGGCCACACGCCTTGCGTAGAGACTATGTGTAATTTTGCAGCCTTATGACGTTTTACAGTTAAAAAAATTAATCCTATTCAATGATTTTCTATTTCGTTTCCTCCTTAATTTTTTTTTCGGCAGTTACATAGAGGGACGGGAAATTCGCTGCGCTGTTGTTGAATCAGCAGCAAATGGAGAATTAAAAGCTTTGTCGTGCATCGAGTATAAAGTACGAGAAAATGACATTCGAAGAAGTGAAGACAAATACAGCTGCAATGAAAAAGGATTACCTGTTGGTAAGTACTGGAGATACATGTCCTTAATTCCCACAACAACACTAGTAATTAACATAAGCGCTACGAAGCCACATTTTCAGGGCGTCGTCAGGCTAATTGGATTTCCTGTCCAGAAATTTTTGAATCCCAAATAGCGGAGGTCTTGCATGCGTCACGTGATCCCACAGCAACCGTACGTATGCCGCCATTTTGCATACCAGGTAAAACAACATGGCGGTCGTCGAAGGCGATTGCGTGCAATCTTTGCGAGGTTATTACGATTCCCTTAGTGCTGAGAATAAATAAATGAAAAAAAAAAAAGAAAAAAAAAACGGCGAGAGGCTTAAATGTTTTGCAGGAGTAGATCCCTGCTCTACAAGTTATGGCAAGCCAGTCGAGAATTATTTCTTCGAGTCGAATTCTGACAACTAGTTGAGAATTTTTCTGAGTCGAAAATCTTTTCATCAAGTCGAGAATACCCGAGTTGCCGCCAAAACGATCAAACGATAGGGCAGTTTGTAGATCTGTTGGTTACGTAGCCTTTTTATACATCGTTGTCCTTCTTCAAGTTGCTGACGGTAATGTGGAGGACTTGGAGAGGTTTCTGTTCTCTATACAGGATTGCATTTCCCATATAGAACGACGCACAGCTCCAGGAAACGAGAGAAAAATGGAATGTAAACACGATCGCTTGGAAGTCTTTGTTGAAATAATCGTAGCGTTTTTTTTAGTTCTCGCCAATGTCCAAGGCTTTTTAGAGATAAAAGTGCTGGTTGACGACCTTCCACACTTCTTGCGGGAGTTACTAAACCACATCAGGCATAAAAATACTGCTTCTTTTCAAGTCAGTGCTAAGTTTCGTAGTGTACCTTACCGCGAAAGAAGTTCATTAGGAAGACCAAAATACAACATTACAGCAGAACGAATTGATGTATTTCGAAGCACTGGTATGCAGTAGGCAGTTATTGCAAAGTGTTCAGGTGTTAGTGCCAGGACTCTGTTCAGAAGAACAACAGAATTTGGTATTCTTGAATACAGCGAGGTTAATGAAGAGGAACTTGATTGGAATGTAAAAGATATCTTACGAATAACGCCTTCCTCTGGTGAAACGTATGTACGAGAAGCTTTAAGACTACGTGGTATTTATGTTCAGAGGTGAAAAATCCGGGAAGCATTACAAAGAATTGATCCTGTAAACCACGCCATAATACACAGATATGCAATTCAATGACGTCTGCATAATGTTAAAAAACCAAACCATTAATGGCTCATTGACTCAAATCCCAAGTTAATCCACTGGAGGTTTGTTTTGCACGGTTGCATTGAGGGGTATAGTAGAGCAATAGTTTACATAAAGTGTTTCACTATCCACCTAGCAGGTACAGTATTGCAATACTTCATGGATGGAATATAAGAATTTGGAATTCCATCACGAGTTTGAAGAGATAGGGGCGTTGGAAACGTGAATGTTACTCGATTCATGATTAATCAGAAGGGGCTAAATAGAGAAAGCTCCATAGCTGGATGCAGCATGCACAGTCAAAGGATAGAGAGGTTTTGAACAGAGGTTAACAGGGTTGTTTCCTCACTTTACGTTGATCTATTCATTTTTATGGAAATTACTGGCATTCTTGACGCACATGATGATTGTGATTTGTTTGTCTTTTACTATCTTAACGTTCGGGCCATTCAGGCATCTTTGGATGAGTTTATTTCCCACTGGAATCACCATGGTCTACGTACTATGGCAAGCACGTGCCCCCTGGCACTCTGGTACTCTGAGTTTGTTCCCTCTGGGGTGGATGACATTGATATAGGTAATATTTCCCTGTATGGTGTTGATCCTGATGGACCTGTGGCCAGTACCGAGAGAGATAACACGGTTTCTGTGCCTGAAAGCATCATTCAACTGACTGACAATCAAACAGATGACATAAAATGCCTAGTGTCTGATCCACTGGCAGACGATGGCAATCATAGAATTGGACATTACCTTGCCATTGCTAATTATTTAATTAACAGTACCGTCAGCAACTTGAAAAACGACAACAACAGATCTGCAAACCGCCATATTGTTTGATCATTTTGGCGGCAAATGACGGCATGACATGTTGGGTATTCTCGATTCGATAAGAAAAAATTTCGATTCGACAAAAAAATCTAGACTCCAGAAAAAATTCCTCGACTGATTGTCAGAATTCGGGACATGAAGAAATTATTCTCGACTCGGCAAAAATATTCTCGACTCGAAGTAAAAACTCTCGTCTGGATGACAAAATTCTCGAATTCAGGAAAAAATTCTCGGCTCAGAAAAAAAGATTCTCGACGCGAAAAAAAAAAAAATCTCGACTCGATGATAAAATTCTCGATCTCTTTTGTCCATTATAGCTTTCCATAAGAAGTATCTTTGTGTGAAAAGCGACCCCAAATTATAGATGCCTCCGAAGATGATGGCTCAGTGCAAAAAAATTTAATCTAACAAACTCAGCATGGTCTAGATTCGCCAGCTTCAATCTAAGGCATATTACTTTTTTAACAGATAAGCTCAGATACGTCAACATTCATGTTTTTCCTTTCCCCTTTTCCTTAATTCCTACGTTCTGACTTTCCGTTTGTTGGAAAAGTTCTCGCACAACTTTTCGTTTCTTTTTCTGCCTTTCGTCTGCTTGCTTTTTTTGTTCAAGTGAGGACTGCGAACTTGGCTTTAGGACAGAACTCGAGTGAATATTTATCTCTCTTTTAGATTAAGCAATTTGTTCGGTAGTCAGAAGACTTGACCCGTGGCTATGCCCCACGTTAGCACGTTTTAAATTGCGAATTTTTTATTTCAAATAACATATGAAGTGATTCCTCTGAGACTTCTCGATTACTATTGTCTCACGTTTAAATTGCTGCCTATAACAAGAAACTCATCCAGTAGTCATCAAGTATCTTCGTTAACACTCATGATACTTTTTCAGGGGAAAAGTTTTCAAGCAGACTGTATTAACAATTTGCTTGTTTCTGTGTTTGTTTTCATTCTAGGCAAATCTCCTGAAAATAAACCATGGTTCCTTGATCCCAGTAAAGAGGAGAAGCTGATTCATCGTATTCAACAACAAAGTTGCCGAGCTTTTCGAGAGTTAGGTTTACAGGATTTTGGTTTATTCGACTTCCGAGTCGACATTGAAGGAAATCCATTCTTCCTAGAATGCAATTTATTCTGTTCCTTTGGTCCACAGAGCGTTGTCAATATAGTCGCCAAGGATTCAGGTTTTACAGATGAAAGTTTGTTTGACATGATGGTGGAGAATACTTTGCTGCGCAAGCGTAAACAAGAGAATAACAATGTTAATCTGTGATAAAGTCAACGAAATGACGACACTAACAAAATGTAAGGAAGTGTTTTGATGAAAAATAAATCACTCAGTTTTCTCTTTAGAATTGTCTTTACGGTTTCCAAGAAAGGTAATTTATCTTACAAGGATTCGTCGTTTTCGACAGTGTAAGCTTACTTAGAGGGTCTCCAACAGGGTTCTTCAATCCCGCGATCCCGACTAAAATTTTCTTTCAATCCCGCAATCCCGACGGTTTATACCGGCTAATCCCGATTCCGATCATGAAATGCTGTCTTAGTCCATTCAACGTAAGAGGGCCTAGCGTTGATCCGTTGAAGTCTACGGTCACCGTAAGGCGTAAGTTTATCTATTTTCACCAAAATGACGATATCGTTCATTTTAGAAGTTTTAAAAGTTTTACACGATTATCGTACGTTAGTAAAGTTAACGACTTCCTTCCGTTTAACTTTGATCTCGGAGAAAAGTATTCGTAAAGACAGGTCAGTATCAAAATGAAGCGAATACTTCTTTCGAAGCGAGAACCTCCTCCAAGGTAAAAATCAGCCTCTCTTTCCAAAGATGGAGTGTCACCATCATCACTCGGGGAATCGCACTCTAATATTCCATCTTCCTCTTCGTCTTGTTTCCCGCTATTTTCTTGATGCTCCTCGAAGTCCGAGCGTTCGAGGCTGACCAGTTCGCCCGGCTGAATTTCTCTCTGATAGAGGTACGAGGGGGAGTTGCAGCTCTTGCCATCGTTGTCTCTGTGTGACAGAGCGCTGACGCACTGCAACAAATGTTTACTTTTGCTGCTGCAACAAATGTTTTCGCCCATTCCCTCATCTTCTGTATGCTCTGTGGTGCCATCGGTACAGGTGGTAACGGTTAAATTACTGGTTCAGTGGAACTTCGATTTTACTAAGTGCCAAGGGACTGGAGAAATTAATTCGTTATATCTAGGGTTTGTTTTATCGAAAACCTCGATTTAACGAATTTGCGGAAAAACAACCAAAATGTTCGTTATATCGAGGGATGGTTAATATATGTTTTTTTTTGTGGTGCGGTGACGTCGTACTCACCAGCATTGTTGGATCGGAAAGATTACTGAAGATGACATATGTGCTTTAATGTCTATTTGAAGCTACAATACACGTGCACTGATCAGGTCTGAACATAGCTACAGCACCTTGCTTTAAAGCACGGAGGACAAATTTTGGTGGAAGTCACTGGCAAACCGAGAAACAAGGGCAAAAAGGAAACGAAAAAAGGGGAAAATCCTGCCTCTTACACCTTTTACTACAAGAAGTTTTTAAAAACAAAGAGGTCAAATTCACTCAATAGAACAAGTAAGAGACAAAGAGGACAAAGCGCATCTATAGATGTGTTCGATAGTGTCATGTTAACTATGAAGTTGTTCTATTGCAACAGAATTGAAGGATCTTGATTCTTGTTGGTCTGTTTCGCATTTTTCTTTTGTCACGTGTTGACATTTGTTCGTTATATCGGGGTATATTATCTGTTTGTGCCTCTGGATTGTCTTCATTAGCACGAGGCATATCGAGGCTCGTTATATCGAGGTTCTTTCCCGTACATTTTACCGTAACTTTGGCCGGGATGAGTTATATTGATTAGTTATACCGAGGACTTTGTTATTTAGAGGTTCGTTAAATCGAGGTTCCACTGTATGCCCAACAGGATCATGGCATGATCATGGGTAAAGCATATAAGGAATTTAAATTTGTAAAATAGTACGCCACCTAATGGGTTGCCCTCTTTAAGCTTTCTCTGGCTGGATAATTAAAGTTTCTTGGGTAATCTAATACCGTGAAAAGTTGATCTTTGCAATGCACAACCAAGTGAATATCCTCCACGGCCATGGTCATGCAACACAACAGGTTAAGAGCGTCATATCGGTAAAATTCTGAGACTTGCTGAAGGTTTTCAAGGCCGTTAGGTCTTTCAGTTGACGCAACAGTCAGATGCCACGTTACCCTGTGGGCCATTGAAGACTTTTGGTAACTCGGTAACTTCGCTGCTGATAGAATTTCCATTCCCGCGCAATAACTGAAAGGTGTCGCTGAGCAGCCCGACCGCCTACTGAATGCAAGGGAACCTGTACGCCAGGTACTTTTCATGGACTGAGTAGATCACTTTCTTAAAAAATTATCGTTAACGGACATCCCGCTATCAGTTCGTTTAAGTGATTATTTCCCGAATCCTGCTCCTCAAAATCACCGATTCCCGTGTCCCGTTCATGATAACAATCCCGCATCTCGCTCCCCTCTGAATTCCCTGATCCCGGCCTTCAAATAAGCCCAATCCCGGATCCCGAAAAACCTATTGGGACCCTCTGTTTAGAGAAACAGTTGATTAAAAAGCGGAAAGTTGGACTTGGTCATTAGACTTGGACTTTCCATGTCTACAAAATAACAGGGTCTCATCCAAAAAGTTATTGAAAACATTATTTACATGAAAAAGAAAACCACTTACAAAATGAATGAGCACTCAAGATTTTAGTATAGTAATTCCGTTACGTTTGCTGTCCGCGATTTCAACATTCGTATGGTAGTTTTTTGCCAGGCTTAAGCTTTTTTGTATTTTCTGAAAATTTTAACGAGGAATCCGTGAAAGCTTCTATTTAAGCAGAAGCAATATAAACAAATTTGGTCAAAGGGAAATAGTGTGCGGCGAACAAAAATAAAAGTGGCTCAACAGTGTCGGAACAAGTGCACACGGTATAGGATTTAATCAATCCTGACTCGCGACATACGATGCAATTAAAAAGCTGGCTTGTTATGTATTACCTGGTAAAGGTGTACTTGATTTTTTGTAGTTGTAGTAGCTTACCATTTTCCTTATCTGTCTATCAAAGAGTACTTATAAAACACTACAAAAGATTTCAGTTATCATTTTTAGGAGGCTTCTTTCTCATCAAAACAAACTTCTTGACACATAACAAATGATATTCAATGTTAGATTCATGTTTTGTATATATCTTATATGATGGTTCAAGAAATGAAATACGCGCGGAAATTTTGTGAGTTGCGTAGCGTTTTTCCGAGCTCTGAAGGGGCGAGGAAAAACGCGATCTTACTAACACTGTATATATTAGGTCATATTATTCAACGAAATAATTCAATAAAAAATGTAGTAGAGGGCTTTTGAAAAAGGTATAACTTTTAAACAAAGCTGAAAATTATTAATTAGGGTCCGTATTTGTAGGAAAAAAAAATACAGTTTGCTAAATTGTATTTACGAACTTAATCTAAAACATACGTCTCTTCCTTACGTTTTGTGTGGGCTTCTCATTCAGCTCTCTCTCTCGCCCGAGAGGGAGCTCGAAGGGAACTGGCAGCCACTCAGGCTTGTTAAACTAAAATTTTCTAAATAATTTTCAGCCGCGACAAGGTCACCAGGGAATCATTTCGAATATGAGGTCTTTTTCACACGGGAGGTCATCGGCCTGAGTGACGATAAAATATAGAGTGTTATAAAGAATGAGAAATACTCTTGCATCTACGCGTGAAGTCCTAATTCGCGTCGAGAGCTTGAACCAATACAGCCTGTTATCAAGTTCATGACATCACTTTTATCATCGGCTAACATGAATCCTCTGTATGCCTTGGCCATTGTGCAATTAAGGGACCGCAAACCAAATATTACATAACTTTAGTTAAAGACCCCAGTACCTCGCTGTTCGTATTGTCAGTGAAACCCTTATACCCAACTTTCCACGTACATGTTTTAACTTGCGGTGACTCTGTCTTAGTGGAGTGATCTTGTCCGTTCACGTTACACTACCAAGTAGGATGTGAGAAATAGACTCTTAGAAATAGACATACGAAGTGCTTATAAAGCTAGTTTAATATGATTATTCGTTAAAGGTATAGTTTATTTTTTAATAATTGTAATGAGAAACCTCACCTGCTTATCATTCTTTCTTTCTATGGTCCTCACTGATAAAGTAAAGGACATTTTATTCTTTTCAAGATACTTTTCCTCATAAAAAAGAAAGTTCTTCACACATAGCAGGTGATATTCAATGTTGACTCACATGGTTTACTTTTATTTCATTGTTTTCTCAGAAACTCAACCTTACATTTGTTTTGTTTACAAACTCAGTATGTAGCATTATTTACTAATTGGCCTTATTTAAAACAATCACCTTGAAACTGACATTATGTTCTTATTACCAACAGGCAGTATAGTTATCAATAGCAGTGCCAAGTATTTACAGTAACAACAGGTAAGTACAGTCGAACCTGCATTAAGCGGCAGCTTATTAAGCAGTCACCCTGTTGTCACCGTCTCAAATTTCTCTCCCCTTAATTGCGGTAATTTTCACCACTGTTAAGCGGTCGTGGTCACCTTTGAGTGAGTTCCAACGGCCTGTTCGCACTGTCTTCCACCTGTATTGAACAGTCACTTAAAGCGTGGACGACCGCTTAGTGCAACTTTCGCTCCGATTTCTAATAGCTCACTCCAAAATCTAAATGGACATTGTTAGCTTCATACGCCATAAGATTGGTCACGGGGTGCGAATGGGTAAACAACAGTCGCGGTCATTACAAATTTACCTGAACTGCGAAGCGGAAGGAATGGTTGACTATCATTCCGTCTGTAACTTCCTCAAATTTGTCAAAAATTCGGATTTATATTTTCTTCTATATGCAAAGAATCCTAAGCTTCAGAAGTGATCCATGCTTTATTTCTTTCTAGTCGCACGAATGTATGTTTTAATTTGCATGAGTAAATGGTCAGAAAAATAATTTCGCCTTTTCGCGATGTTTAAATCTTGTGGTTGTTTTTCGTTTTCTTTTAGTACAGATTTGGAATTTTAAATTAAAAAAAAAAAAAGGAAAATACGTAAGAGTAACATCTAACAACAAAGTGTATTCTGAGACGATGATTTTAAGTTTACAGGTAGCCGAGCTAGGAGATTGAAAGATGTATGGCGCCTGTCTTTCATTGTTCTTATGGTCAGCCAAGGGCTATTTCAAAAGAAAAAGTGTTTAGTTTTCGGCACCATAATGTCAGGCAAGGGCGTCACAAGTCAGGAAAATGTGACAAGTTAATGTTGATCATGTACATTTTTGAGAACAATCGACAGATTCCTGACCACTGTATCTTTCACTTTTTGTAATGTAAGTTGCAGTTGGTTTGTTAATGAAATCATACATTTTTTTCTTCTGATATTGGATTGGTAAAATAAAATGAAGATGGATTTTCAAGAAAATCATTCCTTTTTCCATGTTACCATAAGGAATTATCAATTCATGTACGAAGTATGTGATTTCCTGAAAGTTTTGATCTATGGGTGGAAAAGATGGCTGTGAGGGGGAGGTTTGAGGTCATTATCAGGATTCGCCCTTGAAATTGTTAATTTAAGTAGTCCGAGAAATTTACGTACGTCAGGGAAAGTCAGGGAATTTAAAGACCTATGACTGTGGCGGCTATTATGTTAGGAGGTGTTCTTGTGTCAACCTGTATACTTCTCTGTTTCTTTAGGTGTATCTCCCAAACATGTAAAGTAGGGAAGCCCGGCGTAAATTGAGCGTTAGACTTGAGATTTTTAATCTCCTCAGGATCGCTAAGCAGTTCCCCATTGACATATAATATTTTGGATTGTTGTACACCTAGACTTTCACTTAACAAAACGAGCGCTGTGATTGCTTGATTCTTGGTCACGTGCCCCTGATCAAATTCAAATGTATCCCGACCGGGATACAATTGCGCTGTTGTTGCCCGCGCGCCAAATACAACATGTTTTTGCTATATGATTGTTTAAGGGAAAGTCTAAATATATAACAAAGCACTTAATATATGGTCCCGAGGGAAACTAGTCAGTTTTGTTTTCCCTCGAGTCTTGATATTTCCCTCGACTTCGTTTCGGGAAACATCAGGACTCTCGGGAGAACAAAACTGTTTCCCTCGGGACCATATATTAAGTGTTTATTGTATAGGTTGTCTCGATTTCTTAAAGTTCCAGAGAAATATCTGACTGCCGGTTATTTAGTAGTTAGAGTACTTTGACCGGCTACCGATCATGTAACGAGGGTGTACAATTGACGCGAAATAAAGGAAACTTTACTGTTTTCGACAAAATATAGCTTCATTCGAACCTTAAATTACAAGATAATCATTTAATTTTTTTGCAAATGCTTTTTTTCGATAACTCGCACGTGCATTAATATTTTGACCTTTTTTCGGAAAACGTAAGTTTTGAATAATTTACTTTGATTAGATTGAAAAGAATTTGTGGCTGAAGTTGACCTGCGAAGGTTTGGAGTAACCATAACTCGGCTTTGATGTACAATTGTACTTAAAAATAACAAAAATGTTAATAACAACGTTGGGCATTTGCAATAGGTGTTACAATCAGTCAAAGGAAGTGTTATCAATGGAGTTATTAAGGAAGTGTTGATTCAAGAAAGACGATTTTTGTATTGTTTGCAATTTGTGGGGAGTTGATGCACTGAGGATCTCGGTGAGAAAGAGATTTGTTAGTCGTCCTCTCCCCGTGAAGCGCCACTAACCCTGAAAAATGTTTCGATGAAAAAATTTATTGCTTGAATGATCGTCACAGTGAAAGAAGTATCGCAATTTAATAACACCTCGCAGTTCTGCAAGCAGTAAAACCTCAATGTTTCATGCGCACGACTGTGCAGCCTGGGGACTGGGTCGGGAAAGGCTGTTACGTCAAAAAGGGCATTCCCGGGAACCACGCTACAAGGGTGAAAACTTGGGCTATTTACGTGATAAAATTAATTTTCTCAAAAAATTTGTATTTTGGCAGACGGTACGTCCACACAACACTCTAATCAAAAGCAAAGGATGAAGAAAACAGTAAAGGTAAATGCTATCTATGTCTCTCTATCCATGTATCTACCAATTTGCACCAATATAATTACATTTGTGTATATTTATACTGTTTATCCATCTTTCTATATCTATATCTGAAAACAGTATAGTTTCGGCCTTCTGAGCCTCACCAGTGCAATGCCAATGCTAGATAAGAGGTTTAGGCATTAAGTTACACCTAATGATCCCACAATTGTGGTATCATCCAAGCCATGCCAGAGGACTCGAACTAGATAAAGTAGTGAGGATGCACAATGGCGAGACATAACTGCTCTTAGATAGAGTGCTCAATTTGGACATGAAAAAAGAGCTTTGTAATGCCGAAGAGCTATATCTAATGCCAAAGAGCTATATTTATATATATTTGAAGATCTTTCAGCCTTGTTCCAAAGGTCATGATAGTTGAAGATAGTTTTAACTATCACGCGCTTTTGAACACGAACTATAATGCACCATCATCAACTGCACTCTTTTGTTTTTTATAAGAAACTTTTTTTTTTATAAAATCAGTGTAAGAACGTTCAAGATGAGATTAACCAAATTTTAAGAACATATCTGTTGTGAAGTAGAGACAACGTTTTACCATTGTAGACTTAAGGTTTCAATAACCTCACTCCTAAATATACAAGTACAGGAGTGATATACAAAAATAACAATACCCAGCATGGGAGTCAGTCGAGAACGTCTTTATTTTTTTTTTCAATTTGCTTTTTGTGAAGCCAAAGTTAACAAGGATTGGTTGGCAGGACACATTGTTCGCGGCATTAAAGAAAGCCTCACAACCATGTGACAAGCAACTTAATACCACATCATAGCAAACTGTTCATTCGATTTGTTGAAATACTATACGAGACAACTTTAGGAACATGTTAAGAAAGTTTTCAGGCTCAAATCGCGTAGAAAAAGGAACGTTTTGCCTAAGCCCCAAAATTAGACCCCCAGAATTAGGGGAGTTACTACATCACGGGCGACGAGCGGAGAAAGAAGAAAACACCGAAATAAGAGTGGTCAGCGGGGAAACAACTTTAATACCTCATATAGAGATAGATCAGTTGTATTTGCAGAAAACAATAGTGTTGTAAAGTCGAAATATTAACAGTATACTTCGCTAACTAAAATGTTAATCAATGTTTCAAAAGTGTTGATTGTGCATACATCTTTTACTGCTGTAAGAAACAATGGACGCATCGGAAAAGGCATCGGTGGCATTCGGAAAAACATCAAGAACAGTTAAATTTACGTTTTGTAACTTGCAGAAAACAATTGTGTTGTAAAGCCAAAATGTTACCGAGTTATACTTTCGCTACTTAAAAAGTTAAGTAACTTTCCAAACGCTTTGAATGCAACAATATTTTTACTACTATATTAACCAACGGAGGCATCGGGAAAGGCATCGGTGACACCGGGAAAGGCATCAAGAAGAATGATGTTTACAATATGTAACTTGTTGTATGACGAAAGAAAGTACCTTGACTTGTTTAAGGCGTTAATCACAGTAGGCTTGTTTTTCACTTGAATTTTGCAATCTCGACTTTCGATTCCGAAAAAATTAAAAGCTAAGCAACTCTACAAAAATTTGTTTGTATCCACAGCCGAAGATAAAAAATTTCAAATTTCCATCAGCTGTACGTAGTTCTTTTATTGTTTGTCATATATATTCAATCGCCCCATTTCACGTGAAAAAAGTCTAAATGCATTCCACAAAATATGATTTCCTTTCTATCTAAAATTACTTCCCCGCCACCTTCCGTTACCTTTCTTTAACTTGGTCGGCCGCATACAGCTAATCGAGATCCGACTGTACAGGCATAACTTGCGGGAAATTGGGGTAAGATTGGGCCATTATATCTCTTAAGCAAGCACGATGACCTATCTTTTTCATTGTAGTTTTCGAAAAAAACCTTGGAGGAAAGTTCAAAAAAATATTCAATGTCTTTGTCATCTAAGGAATCACATTAAGCGAGGCTCGCTGTAAAAAAATCTCTTATTGTCTCAGATTTTAAATTTGTTTTGGGTTCACCCTCGGATGAATTCAGCTTCAAGTTAAACATGCTGTATGGAGGTTCGTTTCCCGAGGAAATGCAGTCCCCAAAACATGATTATTGTTTTGTTTACGCCCTCGTGCGACCAGCTGGTTCTTGGTCATTTGCGAAAAGACTGTCTGATATTATGGATTTGACAAAATTGGAAGAAAGAGGAAACAGTCTCAAGAAAATGGACATCACTGCCGCTTTGCAGCACATAAAACATGTGATACAACCAGATATGGCTCTACTCCATTTTTTTTGTTTAAAAGGAATAACAACTTACAGGTCAGATCACTTACTGAGGGGTTTGTTAGGTTTCAATTTTGGTTTTAATGACTAACTCCGTGACTTTTGCGTCATTTTGCGAGTTCTTGTAAATTTTTTATTCACATGGTTTGCACGGACCAACGTAGTTTGCGCCAATTGAGTCGTTTTTTTCGCTATCAAACGTTAAATCCTTGACGTTTGTAGATCTTACGCACTGCTCTATGCCCCTATCATAGGGCACACTTTGATTCTTTGATATTGCAAAAGTGGTCAATAAATAGATCTCTTTAAGAATAGCGCGCATGATTTTCTTTCATTGTGTATATACAAATTGGCCTTGATGGCCTCGCATTTGAATGAAAACTTCATTGCTTATAGAAATATTGTGTAGAATAGAAAGGAAACCTTACATGAATTAAAGAGAATGATAACTTAACAAGTTTCCGCCATACAATAAAGAGATCTCTTATCTTTAATACTGACAGAGGCTTTTCGTTTTCCTATCCACAGGGCACTCTTTGATGCATTGGATATTCCATTAGTAGGTGGATCAGTGGAATCACGATATCTTTCCATGGACAAACTAATTACGCACGGTGTTTTGGTCTCTTACGGCGATGTTTCATGCCCTGATGGATTTATTTACCACAAAGGCACAAGCGACACTCTTGTAAGGGAAAACGAAATTTGTAGACCCCCTTTTTGAGCTCCTTCTCAAGCTTCTGTGCTCTGCTATTTCTTTCAAGTGAAAAATAAAGCATGTGGTTAGCGAAAAAAAGTTCACAATACTGAGTAGTTTAAGGTGTTGAAAATAGACTTATAGAAAAGAGAACAGTTTCAAATTGGACCCGACTCGTAACTTACCAAGTCTTTCCTCTCTTGATAGCACCACTCCAAATTAAAAAAGTAATTGTATCAATTTGTATCAATTTTACACCGTTTTCCTATGAAACTACGAGGCTTTGTTGACGCTAGTAACTCACCATCGACTAATAAAAAAAATGATTTCTAATTTAAATCGGATTGACTTAGAGATTTCTTTTGTCACAGGTGACCCTCTAGAGTCTGAACACATTACCTATCCATGTGTTGTTAAAGCGAGTAAAGTAGAAGACACCAAAGCGGTGCGATTAGTGAAAGACTCCAAGGTGCTCAACGCAGCTATTGAGCATGCGTTATCGTATTCAGATCATGTTATCATTGAATGGTAGGCATTACTATCAGGTAAGTGTAGAAGTCGAGGAAGCGTGTACAAGTGAACATGGCTGAATTGTTTAAAAGAAACGAAGGGTCACTCTAAAGTTCTGGCGGGATACCAAGACAACAAGATAACAGGAGGCTGCAAAACCTATTAGTGCACTAAGCAGGCCTTAGAACGTTTAAACAAGCTATTTCAGGAATGCAGACTCGTTGGGCTTTCCTAACGTACTAGATTACTTTATCATAATAATTCGACCCCTCCTTTGTATTCATTGGAGTGGGGCCACACACCTTGCTTAGAGACTATGTGTAATTTTGCAGCCTTCGAACGTTTTTCAATTAAAAACGTTAATCCTATTCAACGATTTACTACTTCGTTTCTTCTCATTTTTTTTCGGCAGTTACATAGAGGGACGGGAAATTCGCTGCGCTGTTGTTGAATCAGCAGCAAATGGAGAATTAAAAGCTTTGTCGTGCATCGAATATAAAGTACGAAAAAATGACATTCGAAGAACTGAAGACAAGCTCAGCTGCAATGAAAAAGGATTACCTGTTGGTAAGTACTGGAGATATGTGTCCTTAATTCCATCAACAACACCGGTATTAACATATGTGCTACGAAGCCACATTTTGAGGGCACATTTTCAAGTTAATTGGATTCCTAGCTCAGAAATATTTTTTGATCCCAAATAGAGGTTTTGCATGCGTCACGTGATCCCACAGCAACCGTACCTATGCCGCCGTCATACTTACCAGGTAATAACGACATGGCGGCTGTTGAAGGTGATCGCGTGCAATCTTTGCGAGGTTTTTGCGATTTACTCAGTGCCGAGAATAATAATAACAAAACAAACTGCGAGAGGTTTAAATGTTATGCAGGAATAGATCCCTACTCTGTAAGTGCCAACTTTTTCCCTTGATCAATGGATAAATGGTCAGAGGTCGAGTTTCCTGATATGGTAAACTACTTTCACTTTTCAACATGTAAGTTGGTAAAGAACACTTCAATGGCCTACAAATGTCTTCAGTCCTACCAAAACTTCGTTGCTGATGGTGTGAGAAGTATCTTTGTGGGAAAAGTGACCCCAAATTGTAAATGCCTTGCAAGATGATGGCAGCAAAAAATGTAATCTACAAAATTCGGCTTCGTCTCGACTCAAACTAAGGCTTTCAAAGAGCTGCATTTCCAGAAACTTGTTATTCCTTTTAAGTTTTCCAACTACTCTTTGTCTTGCATAGAAAGATATGTTTGAATTTCAGTAGATACGGTCGTCATATTACTTTTTAAACAGATGAGCCTCGATACGTCAACATTCATGTTTTTCCTCTCCCCTTTTCCTTAATTCCTACGCTCTGACTTTCCGTTTGTTGGAAAAGTTCTCGCACAACTTTTCGTTTCTTGTTCTGCCTTTCTTCTGCTTGCTTTTTTCGTTCAAGTGAGGACTGCGAACTTGGCTTTAGGACAGAACTTGGGTGAATATTTTAGAGGCAGGCTACATATTTATCTCTCTTTTAGATTGAGCAATCCTCTGAGACTTCTCGATTACTATTGTCTCGCGTTTAAATTGCTGCTTATCATTGAAAACGCAGCCAATAGTCATCAAGTTTCTTCGATAACACTCATGATACTTTTTCAGGGGAAAAGTTTTCAACCAGACTGTATTAACAATTTTCTTGTTTCTATGTTTGTTTTTATTCTAGGCGAATCTCCAGAAACTAAAACTTAGTTCCTTGATCCCAGAAAAGAGGAGAAGCTGATACATCGTATTCAACAACAAAGTTGCCGAGCTTTTCGAGAGTTAAGTTTATAAGATTTTGGTGTATTCGACTTCCGAGTAGACGTTGAAGGAAATCCATTCTTCCTAGAATGCAACTTATGCTGTTCTTTTGGTCCACGGAGCGTTGTCAATATAGTCGCCAAGGATTCAGGTTTTACAGATGAAAGTTTGTTTGACTTGATGGTGGAGAACACTTTGCTGCGCAAGTGTAAACAAGAGAATAACAATGTTAATCTGTGATAAAGTCAACGAAATGACGACACTGACAAAATGTAAGTAAGCGTTTTGATACAAAATAAATTATTCGGTTTTCTCTTTAGAATTGTCTTTAGTTTCCAAGAAAGGGATAAGAATGCGTCGTCTTCGACAGTGTAAGCTTATTTAGAGAAAGAGGTGAATAAAAGAACGGAAATTTGGACTTAGTTATTAGCCTTGGACTTTATTAAATCAAAATTTCAGAAAAATCGCTATTATTCGTTTTATTAGTAGATTAAATGAAAATGCCAGGGAGCTCGAAGAAAACTGACAGCTACGCAGGCTAGTAAAATTACAATTTTCTAAATATGTTTCAGCCGTGACAAAATCATTTGTCACTTCCTTTGCAATTAATTACCGCTCTTCTTTGTTATGTTACCTGAAAACTGTATTTCTCCCGGCCGATCAGGATAACAAGTCTTATTACGCAAATATCATTAATTAAATTATCAATCACATTTTGACTCAGTATTTGTCCGCTAATAAAATGATCTTGAATATTGAATTAACAACTTTTTCCCTAAGAAAGTGCTCTAAAACTTCAAGAAGAATGGTCATGATACGTAAGGGAATCATTTCGAAAGTGAGGTCTTTTTCACCCATGAAGTCATCGGCCTTAGTGATGATAAAATATACAGTGTTATGGAGAAAGAGAAATACTCTTGCACTTAAGCGTGAAGTCCTAATTCGCGTCTAGTGTTCGAGCCAAAACAGCCAGTTATCTAGTTCATGACATCACTTTTATCATCGGCCAACATAAGTCATTTGTACGCCTTGACCTTTGGGCAAAAAAGGGACCGCAAACAAAATATTATATAACTTTAGGGCCCCAGTACCTCACTGTTTGTGTCGTCAGTGAAACCCTTATACCCACTTTCCACGTACGTGTTTTAACTTGCGGTGACTCTGTCTCAGTGGCGTGATCTTGTCCGTTCGCGTAACACTACCAAGTAGGAAAGGAAGATATGAGAAATAGACTCTTGACATACGATGCGCTTATGCAGTTAGTGTAATATGATTATTTGATAAAGGTAAAGTTTATTTTGGATCATGGATATACATGAAAAAATTACTCAATTCTGATTGGTTAAGATAAATGTAGTTTTCAGGTAATTCAGTGCAGAAGAGGGTTAATTCAGTGCAAGAAGTAACAAACCAGACTGAACAATTCCTTGAACTGTTTAGCCGGACTTTGAACTTTTTTGCACCTTGAGGTGTAAAAATATTATTGTATTATTGTTTTGATCGCACACGGTTGTTTTGACCGAACGCACAATGTCACGTGCCGAGTTTAAATAAACTACTTTTGCACTTGATGCGCGTGCTTTGCTTCTGCATAATTTTGATAAGTTATTAACGTATCTCGTATTTTTTCATGTATATTATTGATATGTAATCACATGATTTCGAGTGCAACTCGGAATAAATAAACACTTGTTAATTATTTCAAAGACCACAAATTTCACTCGCCCAACGGGCTCGTGCAATTTTGTTAGTCTCCGAAAAAATTTACTCCTTCTTATTTATTCCAAATTGCACTCGAAATCATGTAATGACCTTTACTAATAGTTGTTACAAGAAACCTTGCCTCCTTATAATTCTTTCTTTCTATGGTCCTCATTGATAAAGTAAAGGACATTTTTTTATTTTCAAGATATTTTTCCTCATAAAAAAGAGAGTTCTTCACACATAGCAGGTGAAATTCAATGTTGACTCACATGGTTTATTTTTATTTCATTGTTTTCTCACAAACTCATCCTTACATTTGTTTTGTTTACAAACTCAGTATGTAACATTATTTATTAATTGGCCTTATTTAAAACAATCACCTTGACCATGACATTATGTTCTTATTATCAAAAGGCATTATAACATAGCTAGTAAAGTTGTCTAATCAAATTCAATTGCGCGAGCGTGCTTCATTTAACAAATAGAGAAGCCTTGACTGTGCTCTGTTCTGTTATAAAGCACGCAGGTAGCGTGAAAATCTTTAAAACTCGGAATGTTTATTTTGTTTTTCCTTTTGGATTTTCGTATCTGCTCACGTTTTAATAACGTAAATTACGGCGCCTGGTATGATTACAAACCTTTGTTTGATTCTTCTGTTGCTACTTGCCGGCTCGCTTCAGTTCCGAAATTTCACTTCCAATTATCGGAAAAAAGCTAAAAAGAAGTCCCGGAAAAGCTCGAACATAGTACAATTGGCAGATGGCGTGACAGCTTTAGCTCAACTCTATGCTTTATACTCTCATAGAGCACGCTCTTTCAACCAATAAAAAGCGCGCGTTATATCCGAACTTTAATATAAATTCCTATTGTGCACGACTGACTTTGGAAAGCTGGTTTACTAACTTAGAACAGACGCCTCTCAACAGATGTCAACAATTACCAGCACCTTACAAACGACTCATTAACGACGTGAACAAACCGACAAACAGATCGACTAACAACAGACGGATCGAAACCGACCAATGACTGTTAACAAACTCTATACGAGTCTTCCACCAATCACATCAACGGCTCTAAACAGACCAATCACGTTCAACAAACCAGACTTATATACAGCATCGACTGACACATACTCTTCACTTTTGACTCTGAAGATGGACTACCCGCACAGGTAGTCGAAACGTCAGTCATCACCCCACACAACAGTTCTTTTCCGAACTACACTCACCCGGACGATCAGCACCTAACCCGAAACTACTGATACTCCTGGGTTTAAACCATTTACTTCTCCAATGTTATAAGAACAATTGGTTCATACGTCAGCTGTGCGTAGCCTCGAGAGGACTCTTAACGCAATCTTTCGTGCTCTCCAAACTTCCCGCGTGCTTCATATCTTCGATGATAGCACCGCTGACATATTACCAATTGTTAAATAGGCGAATAATACATGTGGCGCGCGTAGTATAGAATTTCTCTTCGAGTGTTTAACTCGGTATACATCACGATTGAGCACCCCCCAAGCGATACGAGTGAGATGTCGAGTTTGAACACGAGAAGAGGAAGTTCCATATCTTACGCGCGCCCATGTATTTATTTTGTTATTATCAGCTTAAAACAATAGCCCAGTTACTTGGAAGAAAGCCGACTTCATGAATGGAATGAAAATAATTAATCGACAGTCCCCGAATAACAATGGTAGAAGTGCTTGGGCGCCGGACACTCCGTTAAGATGGTATAAATGCCTTGAAAATATCAAAGATTACAAAAACAAGAAATGTTTGTAATTTTCACATTTACAAAATTCTCATTTATTAACTTTTTCCTTACCGACGGAAGAAGTCTTTCAGGGTAAACGGACCAAAATCGGCTGAGTGGCCAAATCTTCGCAGTTTTTTATTTTCCTTCTCAGGACGAGAGAAATGCTAGAACCAAAGCCACTGCAATACGCAATTTTCGGTTTTTTTCTTTTTGGTATATTGGTTTCTTTCTTCCCTTTCTAGGAAAGTTTTGAACCTAATTCTCTGCCAGAGATCGATACGGATTTTTTAGTGTTTTAGCCGCCATAATTCGAGAAAACTCCGACAAACAACTTGTATTGAGAATCGTGAAGGCTTTGCCTTTCATTCATCACCTGACCGAGTGGCGCTAGTAAGCAGCTGAGTGGTTATATCAACAATCGTGAAAAAAACGATATTTTTTCACGTGTGTTGTTACAGCTTTTCTCAGGGCCGAAATCCTTGTAGAACACCGCAGTTTATATGATAAATAGTTATCAATAGCAGTGCCAAGTATTTACAGTAACAACAGGTAAGTGCAGTCGAACCTGTATAAAGCGGCCACGTATTAAGCAGTCACCCTGTTATCACCGTCCCGAATTTTTTACTCCCCTTAATTACGTCATTTCCATCTCTATTCAGCAGTCGTGGTCACCTTTGATTGAGTTCAAACGGCCTGTATGCGCTTCTTCCACCTGTACTGAACAGTCACTTAAAGCATGGGTGACCGCTTCGTGCAACTTTAACCGTTAGATACATGCAGTAAAATATGATACGCGTATTTAAAATATTACCCGCAGATTCGAGGTAAAAAAGTCTGCGTTGAACTTGAAATACAGTATTTTATGGAAGAGATAAATACCGAAAACGGAGGTATTAATCCATATACATCCCGAGAGCCTTAGGGCCGAGGGATGTCTATGGATTAATAACGACGTTGTTAACGGACATTGTCGACGTCGATTTGTTGACGTTGCCTGACTTATTTCATGATATTATTCATGAGGGATCTTTATATAACGATTCTTTCTTCAAGGGGCCAAACACCGGCTAATTAGTACGGTCACACTTTCGTCGGATTTAAAGCAGATACAATGAAAGCAAACCTGATTTGTGCGTTCCTCACAGGACTATGAAAGTTGTTGCGAATTCCTCCGTATAAGCGCTAGACTTTTTTGTACTTTGAATTTTGTGAGTCCACAAGGGACTTAGCATGCAATTTCTTTGTTTTTTGTTCTAGTGTTTGATATTTTTGTTTTTGCTCTTCTTTACTATTTTTGTGCGAATGAGTACGAATGTTTTCCAACGACTCATTTCTCTGTTTTTGTGCTTCATTAAGACAGCATGTATAGCGGACGAGGACTTTTTCTTACTCAAAATAGTTTTTGGGAAGAAACATCACAACATAAGTTTAGTGTTGATTCTGTTTTGGACGGCCTAGTAGCGAGTGATGAGCCTGCTCCACGAAATTCGTGTGCGTAAGAATTAAGAAAGTAGTGACTGAGGAAAGCATCAAGGATGGACGGACGGACCCATCGAATTGACCAGAAGCAGTAAGGAAGAGAAGAGGGATTTATACAGTTAAATCCCTGAAACGAGGGATTTGTACACATCAGAAATATTGGACAAGATGGCGGCCGCGCTTGCGCATTTCGTCCATAATGGCGTCCAAATAATATAAGAAACTGTATGGAAATTTGTAAAATTTCTAAAATATAACAATCAGGAGCTCGTGTCCCCGTCTGCTCTCGATCGAGCCATATTCAGTACTGATTCTGCTATTCATCAAACCTCACAAGGACTCGATAAATAAAAACCACTTACTTCCCGAGCCAGTTCTTTTGTAATTGATCATTGACCTAAGTCGCCATACAGTCTTCAAAATCCGTCGTTCTCCATCCCAAAAACTCGCCTATTACAGGAAAGTGCATCAATAAAGTCAACTGCTCTCGATCGAATTGACTGCTACAGAGTTCGAAAGCGTCCAAATATCCTGTAAAATTGCCATTTCCTCCCATCAAAAAAGTTCCCAACGAGCCAGAATATCCCTTATTTTCCATGTTGAGTAAGTGACGAGACGCCATGTTGAAACTATGACTGAAATAGTTAAACACGAGCAACGCTGATCTTCGACTCGTCCACCATATTTGTTTATGTTCTTGCAGGGAAATAAATTAGGTCACGGTCCTTTTCGGAATAAAAATATGCCAGGCATTGAATGCAAATTCAGTAGTCTTAGCGCGAAAATTAAATTAAAGCAAATCAAAATTCTGACATCATGTCATCGCTCTGCCTCGAAAAATTCCCAAAAGATTTACTTGCAGGCCTTCTTTTCTTTTTCTTTTCATCAAATAGAAGATCTGCGGTGCTCAAATTGTACAAGTCATGGTACGAAACACTCTCTTTGCAGATCGAGCCGTGATCGCCGCCATATTGAATTATCTTGATAGGCTATTGTTCCGGAGTGTAATACGATATACCCCTGATAATTGTTAGCGGGCTCGAAATGTCCTTGATTTCTGGCGATGGATAAATCTCTCATTTACAATCAGATTCAATTGATCAGCCCGCTCCATCCCTGCTACATTATCAAGCCCTCCCCGGACTACCAGTTTGTTAATATTCAACAGGTTGTAAGTTAAATAAAGGTTGTTGAATAAAAAAGAAAAGATGTGAATAATGAAATAATTGCTGATCGCGTTCTTGAGAGACAACATACTGCGTAATTATTTTGGGCATCGTTTTAAAAAATCAAAGGGACTGGACGTACTCTTGACGACGCAAGTGGGCACTTTGAGTTTCGAACCTGTATACTTATATAGGACCTGTGATGGTGACACACACAACAACATTGAGGTTACCTGTACAAAATATTGAGGTGCTAGGAATGACTGGGATCATTTGCGGTCTTGGGATCATATGCGCCCCGGGATTCATTTGTGGGTCTCAGGATCCCTTTACGGTCTCGGGATCATTGGTGGAGCTGTGCGGTTGTAGACCTTTAGAGGCCAAATTTTCGACAATTTTCTTCCCTCATTCTCAAGCTGAAATATTTATTTATTGATGGGTGCAAAAGAATAATTTATAATCCTTAAAGATTGCAAATTACTGAGAAATAAAGTTTTTTTGAGAATAGTAATAAATAGTTAATGTTGTTATAATCATATCCAAACCTGAGCTACTCCTTTAGCCATAGGAAACTTCACCCGGGTCGAAACTAACTGTTTCATCTGACTAATTAACGATGATCGCATTAATAACACCAAACATGTTTATATGCAGAGTATCGAGTGTTCCCTGTAAAGTCTTCCAAGTTCCACGCACAGCATGCTGCTGTAATTATCTGCGATCAGGCGATGAATCTTTTCAATTCCGGGCCAAAAACTCACTATTCACTGAGGGCCCAGTTGTTCAAAATCGGGTAACGTTATGCGATGAATAATCGATATTCCGCGAAAAGCAATACGAAACGTACTGCGCTGTCCATCAGATAGAGATTGCATCAACCATTATCCACCTTTTGAACGACCAGTGCTACACGGAGTCGGGAAGCCTTGTGAGAGTTAAGAGCCATACCCAAGAACACAAAATATTGTTAAAGCCTAATTGAATTTACGCATTATCCGTTAAAATTGGTTAGACCACGTAGCTGACGACTTTTGGTCGCCCAATGAAATAAAGACTGTCAAGGTGATTGCTCAAAAGTTATTCAACATTTTTTAAAAACTCTCCTTAAAAGTTCCCTACCAATGTCTATTTCGAAAAATACAATTTAAAAGACAGGTCACCGTACTCGTTTAAAGATATAATGAGCCAAACTTACCCCACTCATGCCTGTTTCTGGAACTAATCACGCGCGTCATGTCATCGGTTCACGGTACATTTTGAGGCAGCTGGAAGCAGGGGTGTTTAAAGTAACATTTAAAAAAAATTGACAGGTAAAGGGTCTCGAGCGTATGGAACAATTTGTGTATATAATTTGTGAAAAATCACGCAATTTTATGCGACATCGAATCAAAACGTTCCATGAGTGGTGGCTTTGAAGTTCATAATTTTACATCATCGAGTAACGGACTTTGTGGAAACTTTTTTCCCTTCGCTGAATTTTTTCTAATTCGTCCAGTTTGAAGGGGACAATTTTTACCTGTGTTTTTTTTTTTGCATAATTTAGCGTCACTGTGCTCTTTCACGAACTAGAGACCATCGCACCTCTTTACCTGGTCCATTTATTGAAAGACAATACCGTGTTCTCGAAATGCACGCGGTTATTCGCTTGAGTTTTATACGCAGTACAGGATGCACAGTGCAAAACTGAGGAATCACCTTAAGCTGCGAATTGGAGCAGAGGAGCTTTGAATTCTTTATGCAATTATTTTCCTTCCTAACCCTATTGTGACTCAGCTGCTATGTGCTTAAAAACCGCCAGCAACGCAAGCTCACATCAAGTGTTTTTCGGTGCAAGTATAATGACTTATTTCTATCAAACCTAAAGAGAATCTCAGGTTAATGAATAAATGCTCAAACGAAGTAAGAATAATGTTAGGATAGGTTGGATTTACCTGTTATTGCAGGACGAACACTTGCGGCTAAATGCGTGTTTGTACGTACTCGGACAGTCAAATGACTCCACCGTATTTGATGGCGCCCCCGCTGATTAGCAATATTTTAGCATGCATGGTTTTAAGAAAGGTGTTCCAGGTGTTTTAGGATGTAAGGGCATACACGGTACTTAGGTATTCATCAAACGTGCGTGGTGTTCTTGGCTGTAGCATCTGTTAACCAAAGCTTATTTATAATAGCTGGTTAATTTTACTTAAGTAACGGAAGAGAATGTCAAATCAACCAAAGACATAAGCTTTATGTTTCTAAGGTAAACAAGTTTTACCAATCGTGATTCAGAATATAATGTAAACAGGTATATTTAACGTTTAACCACAGGGCACCCAAAGATTATGATAAATATTAAAGAGGTGTGAAAACAGGGTTTGCCTTCACAAATGAACGGACGGACGGGGACAACTCTTAAAAACTCTTCTGGGTAAAGGCTTTCCTTGGGGGCACTCGCTGGCTGCGGAAGGTAACCGGAATCTATTACGGCTGCTGACTATCCTTGAGAGAATGACTAACAACCACAGGGTTGGCTCCAACGTAGATTTATTCTGCAAGCTCTACTACAATTTGACCAGAACGGACCTGGCCAGGCTGGTTCAACCCCGTTCTTCTCTTCTCTCGTTAAGTCTCTCTTCTCTTCTCTTTTCTCCCCCTAAGCTTTACAGAACAGTCCTATTTAAACCTAACGTACATGGATAACGTAATGCCATGAATAATCTAAAGGATCATGTAATCTACTATTGCTGGTTTTCACGTGACGTCACTAAAATTGAAACTACAAAACTATTGATCCTCTTGAGATTTTACTTTCATGATGTATTAGAGCAGCTAAAAACTAATATTCAGACAAATTTTCACTCCAAATGGGTTCTTGGTTTAGTGATAGACTACTCTTGAATTTCTAAGCTTTTGCGTGACGTGGCCTTTACATGACGAGCGAGAGAGCTGTTATGTTGGTTTAAAAGGTGACTTATTTAGGGAAATTCAGCTATCTGAACAGTTCTTGTATTAGAATAAAGTATTATTGTTACGTTTATGAGTTCTTAGAGAGATAAATTCACGCTTTTGTAGCAAAACTCAGTGACAGATGTTTCTGCTGGTTTCCGGCCGCCATGTTGGTGCCCATCTAGGTGGGCACCAGCATGGCGGCTCCATACAAATCTCTATAAATTTGGGAAAAACGTTTCTCCTCATATCTTCCGTAAGAAAATTGCTGTGACCTGAATCTTGGCGAGAGTCTTTACATATCTAGCTTCTTTCTATTTCCAGATTCTAGACTAAATCGATTGAACGGTTTTTATTTTTTATTTATTTTATTTAAGCAGGAATTTCGCCTTTTACAACATTAATTACTTTCAAAGAGTTCCGGTGGATAACAGTTACACAAAAGGACATGAGAGGTGGCTGTTACAGTTTAACACTAATAACAACTGTTTACGGGTGGCTGAAGGAGAACTGGTGGCGTTTACGCTTTGCTGAACTAAGCTTTCTACGTTAAATATTGTATTTTTTAAGCGCAAGCATGAAAGAACTCGATAACTAAAAATCCTATCGTTACAGAGGATAGTACCATAATGGCATAAGATGAATACGAAAGGATAGAAATGACTTGGTAGTTATGTTTGAAGGCTTTTGTCGCAAATTTTCCTAAGCAATGTCATTAAAGAGTATTTTTTTATTCTAAACCTCGTTTCCATGTTAGCAAATTTCTGACATGCATGGTTCTCGTCACCAGAAGTTGATTTAGATTGGCCCTATATCAGAAAATGTTAGTCTCAGGGCAATAAGTGTTATGGCAAAGGTTTATGCTTTTATCATTAATTTGAACAAATTTGGTCGATAACCGCTAGACTATTAGCGGCAACTTCGATTAATTGTAAGGTGAGAATTTATTACTCTCTAGCCTAGATACAAAATGCAAAACAAATGAGTGCCATGGCCAAGTATTTTTGCATACAAGTCGCTAGAGTAGTACCGATGCCAGAATTAATCTGGCATCGGTACACGTTGCAGGTCTATTATTAAAACTGAAACATGACATGTCATGGTGCTCGAGGCAAAAGTTTCTTGGCAGACGAAATCTCAATATTTGTTGTTACCTGGGGGAAATATGTAATTTTCAATGTCCTAATGGGTTACTTTTAAAAGAATACGTGACACTACTTTCTGCAAGGATACGACATCCAACTGTTGGATTAATCTTGAGAGGCATCGAGCCAGTGGAACAGCTACACACCGAAACGTGGTAAGTGAATATTTTTTATTATTAAGGAATTAGATATTTCACAGAGTTTGCAGGCTCTGGATGTCAAACCTCGATGACGTTATAAATTTCGACGGTCAAACTAATCGTTGCATAGACCTGGATAGGAGAGGAGAATGTTGTGACGGTGTGTTAGGACATTAATTTACCAAAGGTTCCAAACCTCGATATTTTATTACAATAAAGAACGGATGAATGTTATGACAAAATTCATGGATATGGATCGAAGATTCGAAATCTGTAAGGTAATCGGTTAACAAATTGGTTTCAGTTCATATCGATAATATCGAAAGAAATCAAGATAAATATTTACCCATTGGTTCTAGGTGTCCATAACACTGTCTAGCGATAGAAAATCTTAACAATTATATCTGTTACGTCAACAAATTATAATGCGCAAAGAAATTAGAATTTTGCGCAATACAAATGTGACATTGCTTCTCTCTGTTCTCGGTCCTGAGTTGCAAGGGAAAGCATTTCTTTTTTTTCCTAACTCAGACAGTTTTTAAGGGATGCCTTCAATCAGTCCTCATGTGTTTCAATCGTTGATTTATTCGCTCTTTGGGCTTATTCGTAAGGTATCAAGACAAACACTTGCAGAGAAATCTCCCTCTGCCGGTTTCGACACACTCTGGCAATCAAAGAGTTTTAAACAAGCTTTCTATCTTGCACCTTCAAAACAAAAAACCAAACATGTATTCGTTTTTGGTAATTATAACAATTGAAAGATGTAAGATTTTTCCAGTTTCCCAACTTTGACGCAATTGTTATCGCTCGCCCAGTTGATGAGATCATTGTTATGGATATGCGTTGCAGTATATGAGTAATTTTGTGGACAATCTGGATAAGAAGATTCTTAGAGGGTGTCGTTTGCGATAGAGATTCCTTGCTCAGCCACTTTCTTTGATATTAGCAGGGAAGTCATCAATTTATAATTAAAGAAAGCGACAAAACTTTTAAGTCTGTAAGACGTTTCGACAGAAACTTCTGTCATCTTCAGTTAATTACTGTACAAAGCGTTGAAAGTTGAATTATATAGTAAGTAGAACAATGCTAATTATGATAAATAGTGACAGCAAGAAAAGAGGTAAAGCATGAAAGTGTGAGAATTAAAAAGATAGTTTTAGATTTACATGGTATAATTGTTGATTCAAGGATGGTTGTTCTCTTTGAATGTGAATAGCCTCTTTTATTTTGAGTTGAAAACTGGTAGAGGCGTGATCTAAAACATGGAAGTTATCCGCTGAACACAAAGCACGACAATGTGCAGAATATTGCAGAGACTTGAAAATGTGAGAGGCCCTGTCACTGACTAAGTGCTCTGTAACACGTGTGGAAAAAAATTTCTTGGTTTACTGATCGTCGCAGTGAAAGAAGTATCGCAATTAAATAACACCTCTCAGTTCTGCAAGCAACTTAGCCCTAATGACCGCGCATCTTAGGGACTGGATCGGAGAAGGTTGTTACACTAAAAAGGGCATTCCCGGGAACCACGCTACAAGGGTGCAAACCTGGGCTATTTACGTGATGTAATTAAATCACTCAGATAATTTGTACTTGGCAGACGGTACGTCCACACAACACTCTAATAGAAATCAAGGGATTTATAAAACAGTAAAGGTAAATGTTGTATATATATATATATATATATATATATATATAAAGTGTAAAATTTGACTTACGTAAAACAGTGCTCAATACATAGGAGTAGAGCGATGTACATATATATTGTGGGAGGAAAAAGACAAATAAACTACAAGTTCATCCCTACAGACCTGTTTCGTGGTTGCCCACTCATCAGGGGATTTCTACAGACCTGTTTCGTGGTTGCCCACTCATCAGGAGATTTTTCAAATCCCCCGATGAGTGGGCAACCACGAAACAGGTCTGTAGGGATGAACTTGTAGTTTATTTGTCTTTTTCCTCCCACAATATATATATATATATATATATATATATATATATATGTATATTATGAGAGGAAAAAAGGACGTAACTACATTTCCCGACAAGCCTGTTTCGTGAATCGCTTCAGGGGTTTAACGCTTAAATTTAACGCTTAATTAAACCCCTGAAGCGATTCACGAAACAGGCTTGTCGGGAAATGTAGTTACGTCCTTTTTTCCTCTCATAATATTTATTCTGCTCTGCTTCAACGTATTGAGCACTGTTCCACGCGAAAATCGACTTGCAGACTTCCTATATATATATGTATATATATATATATATATATATATAAGAGAGAAGCGATTCACGAAACAGTCTTGTCGGGAAATGTAGTTGCGTCCTTTTTTTCCTCTCATAATATTTATATATATATATATAAATGAATGTGGGGGTAGAGTTTACCTTGGCATAAAGTGCTCAATGCTGTGGTAGCAGAGCTAAGTATACATAAGTTAAAGAATTTTATAATAAAGTTCGGATATAACGCGCGGTGTCATTGGTTGAAAGAGCATGCTCTATGAGAGTTTATAATAAAGTTCGGACATAACGCGCGCTGTCATTGGTTGAAAGAGCGTGCTCTATGAGAGTATAGAGCATAGAACTGAGCTAAAGCTGTCACGCCATCTGCCAATCGTACTATGTTCGACCTTTTCCGGGACTTCTTTTTAGCTTTTTCCCGATAATTGAAAGTGAAATTTCGGAACTGAAGCGAGCCGGCAAGTAGCAACAGAAGAATCAAACAAAGGTTTGTAAACATACCAGGCGCCGTAATTTACGTTATTAAAACGTGAGCAGATACGAAAATCCTCAAAGGAAAAACAAAATAAACATTCCGAGTTTTAAAGATTTTCATGCCCAGTTAGATTGCAAGCTTACGTACGGTAATAAAAATCAAACACGGCTAACACTCGTATAGTATATAAAGTTCAGTGTTCAAAAACAAAACAGAACAAAACAGAAATGATGAAAAATATAACCAAACTGGCATAATTATTAAAATTCATACTAATCATGACGGTGTCTGAGCGAATATGATCATGCCGAAGTTCATCGCGGCTCGCTCATCATGGCGATCTCCGGTCATCACAGTAAAGCAAGCCTCAGAAATTACATCGGCCGCCCTTCGAGTGAAAAAATAAGAGCTTGCTCTGATATCCTTTCCGATTCGTTGAGTGGAAAGTCCGGCTGCAGCCGAGTTTTGCCGTATCCCGAGCGATCTTCATGTTTCGGTGAATTCGGCTGTCGTTCATTCAAAAAACACTCGCCTTGAACAGTTTGTTTCATACCTTGTCATGTGAAAAAAACTCGCGTGTTTTTATGAGCCATAATTCGGCTGAAGTTTACTGAACATTTCGCTTCAAGATTCTGTATTAGAGCCTTAAAAACTTCAGGCAAAAGTGTTAAATTCGACTTACCGAACTATTTTAGTTTGTAAACGATCGCAGAAGGTGAACTTTGATGGTTTTTGAACTTTAATGATTTGACACTTTTGACAGCTTTAGTCTTGTACAGCCAATCGGATTATTTGAACCATTCTAACAGGGATTCTGATTGGCTTATTGTAGCGTGCTTTATGAGAGTATAGAGCATGCTGACGACACTGTTCTTCGCTTTGGAAATAAAGTTTGTTTTGAAAATTGTAAGTAATGCTCTGGGAATTTAACGGATTCTTTATTATAAAACAAATAGAGAAGCCTTGACTGTGGTCTGTTCTGTTATAAAGCACTTTGAATTGAAAATATTAAAATATGTGCTTTCTTCACTAATCGTTGTTTCAGCGGCAGCGAAGCAGTTAAAAGCGGGTCGTAGCTTCAACGCTACGGAAATTTTTAGTATTCAGACAGGTGAGCAAAGCGTGATGCTCTGGGAACAAAAACTTTTAGGGGCCTTTAACATGATATCCGAATGAGTTTTGTACAAGAACGAGTTCATACCGGTTGGCACATAATAACCTGCGTAGAATTTATTCGAAATGAGTCATTTCTGAGTGAGTTTATTGGGGTTTTCATTACAGAACGAAACACTCATTCTGGGCGATCTTTTCTACCTGTACAATGTAAACGCGGCACGGCTCTCATATTTGTATGAATCCTCTTTAGGAGCGAGGAAAGCATTGGAAAAGACAGAAAAGGACATAAAGACTTGTTTTTACAGGCTAATTGTTACCACTCCCACACGGATAAGATAAGCACCTTTTATAATTTTATAGCGGTCGTTTTCGAAATTCCAGGCGCGCAACCCCGCCCTCTTATGTAAAGGGGTCCCCGGGGGTGCTAATACGTGTAGCACACTTGACATTTAGCAAGGACAAATTCTTTTGTGATTTTGGCGAAGAGAAACATGTTTTGTCAGCGTCTAGTCGCTAGTGCGGATGGGCCCTTTACCACCGTGTGCATAATTACGCGTCCCCCCAGACGGCGAAAAGCCAACAAAGTGTTTAGACATTACTTCAGAAAACTCCGCCTCTGTCTAAATTTTTGGTAGCCTATTGACCAATTCCCAATCGAAACTTAACTCTGACGTCACACGTAATTTTGCTCACGGTGGTAAGTAGCCTACTTACCGAAGCCAGATTGTATGAATTTAATGTGCACTACTTGGGCAGTAGTGAAAATAAGGCCTGAAACAAATTCAGGCCTGTACGGGATTTGAACCCATGACCTCTGTGTTACCGGGGATCACTTTCATTCACGTCTTTATCCGCAGTTCAAATGTATGACTTTCATATATTCTTAACCGTTTGTTCATCACTTCACGGGTTTATTTGGAACCAACATCATGACCAGCTCCCAGTTGGCTTGTTAGCTCAGTTGAGCGTTGCACCGGTATCGCAGAGGTCATGGGTTCAAATCCCGTTTCAGGCCTTATTTTCACTACTGCCCAAGTGGTGCACATTATTGCGAGGATCACTTTCGTTCACATCTTGAGTACTAGTACACGCTTGCTAATTCCCCTATCAGCTTTTGGAATCGACTTAACCCTACCGTTACCATGGCCGGACATTTCTTTTGGCACCCTACATCTGCTATTGGAACCACGATTCCACCCAACACTGGGATTTGATCTGTGAGTGGGGCAATTTGTAAAATCATCGATATCTTTTGGCGTCTCGAAGATGCGGCACGAGACAAAACAAGATCAACTTCATTTTCTGGATCTGAAAACTTGCAACTCCGCAAGTGACATGAAATGTCTTTTTAACAATCACACAAGAGAACGACTTGGTCTTCTCGATAACTAAACCCACAAGTTCCACCAGCGAACGATTTAACTGAATAGCAAATCTCCATGTTAGCGTGTAAGATGAGACGCTTATAAAACAGATCGGTTAGCTAAATCAGTATGTAGCTTGTCAATCAAATCGACTACTGTGACCACACTTTGACTTCAGCCGGCAAAGGAATCATAGATGGATCTGGACATTTTAATTTTCTGAGTGCAGTAATTCCTGAAAGGTTTTTCTAGATGTCATACAAAAGGAAAAAAAACCATCTCTTGGTATTTCGGAGGTTGATTCATCTTTGAATTTCTGTGTCACGCTTGTCGCGCAACTGATATAATAAGTTAGAGAAGATATATAAACTGGAACTCAAATCTGGCCAGAATGTGGTAGAGCATAATTAACATCATCGAAACAGCTAATAAAATCATAAGTAAACAAGATAAGGGTGTTACGTTAGATTTTTTTGCAAATTGTAGTGATTTATGCCAATTAACGGTGGCGACAATAGGCGCACCATGTACATTTCATAGTTGCTATCAAGTAAATTTTGCCGGACTTTGAGTTCGTCTCAAGATAGAACAACGCAAATACACAAAGAAATTTTTACAGTAACTTTATAAACATCCTTTTTTCTTATGAAAGCTTGAAGCTCAGTAGGTTGTGTCATATCGGTCATTGTTAAAACTGTCTTTGTTTTGATGCTACTTTTCGACATAGGAAAAGTATGTCGGACAAAAATATTCACCAAAAAATAAATATTTCTTTGGCAGCTTCAATAACGACAGGGGACTAAGTTTAGATGATAAAACAAAGGATTATGTTCACAGAAATACCGTAGGTCCAGTACATTCGATACATGAGGTCACACAACTCGAGTAATATTCACAGGGAAAATTTGCATATTTGAGCGATCGAACGAAAAAAATTATTTCTCGAAAACTAAAATATATTTTTACAAAAAAACTACACCACAATTATTAGAACATATTGGGCTAAAAAATATAAAAATAGGAGGGAAAACAAATCTGGGTGACTTGCCGCTGTTTGTTTGATGCATGCTGCCTTAGCTCTTAAGAACGTTTTCAGGCTCAAACCGCGCAGAAAAGGAACATTTAACCTCAGCCTCAAAATTAGACGTCCTTACATGAAAATAGTGTGTGTCACTAACTACTATCCACTACCATACAGTTTGGACATGTTCAAATCGAGATGATGGTTGATGAACGGATAATGGTACATGATTCCGACGTTTTAAGCGTAAGAAAGTCGTCACAGCCTTCCTAATGGCGACCATTACCACTACCATCTTCACCTTTTTACGAATAAATGCATTCTACAACATATAATTTCTTCTCTATCTAAAACTGTTTCCCCGCCGTCTTCCGTTGCCTTTCTTTAACTTGATCGGCCGCATACAGCTAATCGAGATCCAACTGCTCAGGCATAACTGGCGGAAAATTGGGGTAAGATTGGGCCATCATATCTCTTAAGCAAGCACGGTGACCTATCTTTTTCATTGTAGTTTTCCAAAAAAACCTTGGTAGAGAACATTTATGGAAAGTTCAAGAAAATATTCAATGTCTTTGTCATCTGAGGAATCACATTAAGCGAGGCTCGCTGTAAAAAATCTCTTGTTGTCTCAGATTTTACATGTTTTGGGTTCACCCTCGGATGAATTCAGCTTCAAGTTAAACATGCTGTACGGAGGTTCGTTTCCCGAAGAAATGTAGTCCCCAAAACATGATTATTGTTTTGTTTACGCCCTCGTGAGACCAGCTGGTTCCTGGTCATTTGCGGAAAGACTGTCTGATACTGTGGATTTGACAAAATTGGAGGAAAGAGGAAACATTCTCAAGAAGATGGACATCACTGCCGCCTTGCAGCACATTAAACATGTGATACAACCAGATATGGCTCTACTCCATTTTGTTTGTTTAAAAGGAATGACAACTTACAGGTCAGATCTCTTACAAAAGGGTTTTTTAGGTTTCAATTTGATGTAGTTTTTCTCGTCTGGTTTTAATGACGAACTCATTTTGCGAGTTCTTGTAAATTAACTATTCTCATGTTTTGCGCGGACCAACTTAGTTTACGCGAATTGAATCCTTTGTTTCGCCACCAAATGTTAAATCCTTGACGTCTGTTGATGATCTTGTGCACTGTTCTATGCCATTGTCAAAGGGCACACTCTGATTCTTTGGATATTGCAAAAGTGGTAAGTAAATAGATCTCTTTCAGAATAGCGCGCATGATTTTCATTCATTGTGTGTATACAAATTAGCCTTGATGGCCTCGCATTTGAATGAGAATTTCATGCTTATAGAAATATTGTGGAGAACTGAAAGGCAACTTTACACGAACCAAAGAGAATGATAACTTAACTAGTTTCCGCCATACAATACAGAGATCTCTTATCTTTAATACTGACAGAGGCTTTTCGTTTCCTATCCACAGGGCGCTCTTTGATGCATTGGATATTCCATTAGTAGGTGGATCAGTGGAATCACGATATCTTTCCATGGACAAACTGACCACACGCGGTGTTTTAGTTTCTTACGGCGATGTTTCCTGTCCTGATGGATTTATTTACCACAAAGGTACAAGCGACATTCTTGTAAAGGAAAACTATATTTGTTTTTGAACTCCCTCTCAAGCTCGTGTACTTTGTGTGAAATATAAAACATGAGGTTGGCTAAAAAAAAAGTTCACAATACTGAGTAGTTTAAAATATTGAAAGCAAAGTTATAGAAAAGAGAACAGTTTCAAATTGGAAAAAAATGAAAGGGATTTATTTCGGGGTAAAATGACAAATTGCGCCCAACTTATACCTTACCAAGTCTACCCTCTCTTGATAGCACCACTGCTAATTAAAAAAGTAGTTGTATCAGTTTGTTTCAATTTTACACCGTTTTACTATGACACAACGAGGCTTTGTTGACGCCAGTAACTCACCATCGACTAATGTAAAAAAACATAATTAGGAATTTAAATCGGATTGACTTTAACATTTATTTTGCCATAGGTGACCCGCTAGAATGTGAACGCGTTACGTATCCATGTGTTGTTAAAGCAAGTAAAGGAGAAGACACCAAAGCGGTGCGATTAGTGAAAGACTCCAAGGTGCTCAACGCAGCTATTGAGCATGCGTTATCGTATTCAGATCATGTGATCATTGAAAGGTAGGCATTACTGTTAAGTAAGAGTAAAAGTCGAGGAAGCGTGTACAAGTGAACATGGTTTGGCTGTCAGTTTTGACCGTGATGATATTGATATGCCGATAAGCCAAGTTGTTGTCAAGCTTATATGCGAATGAAACTGGAGGCCGGATCCCAAATCGGATGAATCTGATTTGCCGATGAAAGCATTTGTTTAAATGCATAGAATCATTCAAAAACTTGTGTAGATTTGACTGTAAGTAACTCAAAATACGAGGAAACCTGTTTATTTACAGACGTCTCGAGAAAAATTTGTGCATCTCCGAAAGAGCCTAGAAGCCTAACTTCGGTAGCTCTTAGATCAGATGGTTCTCAATGAGGTTTTAGACATGTATGAATTTAAAGAAAGCAATTTTTAATTGCTTGTCGAAAGTGATCCGAGATGACCTAACTTTTTTCTTAAGTGTGCTTTGTGATTGGTGAAAATAATCGTACCACCTTCTCGACCAATCAAATGGTAGAGCGAAACCAATCCCGACGTGATCATTCGCATTTTCCCATGGAAATGGCTTGAATTGTTAAAAAGAAACAAAGGGTCAGTCTGAGGTAAGCGGTAAGTTCTGGCGGGATACCAAGACAACAAGATAACAGGAGGCTGCAAAACCTATTAGTGCACTAAGCAGGCCTTAGAACGTTTAAACAAGCTATTTCAGGAATGCAAACTCATGGGGCTTTCCTAACGTACTAGATTACTTTATCATTATAATTCGACCCCTCCTTTGTATTCATTGAAGTGGGGCCACACACCTTTGTTAGAGACTATGTGTTATTTTGCAGCCTTATAACGTTTTTCAATTAAAAAAGTTAATCCTATTCAACGATTTATTACTTTGTTTCTTCTTATTTTTTTCGGCAGGTACGTAGAGGGACGGGAAATTCGCTGCGCTGTTGTTGAATCAGCAGCAAATGGAGAATTAAAAGCTTTGTCGTGCATCGAGTATAAAGTACGAGAAAATGACATTCGAAGAACTGAAGACAAGCTCGGCTGCAATGAAAAAGGATTACCTGTTGGTAAGTGCTGTAGATATATGTCCTTAATTTTATCAACAGCATCGGTATTAACATATGTGCTACGAAGCCACATTTTCAGAGCACATTTTCAAGTTAATTGGGTTCCTAGCTCAGAAATGTTTTAAATCCCAAATAGAGGTTTGTGTCACGTGATCCCACATCAATCGTACCTATGCCGCTATTTTGCATACTAGGTAAAAACGACATGGCGGCTGTCGAAGGCGATCGCGTGCAATTTTTACGAAGTTATTGCGATTTACTCAGCGCCGAGAACAAAAATAATAAAAAAAATTGCGAGAGGCTTAAACGTTCTGCAGGACTAGATCCCTACTCTGTAAGTGTCAACTTTTTCTTTCGATCGATGGATAAATGGCCGGAGGTCGAGTTTCCTGATATGGTAAAGGAACACTTCAAAGCCTACAAATGTCTTCAGTCCTACCAAAACTTCGTTGTTGATTGTGTGAGAAGTATCTTGTGGGAGAGGCGACCCCAAATTATAAATGCCTTGCCAGATGATGGCAGCAAAAAAAAAATTAATCTACAAAACTCAGCTTCGTCTCGACTCGTCAGCTTCAAGCTAAGGCTTTGAGAGGACTGCGTTTCCAGTAACCTGTAATTCCTTTTGAGTTTTCCAAGTACTTTTTGTCTTGCATAGAAAGGTCTGTTTGAATTTCAATAGATACGGACTTGGTCGTCGTATTTCTCTTTTAATAGATAAGCTCAGATACGTCAAAATGAATGTTTTTCCTTGCAGTTTTCCTCAGTTCCTACGCTCTGACTTTCTGTTTGTTGGAAAAGTTCTTGCACAAGTTTTCCTTTCTTCTTCCACCTTTCTTTTGCTTGCTTTTTTCGTTCAAGTGAAGATTGCGAACTTGGCTTTAGGACAGAACTCGAGTGAATATTATAGAGGCAGGCTAAATATTTATCTCTCTTTAGATTGAGCAATCCTCTGAGACTTCTCAATTACTATTGTCTCACGTTTTAATTGCTGCTTTTCACTTAAAAATCAGCCAATAGTCGTCAAGTATCTTCGAAAACACTTTTGATACTTTTTAAGGGAAAAAGTTTTCAACAAGAAGTTGTTAAAAATTTGCTTGTTTCTGTGTTTTTTTTCATTCTAGGTGAATCTCCAGAAACTAAAACTTGGTTCCTTGATCCCAGAAAAGAGGAGATGCTGATACATCGTATTCAACAACAAAGTTGCCGAGCTTTTCGAGAGTTAGGTTTACAGGATTTTGGTGTATTCGACTTCCGAGTAGACGTTGAAGGAAATCCATTCTTCCTAGAATGCAATTTATGCTGTTCCTTTGGTCCACGGAGCGTTGTTAATATAGTCGCCAAGGATTCAGGTTTTACAGATGAAAGTTTGTTTGACATGATGGTGGAGAATACTTTGCTGCGCAAGCGTAAACAAGAGAATAACAATTTTAATCTGTGATAAAGTCAACGAAATGACGACACTAACAAAATGTAAGGAAGCGTTGTGATACAAAATAAGTCATTCAGTTTTCTCTTTTTTGAATTGTCTTTAGTTTCCAAGAAAGGGAATTTATCTTACAAGAATGCGTCGTCTTCGACAGTGTAAGCTTATTTAGAGAAAGAGGTGAATAAAAGAACGGAAATCAGTTTGGACTTGGTTATTAGCCTTGGACTTTCCATGTCCACAATGCAACAGGATTTTATCCAGAAAGTTACTGAAAATGTTATTTGCACAAGAAAGAAAACCACTTGCAAAATGAATCAGTACCCAATATTTTAGTATGGTAATTCTGCTTCGTTTGCTTCTGCGATTTCAACATTCCTATGGGAGTTTTTTGCCAGGCTTAAGCTTTAGTTTTGCACTTTCTGTAAATTTTTAGTGAGTATCCGCGAAAGCTTTCATTTAAGCAGAAGCATTTTAAATAAATTTGATCAGAGGGAAATAGTGTAGGGCGAACAAAAATAAAGATGGCCGAACGGCGTTGAAACCAGTGCACACGGTATAGAATGTGATAAATCCTGATCGACACGTCACATACCATACAATTATTAATAAGAGCAAATGTGGCCATAAAACCAACATTTTCAAAATATGATGGCAACAGCCAAAACATCAATTTGGTTCATATTCTCAAGTTAAGTAGGCGTTAGAGTGAAACAAATCACTGCATACTCCGTTTGGCTGAATATTGAATATAATGCCGCTTTTGAAGCTCAAAAATTTTAGATAAATGTCGGAGCGTCACGTCACAAAATGGAAACACCTGAACTGATGAAAAGTACCAAGTCTTGAAAAACAACATCAGAACATATGTTGAAAGCAATTTACGCAGTTCTTGACCATTTATTTACACAATCCTCTAACTAATTTAAAAATAGGTCAAAAGTAACCCGTTATTGAACCATGTGCTATAAAAAATGATTGACTGAAAATATGGCGTTTGGAAGGCGAAGAGTAGTTCTTTTCGATCTCCAAAAGGATTTTTGGGGAAACGATTCAACGTGATTTAATCAAATTATAAAGTTGGATAAAATGCGCCGGTTCGACGGTGCCGTGTATTTGTCGAAAAAGTACACATACACACGCAAACTCAATTGTTTCGCATTTTACGTCCAATCTGCAGCTTAATTAAAATAATATTCTCTTAACTTCCATGTCACTGTTTCAAGGAAGAGGGCTACAGTCCTGAAATTACGGCATCGTTCACGTGAAAGCAAAATTACTTATCAGGATAGTCAACGCCTCCTGATCATGCTCTTACAAAGTGTATCTCGGAATTGTTTTGATTTGAGGTTTCTCCATTCCCAATTTTGTTGAAAAGGAGACTGTAATAACTTCACATGACAGAACTTTGCCTAAATGTTAGTTTCTAACCAAACTGCGAACCGGCAAATGTAAGCGGAATGTTGTTATTCGTGAAGCATGTTTCTCTTGAGCATGCGGAATAACGCTAATTAATTCAAATTGAGGTCTAATGAAATCGACAATTCCGCAAAACTGGAACATTGGACTGTGAAACACGTGGCTTCGGGAACTTAGCTCGAGTTTTGAATATGAGAAACAAGAGCAACAACCATTTAACTCGACCATGATTAAATCTATCATAATTAAAAGTGCCATTGTACTTTTCGAATTATCGATGAAGCGAAAGATCTGCAAAGGGTATAGCCCATCACTGCAGATGTGGAATAGAGCGAAGTACAGTGTTAGAATATTTGTTTATTAAAAAGATGCTGTATTGGGGTAAAAACTAGAAAACCACAACTTTCACTAAAATGTTTGTATCAGCCCACGTTCACCAGATTTACAGAGGCTACCATGCCTTGTTGAGTTATTCAAGTTGTACCGGTAGTAAGACTTTACATTTATCTTTTTCAGGGAGTGGTCCGGAAAAGTTTACATTCGCGGGTGATAAAACCATTACTGCGTATCACTTAACTCAAGAAACGCCTAGTGTAATCATTGCACCAACTGATACTACAGACTCGTGTGCGGGAAGGTATATCTCACATCATGGCGTAAAATAAATCAACCCTGCTGGTTATTATTAATCTTGCCTAAGAAGCTAGCCGAATACTAGAACCATCACTGTGCTTAGCTCTTCGCATTGCTTTCGAACGGTTAGTAGGATCAGCCTTTTGTCCGGTTCGTTCTCCCTCTTGGAATACTTCAATAAGATAATTTTTCTGAGAACCAGTGACGTTCTTTCTTGTTACTGTCGCTGACTTCAGAGCCCATCCCATCGGTAGTGCTGAACCTTCATTCTCTAACGACATAGATACATCTTCATCCACAGTTTCAGGAACAGCATCAGCCCCATGTGCCAGTTCAGCTGCGTACAATGTCATTGCTTTGTTGTACAGCGTTTCTTTTTCTAGGGCATACTCGTGTTTGCCACGGTCCAGATGTTTTTCTTAGGATGAGAAATGCTGGAAGGACTTGATACACCCCTCCTCCGGACACTAAAACAACCCAATTCCTTTTTGGCAGGTTTTATCGTCACTGTCACTCTCCCTTGCTAGAGACTTGCCAATTGTGTTGTCTGTTTTGCCCTTCGTCTCGCTTTAACGGTTTGAAAAGAAACGTTGAAAATTATATTATCTGTATGCTTGTTTAACTGAGGGAGAGGGCTACTGCATTGTTGACGGAAAGTGTTCCAAGGTAAAAATTTACCGTAACCAACTCCATACGCTCTCCACACCGGCACACCTTCGTTGGTGTATGCACTGTTATTAATAAAACTTACTCCTTCCCACTTCACTGGCGTTGACTTTAGAGTAGGCTGTGGACCGCTCACTGTCATGCTGACTTCGGCCATTCCACGAGATGACTCAATGATCGTCATAATTTGCGATGCTGTCTCGATGTCATGGCCAGCATTGAGATAGATTCTCATGTGCTTTTTTATCGTGGCGGCCTTACGGTCACATAGCCCTTATCCGCCTTGCGGGTCTGAAAAGTCAACGCGCTTCAGGTTGATTCCATGCTTGGTTGCCACTCAGTGGACCGATAGTAGAGTTGATGCACAATGATAACAACCAGCGTTATCGTACCTGAGGTGAAGAGAGTTAATTTCTTGCATGATTTCCTTAAGTTGAGTGAAAACGTCGTCAATAATGGCAAGAACAGTTGAACTGTCCTGAGTGCAGCTTTCAAAAGAATGCACGAAAGTTAATATTTCAGTTTTATTATTGGCATTTTTTTCTCCATCTATAGTGATATGCCCAGGAATACCACGTCTTCCGAACCAGTCACTTTAACTTTCATCTGTCCAACAACACTGACGGCTACAGAAGCGACTGATGGTGAGGCCACTGTGACTTCCGCTTTCTCTTCTGTAACGAAGGCCCTCAGGGTTTTTCGTCATGTTGCGCAAATACCCGAAAGAAATTAGGAGCTTTCAGATATTAATTATGCAGTATGTGGAAACCAAATTAAAATTCTAGGTGTTTTGAATAGAAAAGTATGCAGAGAGTCAATTCACCTGAGTCGACTTGAGGAAACACTCCTGTCTTCTTTAAAGTTATTTGAGCATTACGTTTCCCTATTCCTCTGTCACACTTTGGCCAGGTTTTGTCACCTTTACCATGGTTTGATATATCAGATGGAACTCTGCACCTTGAATTACTCAGTTCTGATTGGTTAAGACAAATGCAGTTTTCAGGTAATTCAATGCAGAAGAGGGTTAATTCAGTGCAAAGAGGTAACAAACCAGACTGAACAATTCCTTGAACCGTTTAGCAGGATTTTGAACTTTTTTGGGCCTCAAAGATGTGAAAATATCATTGCATATTATTGTTTTGATCATACACGGTTGTTTTTACCGAATGCATAATGTCACTTGCAGGGTTTGAATGAATTATTTTTTGCTCTTGATGCATGCGCTTTGCTTCTGCATAATTATGATAAGTTATTAACCAACAAAATTGCATGAGCCCCAGGGGTGAGTGCAATTTGTGGTATTTGAAAAAATTTACAAGTGCTTATTTATTCCAAATTGCACTCGAAATCATGTGATTACCCATACTAATAGTTGCTATAAGAAACCTTGCCTGCTTATCATTCTTTCTTTCTATCGTCCTCATTGATAAGGTAAAGGACATTTTATTATTTTCAAGATATTTTTCCTCATAAAAAAGAAAGTTCTTGACACATAGCAGGTGATATTCAATGTTGACTCACATGGTTTATTTTTATTTCATTGTTTTCTCACAAACTCATCCTTACATTTATTTTGTTTACAAACTCAGTATTTAACATTATTTACTAATTGGCCTTATTTAAAACAATCACCTTGAACCTGACATTATGTTCTTATTATCAACAGGCAGTATAGTTATCAATAGCAGTGCCAAGTATTTACAGTAACAACAGGTAAGTACAGTCGAACCTGTTCTAAGCGGCAGCTTATTAAGCAGTCACCCTGTTATTACCGTCCCGAATTTCTCTCCCCTTAATTGCGATAATTTTTCATCTCTATAATTAGAGCACAGTTCTCATTTATGCTTGTACTAAAAGCGAAAAAAACGTTGTAAAGAGTGCTCTCTCTGAATTAAGTTACTCCAAAAAAGCTGTGAAGGTGAAATTGTCGCTGCGAGTGAATTCTTACCGTTGCTGTATAGAATCTGTTGGAGTTCAGGGTCCATAGCTTAAAATAATCCGTAAATAGAAGTTCGTTTGTTCAAAATAAAGCAAGAGGGAACTTGGTCGATCACAGGTAATCGCACGATTTCGAGTTCAATTTTGATTAAATCAGCACGAGTTAATATTTCAAAGGCTGACCAAATTGCTCGAGCCCGTAGGGTGAGTGAAATTTTTAGTCTTTAAAAAATTTTTGAGTGGTGGTATATCACAAATTATACGAGATGATCATGCGATAACTTTTTAATAATATTTATCTAACAATTCGACTCTGTTTTCCTCTTAGTTGCGATTATTTCAGCTTTTTCCTCAACAATTTGCACTGATTTCTTCGAGTTTTTAAACTCTCTGTTATAAACAATTGAGTTTTTCTATTTTTCCTTTGTTAGTAATTGTTTCAAAGCAGTAATAACTACACGAAGGCTGCCACGCTCGTAATCCTTCCCATCTCTCTCACCAACCGTTGCGTGAAACTCCTCAAGTCATTTTTTTTAGGGCTTTCGGCTAGTACTTTTCAAATTTTCATTAACACCGTATTTGAAAGATCAAGATATCCAGACCTTTAGCCGATTGTGTGTACTTTTTTTAATTGGAGGTTTCTCCCGACCTGTCCCCATGCATTTTGTTTTGTACTTTCGCGACTTTCATGTCAATCAATTTAATTCAACTTTCTGTGCTCGATTTGAACTTTCTGCGCTCAATTTCAACTTTCTGCACTGTTTGAGGTTAAATGACGTGTTCTCAGCCAATGAAAGTGCCGTCACATGATTTCTGCATGCACATTATCAGACTTGCATCGGTCCTTCACGCCAGCTGTGCATATTCCACAAGGGAATGATTTCAACACTTGGTATGCGTCGACCAAGATTGCATTTAGGTGGGCTGAGGTTCCTTTTTTTCCTCTCACCTACATCGCAATATATGTAAAATAATTTGGGAACCTCTACAGTATTTATTCCTTCCCCCTCTCCCGCTATTATAACGATAACAAAATTTAAATATATATATATAATTCCGTTTTACCCGGATGAGAACCATAGACTAGCCTGTAGTTGAAATTCTCACTCATAACAACAAACATTTTATACTCAGCATGACAAGAATCCCCTTCAGGGTTTTTTAAGTCCACACGCAGCGTGCTGTTCTTATCTGAGGTTGGGCGGTGAATCATGTCCATTCCCAGCCAAAATTCACCAGTCAGGTTACCAAAGCCATGTTTGGAGTCGGTCCAGTTGCGTTAGTAATCAACCGAGTCGTCCGGTCTCTTCTGGAACATTGTCTATCCTTGACCAGCTATTGTTTGGTCACAGAATACATCAAAGGCAGGCAAATTGCTATTTGATTTGATGGACATGTTGGAGTTATGATCATAGGTGGTCGCTTAATGGAGATGTTGGGCCTTAAAATATCCTTATTTTTGGACTTTGTCAAAACAAGGAGACATCTTCTTTTCTTTAGGTAAAGGTAATCAAATGAATGAGACGGACAAGTTCAAACAGTTCAATGTTCTTGAGGTCTGATAGATATATAACACAACATAGTGGACTGAATTTGCAGGTGGCTTTTCCGTTTGACACAGCAGCAAGGCAAAGTTCGCTTATTAATTGTACAAAAAATGCTGGAAATGGGGACGTATATCTCCCAGGAAATAAAATATTTTGACCTATTATTTACACGCATTAGTCAACTCATAATACTTAGCATTTGGGCCAAGTTTGGTTAGGATGGCACTGTGCTATAGTTATGTTGTGAGCATGACAGTTGAGAAATCCACTGGTGTTATTTTCATCTCGGTTCTCTTTGATGAGTATTGATGTCCTTTCCAGTCTCATACAGTTCACTCCATCAGCACTGGAGGAGAGCTTGCCACGATGATACAAACCATTCAGTAGTAGTAATACTAGTTGTACCACCATGCTCCTTTGAAAGCCATGTCTCAGTTATGTTCGTCGTTATAATCATTATCTTGACCTCTTGTGGTGAATGGCATTTCCTGATCAAATAAGCCGTGATATAAATATTTTCGCTCGACTTGACCAATTAAAAATTTCTCTGACTTAAGAATACGCCGTTAAATGCGCAAACTTGAAATCTTGTATTTTAAGATCAAAAGAAGCGATGGCTATATAATTTTTGTTAAACGACTCTAACTGTGGAATAAAATTACCAAAAAAATGCTGCTTATTCATATGTTTGCAGAGATACAACTGCACGTATCAGACTTGGATTGAGCGGGAAGCGGGAGCAGAAATTAAGGAGGCATTCGTATGTTGTTTATTATTGCTTATCATCCAGTCAAAAACCAGTACCCGGCAAAATGTTTTTGACTATCCAACAGCAAGTTTTCAGAATATCTTTGGAGGAAAATATCTCCAACTCTGCTCGAGCAACTATGTGCGGAAATGTTTAGATGCAATAGGCCTGTTTGTGACATATATTGTTTTGAGAGGCCTTCGTACACTTTCATATAATCATCCATGAGCTGAAACGAAAAACAAAAGGACCTTTAGGAAAACTGAAAAAATCGATAGCTGGCAGAGGCCATTACGCCATAACGGCCTGGGACATCAAGTCACCACAACAATGGCCGTGCACTTGGACTAAACCAATGTGCACTCGACTTCTGTTTGACAAATATGAAGCACTTATATTGAGAATTATCATAATTTTTTTCTTTTTAAAAAAAAAAAAAAAAAAAGAAAATCGTGCATATCTCTGAGTTTTTAAAAATTGGACCGTGACGCCATGTTTCATGACGTCATGGTATGGACAAAACTGGACTATGTTAAGAATTCTGACAGTTTTATAGTTTAATCATAGGACCTGTGACGGTTGACATTCGCTAAGTTTATATCAAAATTAAGTTTTGTACTTCAGATCTATTTAGTCTTTTGCAAATGAAGTGGAGCGTAAGTCTAATGCCTCTGACAATCATTGATAGTAGCTTCAAACGAAACCCACGTTTCCGATATTATCGGTGTGCACAACATTGAGGTTACTGTACAAAATAATGAGGTGCCAGGAATGACTGGGATCATTTGCGGTCTTGGGATCATATGCGGCCCCGGGATCATTTGTGGTCTCAGGATCACTTTACGGTCTCGGGATCCGATTGATGGATTGATGCGGTTGTAGACCTTTAGAGGTCAACTTTTCGACAATTTTCTTTCCCCATTCTCAAGTTGACTAATTAACGAGGATCGCATTAATAACACCAAACATGTTATATGCAGAGTATCGAGTATTCCCTGTAAAGTCTTCCAAGTCCACGCACAGTATGCTGCTGTAATCATCTGCGGTCAACGATGAATCTTTTCAATTCCGGGCCAAAACTCACTATTCACTGAGGACCCAGTCGTTCAAAATCGGGTAACGTTATGCGATGAATAAATCGATATTCCGCGAAGAAGAAATAACGAAACGTACTGCGCTGTCCACCGGATAGAGATTACATCAACCATTATCCACCTTTTGAACGACCAGTGCTACACGGAGTCGGGGAAGCCTTGTGAGAGTTAAGAGCCATACCCAAGAACACAACATATTGTTAAAGCCTAATTGAATTTACGCAATATCAGTTAAAATTTGTTAGACCACGTAGCTGACGACTTTTGGTCGCCCAATGAAAATAAAGACTGTCAAGGTGATTGCTCAAAAGTTATTCAACATTTTTTTTAAAACTCTCCTTAAAAGTTCCCTACCAATGTCTATTTCGAAAAATACAATTTAAAAGACAGGTCACCGTACTCGTTTAAGAGATTTAATTAGCCAAACTTACCCCACTCATGCCTGTTCTGGAACTAATCACGCGCATCATTTTATCGGTTCACGGTACATTTAAGGTAGCTGGAAGCAGGGGTGTTTAAAGAAACATTTAAAAAAAATCTGACAGGTAAAGGGTCTCGAGCGTATGGAACAATTTGGTATATAATTTGTGAAAAATCACGCAATTTTATGCGACATCGACTCTACACGTTTCATGAGTCGTGGCTTTGAAGTTCATAATTTGCATCATCGGGTAACGGACTTTGTGGAAACTTTTTTCCCTTCGCTGAATTTGTTTCTAATTCGTCCAGTTTGAAGGGGAAAGTTTGTTCGCTAAAATTATACAATAAAAAATGCAGGTCACTGTGCTCGTTCACGAGCCAGAGACCATCGTACCTCTTTGCCTGGCCATTAATTGAAAGACAATACCGTGTTCTCGAAATGCGCACGGTTATTCGCCTGAGTTTTATGCGCAGTACAGGATGAGTAGTGCAAAACTGAGGAATCGCCTTAAGCTGCGAATTGGAGCAGAGGGACTTTGAATTGTTTATGTAATTATTTTCCTTCCCGGTCCTATTGTGGCTCAGCTGCTCCGTTTTTAAAAACCGCTAGCAACGCAGGCTCACATCAAGTGTTTTTCGGTGCAAGTCTTATGACATATTTCTATCAAACCTAAAGAGAAATCCCAGGTTAATGAATAAATGCTCAAACGAAGTAAGAATAATGTTAGAATACGTTGTTTTTCGGTGCAAGTCTAATTACTTACTTCTATCAAATCTAAAAAGAAATCCCAGGTTAATGAATAAATGCTCAAACGAAGTAAGAATAATCTTAGGATACTTTGGGTTTACTTGTAAATACAAGACAAACGCTTGCGGCTAAATGCATGTTTGTACGTACTCGAACAGTCAAGTGACTCCACTGTATTTGATGGCGCACTCGCTAATTAGTAATATGTTAGGATGGTTTTAAGAAATGAGTTTTTTGAAAGGAAAACTCATTTCTTAAAACCATGCAAAAGGTGAAATTTTGCGAGACCTTTGTTTGTTATATAACATTTTTTACACGAATAATGACTCATCTATGATCGAGAATTGCAGTAGTTCCACTTAGCGACAACTTCGGTTAGTTCTGAGGTGAGAATTTACCACTCTCTAGCCAAGATACAAAATGCAAAACCAATGAGTACCGTGGCCAAATATTTTTGCATACAAGTCGCTGGAGCAGTACCGATGCCAGAATTAATCTGCAAGCCGCACGTGAATACGTTGCACGTGTATATGCGTACGTTGCAGGTCTATTATTAAAACTGAGACATGACATAACATGCCATGGTGCTTAAGGCAAAAGTTTTAATATCTATATCTATATCTTAATATCTATAGTTACCTAGGGGCAATATGTAATTTTCAATGTCCTAATGGGTTACTTATAAAAGAATACGTGACACTCTTTATGCAAGGATACGACGTCTAAGTGTTGGATGAATCTCGAGAGGCATCGAGCCAGAGCGGGAACAGCTGCATGCCGAAACGTGGTAAGTGTATATTTGTATCATTTATGAATTAGATATTTCAGAGAGTTTTCGGGCCTTGGATGTCAAACCTCGATAACGTTATATATTTCGACGGTCGAACCAAACGGTGCATAGACTTGGATAGGAAAGGAGAACGACCTTTATATAGCAACCAAATCGATTACTGCACATGCCCGTTCTCCGTTCTCGGTCCTGATTTGCAAAGGGAAAGCATTTTTTTTTCTAACTCAGACAATTTTTAAGGGATGCCTTCAATCAGTCCTCATGTGTTTCAGTCGTTGATTTACTCGCTCTTTGGGCTTATTCGTAAAGTATCAAGACAAACACTTTTAGAGAAATCTCCCCCTGTTAGTTTCGACACACTCTAGCAATTAAACAGCTCTTATCAAGCTTTCTATCTGCACCTTCAAATAAAAAACCAAACATGTATGTCTTCGTTTTTGGTAATTATAACATTTGAAAGATGTAAGATTTTTCCAGTTTCCAACTTTGACGCAATTGTTATCGCTCGCCCAGTTGATGAGATCATGGGAATGGGATATGCGTTACAGTATATGAGTAATGTTGTGGACAATCTGGATAAGACGATTCTTAGAGGCTGTCGTTTGCAATAGGGATTCCTTGCTCAGCCACTTTCCTTCCTCTCTCAGTTCTTCACAGTATGCAGTACTGAAGCTAAAAATTATCCTGGTTTCCTTAATTGGGCGTATGATACAAATTAACTTATTGAGAGATTTAGAGATTGGAAAGACGTTGATATATTAGCTTCATCAAAACCCTTTACGTATATTCTGGAACCAGAGAAAACGCATTATGATGCTGGCTTCGATTTTTGTTATTTGTAAATATTCAAATCTTCAATAAAACTATGGGAACTATGTTTAGTGCTGAGAATTTATAACGGAACTGAATTTATATCTAAGAAGTTTATGGAAAGATCTTTACAATCTAATACGTCAGTGTCGACAATTTCTCAAATTTCTTTCGAGTCAAACTTCCTTCCTAGCAGTACGTACCCACTCATCAAAGTAAATTTTACGACATACGATTGTCATCGAGGCTCTTAACTATAAAAATGCCTTTTCAACAAAACTGATTTGGATAAAAACGATCTGTTACGGAAGGTTGCAAAGACGAAATTCAGCCCAGTCTGCTGAGATGCCTTGAGAAATTAGATCTCCCGTGAGATCCCACACACAACCAAACAGGAACTTGTCTCGCAGAGCTCGCAGTTTATCACTGTTATCATCACTAGGTCGATATTAGATCGTATGTTGCTAGGATCAGCAGTGTCGTAAACCTCGCGTTCGTTTAAAGAGTGTTGAAGATGGTGAATTCTAAGCTTGGTGACGATGTGAACAAAGATATTTAATCGTGTTGTCACGAACGTGATAAATAGAAAAGTTTCTGATTCAGCTTCCTCATAGTGCTGGGGATATTTTCGTCGTTCAAGACGAAAAATATATTTTCTTCACACGATATTTGTTTTGGACTGATTGAAAAAAAATAAATGACCCCATAAGGGTCCCCACGCATTTCGCCCTAGAGCACATTTTGTGTCTGCAACACTGATAACATTTTTCCAATAGTCGTTTGATGAACGCCGTCGCATCTATATTTGTCATATTTGAGACTGCCAGTTTCACTAGCACTGTTTGGTATCAGTTGGAGCTGTAGACCTCTAACATTGGTAAGTTAATACTGAAAAAATTTTGCAATAATGCAAGAAAGTCAGCCTTCTTCAGAGGTAGCCGCAAATCGTTTTGCCTTGATACGAACATCGGTAGAACTTATTTTAGAGATCGTGCGTTGCGGCGTTTCTTGGCTACTGTTCTGACAGTTTCTCTCATGAAGCTATCATCACCGAGTTTTTTGAAAAGCTCAGATCCCACCACTGTCACCATATGCGATACGAATTATAGCAAAAAAAGCATGTAAGTAAATGATATAAATCTTACGACCTTCATATAGTAACCAAATCGATTACTGCGCATGCCTGAGCCAACTTTCGCCGAGGCCTCGCCGAGGCCCATAACTGACACTAACCCGTCTAATGAATAAAAATTTAACATGTAAATCTTTCGAATGAGTAGTTATTTTTTGTATTGTTTTGATATTGTATTGATCAAAAAACATCTGCACTTTTAAGAATTAGTAAGTTAGGAAAACCCGATAGCATTTGCTACATAGAGAGAAGACGTCCTTTCCGTCCCGTAATTTGTTCGCCTCATAAACTGAAAATTGATTTTGCAGCAGTGACTTTAGAAATACGAAAGATGACATAAGGTGGACCAAACATCTGTTTTCTTTCCCTAAAGAGATTTCATTAAGAAATCCTCACTGCTTGAAATTTCAGATACCTTTTAAACATGAAAAACATTGGAATTTTTTTATTCTTCTTTTATTCCTGATCTCGTAAAGTTTTTATTGATTCATTTCATTCTATATTTCCTTCCTCTATTCCGGTCACTTTGACTCAATTTTATAACCTGGAAAGTTCAAATTAAGTGCCACGCAATTGAAAATTGATGGATCGTGGCTTTAGCTATTTCAGTTAACCCAAATTGATTGTTGAGAAATGCTGTGATGAAGCTGAAAACATACCGCGTAGGCATAAAAACGTTTTGCTAACAAATGGAACAGTTGCACTGTTTACGACTGTTGGCGTCTTGAAGAAACTCAACTGGGAAATCATTGATTTTTAAACTAACAACTGATACAATTGACCCCTGGCCCTTTTTTATCAAAAAAAGTAATACTCTATGGTTAAATTTACTGAATTTTGAGATTTCCTTCCTTCCTTTTGCCATAAATTGAAAGAAGGAACCAGATTGCATGGGAGTTTGAATAGCAATTTGGTCAACATATGTAGGCGTTTCAAAAGCCTGGAGCACTTCTCTGTTGCATTATGTTAATGGTTTTCAATCTAAAAACTGTTTCTTGCAAGTGTCATAAATACAAAAGCCTTGAGCTAAATTATCCCTTTCATTTGTGGCTATTTTGACAGTAAAGCGAAATTACTTACCACTCAATTTAACCTCAATTGTTATGAAATTCTTAGTTGGAGACGACAAACTATATCACTTTGTCTCCAGATTTTAGTCCGATTATTTGAGTTCCTTCCATGAATGCGTGTGTTCCTTCATCGGAAAGACAAGAAGAAACTGTTTATAATCAAAGTTTGGGTAAGTTCTATCTTTTTCTCACGATCTCAAGATATAGAGTTCGCCCCCATCACGATTCGGTTCTTTACAAAATGTTGCGTCTTGAGGCTTGTAAATCATTCGCTCAACCTCCAGCATCTATAACTTGCATTATTCAGGTACCACTCAGTCAAACAGAGACCTGTGAAAAACAAGGTTGTACTGTAGCCTCTCAATATTTAATAAGGAGCCACTCAGTCAAACAAAGACCTGTGGAAAAAAAGGTTGTACTGCTAGCCTCTCACTATTTAATGAATTAATCGTTCGTCGCCCAAAAGTATCAGTCGAGAAATCAGTCTTATGAATTTTACCGCTTAAGTTATGTAACATCGAAAATTGCCCGTGAAGAGTGTGAAGTAGTGCACGAATCCTGTCCCTGTTCAGAGTATCGCCTTATCGGTTTTCAAACACTTTGTTCTCTACATACTTCTAGTATCATATCACGTGATACTTATCTCAGTCCTTATGGCAAAACATAATCAGACTTTTCCCCTCGATTTTCCATGTAAGTGACTTATTTTTAAGTCATATATTTTTTTTGTTTCCGCGTGCCTAACCTAGCTGCGAATATCTTGCAGGTTTCTTTCTGTTGAGCCGGATAAAAAAAACCTATCAACATTGTCATGAACTTGTCATTTAAGAGTTTCATACTAAGATGTTAATGGCTGGCTTCACTATCAGTTTCCAGTTTTTTGAACTGTTTACGGTCGGGTACAATTTCTACGATTTGCCGACATAGAGAAAGCTTTGAATGTTTTTATTCTGTTGGTCTTGTAGGCAATTATTTTATTGACATGTCTGTTTCCCCCACGAATATTAAATAAACACCTGCTTTTTATGACATTAAAAGTCGAGGGTGTTGTAAAAGTTAAAATTCTGAACATTAATAGCCTACTTTAAAATATACCAATTCTCATTGGTCAACAATGAATGTACAAGTAGGTTATAAATGTCCTTTGGTTTGGTTCCTCTGAACCAATGAGTTGCCACCACAAACTCAATTGTTTATTCGGAAGTGTTTGTAATTCATCACAACTTAAATACAATCATATACGAGTATGCCAACTATGAAGTTATTTATATACTTTATAAGGGTATATACTTCTTTCAATAAATATTACCAAAAGTAATGAGACGATCAAATTAGTTTTATTAATTTAGAAATGTAAAAGCTTTGATAGTTTCTCCTGGAATTTCTAAACGATGAAATAAATCTATGATAAGGATTTTATAATGTATCTACAAGTCTTTAGTTCAGCTCTGCTTCGTTTTGGAACCAACGTGAAGCAATTCGGTGTCCACAAATTATTCAGAAATTTTCAAAACGGGCCACTTGCAAGTTTTTTACGACAGAGAGGGCGTATATTTCCATAACCTAAATCACTTTTCGCCTGTTGGTTAGTGAAATGGTTGATTTCGTATACACCCTGTAACCTTTATTAAATAACTCTTACTGAAATTAAGAGTTTACAATTTTCTTTCGTCAAGGTTCCAAGTCGCTAAAAATTTAAAGTATGCAGCAAGCTTCAAACCAAAGCGGTCAGGAGGCATTTTTGTGGCACAAGGATGGTTACCTGGCTTATGGCACTGTCATGTTCTGCATCCTAACCATTGGTTTTGTTGGCAATGGTTTAACTCTTATTGTTTTGCACCAAAGAGAACATCGTAACCGTGGTGTAAACTCTCTGATGATGAATCTAGCCTTGGCGGACATTTTCATCGTCGCTTTAGGTTACCCGATAGCAATTCAAGCCAACCTTAGGGGGAAGTCTCTGGACAGGTCTCGATGCATCTGGTCTGCCTTTGTAAACGGTACCGTGGGTATAGCGTCCATCGCAACTCTAACCGAAATGGTTTTCGTTCCGTATTATGGCCTGAGGCAAGTCAACTCTGATACTAGACTATCGGTGGGACAAATCGTATGTATGATCGCTAGCGCCTGGTTGTATGGGGGTCTTTGTATGGCTCCACCTCTTTTGGGCTGGAATAGATTCGTTCTTGCTGCCTCTAAAGTGAGTTGCTGTCCTGACTGGGCAGGAAGATCAGCTTCGGACACAGCCTACAGTCTTCTCCTTGTTGTCTTAGGATTTTTTCTTCCGCTTACTGTCATGGTCCTGTACTACTACAAAATTTACCGGTAACTTGAATTTTTGTGTTCATGGGTAAGGTAATTCACTCTCACAATGCCTCCTCCTCCCTGGGGAACATGGATGATTATAAGTGCACTTTCGAGGAAACTTGACTTAACAGTAAGGGCGAGGCTTACCTGCTGTCGGTAACATCATGTCCGGGCGGAGTAGCAATGCTCCTAACGCTGATTCATGCTACAGAAATAGCGATTCGCTCTGGTCAAACAAACTTGAAATACTCAGCTGAAAGTAGCTCCTTTATTTTTGAGCCATTTAAATACATATAACTCGCTGAGAGTGGAGGCGCAGTTGCCTCATGGTTAGTGCGCTCGACTTCAGATGGAGTGGTCCGGGTTCGAGCCCTGGCCGGGGTCATTGTGTTTTGTTCTTAGGCAAGACACTTTACTCTCGCAGTGCTTCTCTTCGCCCAGGTGTACAAATGGGTACTAGCAAATACGCTGGGGGTAACCTTGCGATGGACTAGCATCCCATCCAGAGGGGAGTAGCAATACTCCTAGCCGCTTCATGCCAAGGAAACCGGAGTTAAGCGCCGGCCCCATGGGCCAATTGGGCCTGTATAAAGGCTTTACTTTACCTCGCTGAGGGTTTGGTAATCTCTTTAAAGAGATTTAAGTGTACATCGTTTCTAATTTTCTCATCTGTCTAAGAGATTAATGCACTCACCTTTTGTATAATCCTTCTTAACTTCAGACAAGTAAAAGTTTGTAATATCGTATTTGATAACTTTTGATAGTTTGGGGACTTACGAGACCTATGCCTTGTTCCCCTCTTCTGGTTGAAAATGGGTGATTGTTACATAATAATCTTATTAATATACTCTCTGCTAACAAATGCTGAGCTTTCTGCCTAAAAAGGTGATTAACTATTGATTTTTGTAGATAGGATCTAGGTGAGGGATCTCAATGTGGTTTAACCATTAGCCGTAAAAATGCTGAAAAATTAATCTTAAGGCATGACGAAACCGAAAAATCTAGCAGTGAACCATGAAACTCTTTAAACAGCCGTAAAACGGCGCAAAACCAAACCTTAAAGCGCGTAAAGCCACAAAATTTAAAAGTTAGCTGTAAGCGCCACTACCTAAGAGATTATAAACTGTTTATAATTTCTCACCACCACCCCATTGATACCCTCAGATAATAATTCATAGGGATAAGCATTTTACAATCTCAAACTCTCAATAACCTCTCTTCCTATAGACTTGTTCATCAAGCAATTGTGCCAGGAAACATTGCAGTGCAAATGAGACGACGGTATTCCAAACTAAAGATAGTGCGCATGACAGCGTTATCTGTGGTCATTTTTGTGCTAAGCTGGTCGCCATATTGTTTAGTCAGCCTCTTTGCAGTGTTCACCGGGAGGCATGTAATAACATCCGGAGAGGCGGAAATTCCCGAGTTGCTGGCCAAAGCGTCTGTCATCTACAACCCTATTGTGTATACCATCAAGAATCGAAGATTTCGAACAACGCTGCTTCGTATCTTTCACGTAAGGCGGGTTAGAAACAAAGTGCATTCGTTAACGAATCAGTCGCGAAGTAGAGATATCCTTCAAAATAGCACGCGTTGCTATGGAAGCAAAACGAGTAAAGGCCACAACCCTATACACATCATGAAGTTAATTCCACGAGGTCCTCTTGCAGAACGGGTCGAGCATCTACATCCTCCAGGAGTTTAATTAGAGGCGCTAGACTCTTGAGAGCTGATTTCGATACATTATATGGGTTCAGAGAAGCCGTGTATAGATTTAACAGATAGATTCCAAGTTGCCGTGCGTTTGTTCAGTAATAGATCACGGATGACGTCAAAATGTGGTAAGAACAAAAAAGTGGCACACGAGGCGCAGTCGAGTGTGTTACTGATGTTCTTACCACATTTTGACGTTCTGTGATCTATTACTGAACAGACGCACGGCAACTTGGAATCTATTTGCTTTATATAATAAAGAATTAAAAAAAAGTTTTAATAGTGACGTCATCTATACGTCTGTCCTCCAATAGATCATAAGTGAGAACCAATCAGAATGCGTGCATAACTGAGCTTATTATGTAAATTAATATGGACTGGTAACTAACTCTATAGCTTGGCAGCTTTTCAGCTTGTATGCTCACTTAAAATAGAACAGAAAGATTTTTAGCGGTCTACGATCTAAATTCGCAACTATAATCAGAGTAGCTTTGGTTCCGTCATCATTTAATAACAGTGTTCTTGGTTTCAATTGTATCTTTAAGTTATTCGCTCCTATATGAGTGTATTCTACTACTTTATTTATTAAATATCAACTTTGAGAGAGAATGTGAAGTGCCTTTTGATTTTAGCTGACTCTTTATTCAATGAATACTCTAAGAGTCTCTTTTTTCTATTTCTTACCGGTTGATAGATGCGTTAGGAATGAAGGATTTTTCGAAAGTAATTTGTCGAAGCGTTTGCTGGCGCAACAAAAGCGTGTTTGTTAAACAATATGGAATATTTTTTATTCTTTTCTTAAATAATAGTCATGTTTCGCTTTCTCATTTGTTTCAATAGTACATTTAGGTACTTTAAATCAAGAAATTTTTGCATTTTCGTTCCATTGGGATTATCGATTCACTTGACTGCAACATCCATTAAGAATCCATTTCTTTTCATTTACAAAATCTATTTGGTTTATTTTCATTCCTCTTCTCGTCAAATAGCGTTCAGTTCCTTTATTTACCTCATATGTATCTATTTATTTACCGATTTGTGTATTTCTTTTTGTGGACTATCATCTGTTTTGCATCATTTAGTAATATTCAAATCTTCGGATTTTTCTTGCGCTCCAACATTACCATAATAATTGACAACACGATCACCCACAAACCCACTTCATGCCATGCAAATGAACACCATATTGTGAACAGCATTTGCTTCAGAGCATGAGCTGAAACACTCTCGAAATCTCAAAAACAAGATTTATGAAATATCATAAAGCAACGTAAGTAGTGGTTACATAGAAGACTACTTTGAAAACAAATAATGGCCAACGGATTGTACGGAACTAACTTGAATTAGCGCCATGTTATCTGATCTATGACCGGATTTTCTTGATACTTCAATACGTCAACAAATGTCCGGCCAAACTCAATTAAGCGACTTTGATAAAATACAGTGGTGTTAAACACATGTCCTCTTGTAAATTACGTTAGAAAAATCCAAGTTCTTAAATCAACTGCATTCAGTTTAACATAATAAGGTAAGTTTAAGGTTGTATCCATATCTAGTTTTTTCTGTTTCTCATTTAAAATTATATCTAAAGCAGGCAGACTGTTTCGTGTTTTACAGTCAAACATGATGGTATGAACAAGTGATACACAGCATTAAAACTTCCCACTCATAAACCTTTATGGTTTTAGAGAAGGAGTTATATTTACATTCCCCTATTATTTATCAAACTTGACTTAAAACAAATGGCTGATTGCTGTCCTGTCGGTTTTTTGCATGAATGATTTGATTAAAGTTTTTTTTTTACCACAAAACAGAAAGTTCGTGTTCAGGTTATTTGATTAGAGCGATAGGTTTGTGCGCTTCTGCGACGTGTTAAAGGAGACGAAAACAAGATACTGAGCGCTAGACACGGAAGAAGAAAAATCTTATTACATGCCCAGTAGGTAAGTTATAAACGTCTGGTGAAGTTTCGGCTTCTTCAGTTTGTGATGGTTTTGCTGTGACTATTTTTCGCTCCTTTTTAATTTCTCGCTGTCAAAAATGCGTGAAAAAATTTCTTAAAAAATGCCCTTTTATTATAGATGCTAAATTTTATCCCTATCATTTTAAGCTGTGAAGGTAAACTTTGAGCAAATGTCAGCGAATAACAAAAGTTTTCAATCATGCATTTGTCACTAGCGTGTGACAAAGAAAAAGTCTGAATCGTGCCTCAATACTTCAGTCGGACATTGGGGCCGGTCAGTCTCTTCACTTCTCGTATGGGCCATTAACTACTTTCACTTGCTTTTCAGACCACTTGGTCTTACTTATCATTTTATTTTCGATATGAAGTACTCTCGAGTTATTGTCCCGCTAAACACTTACCGAACTAAACGGCATTTTTAAGAACATTCAACAAGCCCTTCGTGGAACGTTTATGAAGGAACATCAATAACATTTCAGCTGCTTTCTTTAAATGTTTCCGATGAAAAGCTATTTATTTGATTTATGATGAAGCTTTTGGCAGAGAGAAAAATTTACCGCTGATTCTACGTCCGCCGTCTGGTTCTAATCCTTAAAAAACACTTTTTTCATCAATAAATGCAAATATAATTTCTTCAGTATATACCACCGACTGATAAGTGACAGACGGCATAAGCTGCTTGCTTTGGCTTACTTAGTATTTGTGGTTTAAAAATCTATTTGCTAATCCTAACTTTAAGCTACCAAACGAGGAGTCTATTCTCTCTCCTGAGATAAGCAATTACAGCAATTTATTTACCGGAGCTATTTTTATGAACAAACATAGTTTTCGTGTAGATGAGACTGTGATAGCGTTTGAATTCGGTGGCGAACAAACATGTGGCGAGTTTTTTTAATTTTCTGTTTAGTTTGACGGTGAAAAATTGAATTGAGACCTTAAAATCTAGCGCCCTAACACTAGGTACAAATCCACCACTTGTCAATAACTCATAACGAATATCAGTCAGAGATTAAATACTGTGAAGCTGACATGAATATAAAAACCTTATCTACGTATCTCCCAGCAGTAGGTTTTCTGCACGCAAACAATATAAAAAGATGTTTACTACATTTTTTGTCAAGATAAAACATGTGTTCTAGCCAATCAGAACAAGTTTAAAACCTATTGTTTTCTTTTTTTTTATCACTTAGTTTAGCCTAAAAGCTGACTTGAACTTTTATTCAAGCATGTTCAAACATGCATGAAAAAGAAGACTTCTGACACAGTCCTCCACTGTCGAGAACCTCAGGATCGCCAGAAGTTCTTTCGACTGAGTCGCTACAGAGCCTAACGGTGTTGGAAACTTTGCGATTGAATGCAGGGTGTCGAAAGCCAAGGCAAATATCAAAATAACCTCTCCTATTTCTGCGATAAAGCAAAAAAGGTAACCATTACAATAAAGAAATTCAGAGTTAAAGTTACTAAGCTTACAACCTCCAGTCTATGGGTTTTAGGCTGGTGATCGAAAACTTTAAGATTTTGATGATTTTTAACGAGAGACCTCTTCAAATGAAAGATGACTTAACGGCCTCGGTACCACCCACCATCTGCACCGAGATGAACAGATGCCGACTTCGACGCTTCAGGCGCTGGATAATTTTATTGGTAGAGCAACTGATTCGTAAGAAAAGGCGTTTCACGAACCAATCACGATGTTCAGTTAAATAAAACCAATGAAATAAATGTGATATCACCTTAAACACAAAGAGAATCGTGTAGAAGGATTTGAAGATGCGTCAACTCTATCAAAGGGTTGAAACGCAAAATACGCCAGCAAGGCCATGCAAGTGTCAGGCTAAGCGTACGCGAGAAATTAAGGCATGAAACGAGGAGGGTCTACCGATAAAGCCATTTGTTTTTTTAGAAACTAATTAGCGCTTTGCATTTTTATCTAGTTTTGAGGTCGAAACATGGAGCGAGCTTCAAACCAAAGCAGTCAAGAGATATTTGTATGGCATAAGGATGGCTACCTGGCCTATGGCATTGTCATGTTCTGCATCTTAACCATTGGTTTTGTTGGCAATATTTTAGCTCTTCTTGTACTGTACCAAAGAGAACATCGAAACCGAGTTATAACCCCCCTGATGGTCAACCTCGCGTTGGCAGATATCTTTATAATCGTGTTTGGATATCCGATGGCAATCCAAACTAATCTCCGGGGGAAGCTTCTGGATAGCAAAACTTGTGTTTGGTCTGGATTCGTAAACGGTGCTGTTGGTATATCGTCTATTATCACACTTACTGAAATGGTTCTAGTATCCTACGTCGGTTTGAAGCATGTACGCCCTACTGAACGACTGACAGGGCCGCAAATCGCATGTTTGATTTCCATGGCATGGATTTACGGAAGTCTCTGCATGCTTCCTCCTCTGTTAGGGTGGAATCGGTTTGTTCTTAACGCTTCTAAAATAAGTTGCTGTCCTGACTGGACGGGGAAGTCAGTTGCAGATACAACTTACAATATCTTCCTGGTTACGATGGGTTTCTTCATTCCTCTTACCGTCATGGCAGCCTGTTACTACAGAATTTACAGGTAAATCAGAAGGTCTTTTTTCCCCTATATTTTCTCTATTAAGCTCATTTTTTTGATGACTACTCTATTTTGGCACTCAGTCATAGACTCCTGTGGCCATTACTTGTGTTTTTGTACAGCTGGCAGTGCCCGTGGCCACCATAAAGCGAACCTAATAATTTTAGGAGCCGGAATGTCGGCGCTAGGTTTGCAAAAAGCGGGAAAAGACAGTCAAAACAAGGGAAACATAAATGAATCTCACGGGGTTTTGTGTCATAAACACTACTGGCTTTCTTTCACGCCTCTCAAAATAAAAATTTCATTCTTGATTCTTCTTTAAGTGAAATATTTTGCTATATAATAAGCTTTCTCGGTCAAGGTGGCAGAATATTAACCCGCTTTTTTTTGCGTCTCGGTCCAGAAAAACGCAAAATAAGAACTCAGCCAATATCCAGCCATCTTGACCTCACGCTTGGGCAATGATGCACATAAATATTGCTTTAGTTATAGAGATGACAGTAACTTGATCATGCTTGCGACACGTGATATTCTCGTCGTAAACTGCAAGGAGTTGATAGTATTGCTTTATAGAGGCAAAAGAGTCATAAATTGTCTTGCACCACTAAATAAATAAGATGTTTCCAGATATATGCGATCAGAATTCTGGCTTAATTTCGAATAAGGGTTGTTGTGGAAGGCGCTTTCTTGAGATATGGTATGAAGGGATTCTTTTCGTGGGTATACTGGTGTAAATTGTAAAATGTTTTTCTACTTTTTCAGGATTGTTCATCAAGCCATTGTTCCAGGAAATATTGCAGTGCAACTGAGACAACGGAACTCCGAACTTAAAATAGTGCGCATGACAGCAATGGCCGTGACTGCTTTCGTTCTCAGTTGGTCCCCTTATTGTTTCGTCAGCCTCATTGCAGTATTTACCCATAGACCTGTTTTAGCATCAGGGGAAGCGGAGGTTCCCGAGTTGTTAGCCAAAGCATCCGTGATCTACAACCCCATCGTGTATACTATCATGAACAGTAGATTTCGAGCAACACTTCTCCAAGTGCTGCGCTTGCGCAGGCGTCAAACTCCAGATAACCGCATCGTAGTATTTCCAGCTCGTGAACGAAGTCGAAACGATCTTTTAAATCACGACAATGTGGAAACAGATAAGAATAAAAAAGAGGTTTACAAAGGACAAAAACACCTACAAGTAACTTCCACTTTTGAAACAAGAGTTCAAAAAACTTTCATTGTCGAACAAATATAGAGACGATGATGTTACCACCAACAGAAAATCAGTCAAGTGCACTGTAACGCCACCATATTTCTGTTTGGTGGACAGTAAACGTTTTGCAAACTTTTATACGACAAATACAGGTGGTAGGTATTTTCCTCAATTCGGAAATCAGCGCTCTCTTTTTAAGAAGATTCATCCAGATGTGATGAGATATATTATTACTGCTGAAATATCCAAAGGAAACAAAGAAGAGCAAAACCTAAGGAATTGTGCCTTGATGATGTAAAATTAGATTCTTATATATGATGTTATGATAACTTTAGGATATTCAGTAACATTAGACAACGAAATATATCTTTGGTGCCGCGGTATCGGAATTATGAAACTCCTGTCGCCATACTCGCGGGGCAACTGTTATAATCCACCCGAAAAAACTGTGTTACATTTGCTGCTCGGGTGCATTCATTCAAAAAACGTAACAATACAGACCTACGTATTTACCCAAACCTATTTCGGCCGATAAACTTCGGTTTGCATTCCCAGAGTTTCAATTTCTGGTAATGATACCGTAAATCATAGCTGACGGCTAACTTCAACGATCAACTTCAGATTAAACGAAATTGGACCGTTTGGTCCTATGGAAACAAAAGCACTCCAGTTGAAGAAAATCTCAAAAAAGTGGGCTTATCATACGAAATTAAAAAGTTGCAGCTATTTTTCAGTAACCCAAAGAAATTAAGCTGTTTGAAACGAGGAAAAATCCACTAACAGTTAATCAGTGACTTCAGGTTCTTTTTATTATTGGCGGCAGAATATTGAAATTACACTCGGAACGAGATCGAACAGGGTAACACTCCTTCATACCTCTAAATATGAATATTTTGGCAACTTCACAAAAAGACTTGTCTGACAAACAACCTTCTCCCCCCCTCCACAATTTAAATCAATCACTAAGTTAGTAACACGCTGAAAAATCAAATTACGCCGGTAAAAGCAAACCTAACTAATTCAAATTAATGGACAAATAATCCTAGCAAAATGTCATATTAAGCTATCGGTGTGTGCCCCATAATTTCTCAAATTCTACAATTTTCCTTTGGTCCATACGCCATCTTTTTTGATTTGTCCAAATTACAGTGTAATGATATATTGCAAACTAATGAAACAACTCGTAACCAAGCCCCTCTCGTTTCTAAAGTAGTCACAATCACTGAAAGCTACGCGGTGCGTGTGTTCTAACTTTCCCTTTGTCAAACCATTTTATTTATCAAGGGGCAAAAATGCAATAAACAACATTTATGATTAGCATGATTTTTATATTTACATGGGGCTCGGTGGTTTTGAGATCTCCATTTCTGTTACCGACGATGTCGTTTTTTGGGCCAAAAGCGGAAATCATATCATCCAAAGCTTTGAGAACTTGCTCTGTGGTTGGTTCGCCATCCCAGCAAACTCCGTCAAGGCCCACGCCTGCCAGTATGTCAGGGACATCGTTTACTAAAAAGCCTCCACTTACCATGAAAAATCCTTGAAGGTCGCATATCTGACGATAATGGTTTTCCTTTGGATTCTCCATCATGTAACTCTTGATTTTTGACAGATCAGCGGCTGTTGTCGCTAATCCAGCTGTAATGGTGAAATTTTTTACGGCCTCAATCAGATCTTGTATTTTATTGTCAGAAATATGGTCTCGAACCTGCTTGAATTGTCCCTCTTTACGATCCACCCAGTGTTCAAGAAAACCAGTGCAGTTTAGACTAGATTCTTTTCCACATCTGACATCATCGATCGGAGGAGGCGATATCTGGACTATCGCAACGTTGCCTTCTTTATGGACTCTCTGCAAGTTATCGATCTCTTCGTCAATAATTGTCGAGCAATTTTTCTCTCCGAACAATGGCCTCTGGCAGACAAGAAAGCCTACGCTGGATACACTCTTCATACGGCAAGCAATCTTGTCTTCTCCTTCAGACGTCTCGGCGCAGAAAGTGTTGTAGTTAATGTTGGGCTTCACTTTATCGATCTCTTCTCGGGCAGTCGCGAAGTCGTCTGCAAATGCCAAGACTATCACGCCAGCAAAGAAACCCAAACCGAAGTAACATTTGTACATGATGTTTTTGAAGTGACTTGAATTGCCTGTTATATTAAGAGGTTATTGAATTGCAAATTATTACAATGGCCTGAAATCCAATTTCAAGAGCAAGAACGAGAACTTACAGTAACAGCTCCAACAAATAAGAGTGAAAGCGAACTCGAACTGCAGTTACGTAGCTTATCTTTGCTTCCGTTTGAAATCTTGTTGATCTCAAATTCTCAGAAATTAAAGTTTTGTTCGTAGACTTGCGTAATGACATTGGAATGTTTTTCCTGTTTTCCTTGAAACAAAAGGATGTTAAGCAACGTTAATTCTTGCTGTAACTCCACACCAAATATATCCAATGACTTCTTCCTCGATAAAATAGCGACTCACCAGCTTTCCCACAACAGTTAGCTTCCATTTCATTTAACACGCGATAAACTGGCGAAAAACGGGAGTCCTTTACCGTGGCTTATAGAAGGTCTATTATTTGAAGTCACGCGTGATTTCCTGCTGTGATTGATGTTATTGTGCAAGACCAGAGTAAAGAACCATTGCAATTATTTTTTGTAAACCATGCTATTTTTCTTAATATACATGCAAAAATTCAAAAGAAAGTTTGCAACGAATTTATTGTATGATAAGTTCTGACATGACAAGCGAAATATTCCCCTCCTACTTTTTTAACTTTTCTCTTGAGATTATGGTTCGTTTTCACCAAAGATCATGTTCACATGTTTCAATAGCTGGTTTCTTTGACTCCTGTGGCACACAGTTATCAAAGATTCGGCGTTGATCAAAGACTCTCAGCTAATTTATCCAGAACGCAAATGATTTCGAAACCTGAAAAAAAAGTTAAAGAAGTATTAGCAATAACAAAATGGAAGAAAGAAAAGAAAGCACAAAGAAAGCGGAAGCAATGAACAATAATGCCCCGAGGTGTTCAACACAGCTAGGAACAAGCTTTGGATTCGTTACAGACACTGAGCGCATGGAAATTACTAGGTTTAACTAATTTTCATGTATATTGTTATGGATGCGTACGCGCACGTATTACTGACATCTCTCTTATTAGACGTTTTGGCGTGTAATATCGCCAAATATTTTTACAAGTTATGCTTTTCTTTGAGGAGCCCTTAAGGTGAGTCAAAATACAAACAACGAGTAAAAATGCTCAACGATACTACGCATCAAAACGTCTAATAAGCAATTTTTATCCTACTGCTTTATTTTATGTTCATTTCTTTTTAAGGTGGAAAAGTAGAAGTCAATAGAGAATCGGATTGAGACAGGTCCTATGGAAGCCGTAATGGCGCAAAATTCAACCGATCAAAATGCTGCCAACATCAACATTTATTATTAAGGTCAACGATAAAATTTGTCCAACTTCAACCGCTAATATCAATATCAACACTCCAAACACATTAAATCCAACAACCAAAGTAACTCAACATCAACACAAATTCTTCTAGTCTGCAGCCCTTTCGAATCACATTAAAACCAACACGGTATAAAAGCTTCAAGTTCAACAACTAAACACGTTCAACAATTTGGGTACGAGCGACTGGAAATGGCCGAGGGATCTTGGGACTTATATTTTTATCCCGCTCTCACAGCAGTTGCCATATTTAGCGAAGATATCACTCTCGAGCAGAGGGGCATTATTTACTGACGATCCAGATGTGCACATGAGACAACAAACCTTGAAGGTTAGTCTTAAGATGTTGTATGTGGAGACGATCGTGAGATATTCGTTACGATAATAGAAGGTAGTTTAGAATTTGATCTTTTTTTACTTCAACTCTTCAACTCTGGAATAAAATTGCATTAAGTTCGAGGTGACCCCCAAGCTTCAATCACTTCAAATAACGTCGTCTTTTCTTTCTCTTTGTAGTCATATAGAACACAAAGCTTTAAAAAAACGTTCCAACTTCAGGGCTGAGTCGCTCTTACTACGACCTTTGGCGATTTCGTTTTTGGGAGGTTGAGATGGATTTTCCAAGTCATGGCCCACAACTGTCTTTAGCCTTTTTTGCTCTCCAAGTCTGTTGTACATGATATGTAGGCATGTGTCTTAACAACGGTTATAGTCTTGCCTCAATAATCTTCGGTTTTAACTTATTTTGTTGCTGTGTTTTGGTGAGAATTTTCCTAATTGCCTTTTTGAGCTTGAAGTGCTGACTAAAGGATAAACTTCGGAAGAACTTATTTATCACATGGGCCCCAAATCCCTCACCACTGTCAGTTCGTTGTCAAAAAGCAAAAGATTGTAAAAGCGAGTATTTTCTTGCGACAACTACATGTTTCGAATATTTTATGTGTACGGAGATTTTATTTATTTATAGTTAAATTTAATTTACTCTAAAGTTGTGCCAGTGGGATAGATTGTAAATTAAAGAATAATATAAGCGACAGGCCAATTTCAGCTAAAAACACGTCGACCGGAGCTGGTATCTTTGTAGACAGCGATTTGTTTATTTAGCACTCGAGAAAATAAGCTCAAAAACTTTACCTAAAACGGTGGTTTGTTCACTTAAAAATAAAGGTAGGGTAATTTTAAGTTAAAATTTGATATATTTAAATGAATCGAAACAGAAGTGGAGACCAAACACGTCGAGTTTTGTCCCAATAGCGTGTGACTTGCAATAGGAGTACAGCAAAGAAAATGGCTGAACTCCGTGAAAATGCACGCTATATATTTTGGTCTGGCGCGCTCGCTTTTCACGGGCCATAAATAATATTTTTACATGATAAAAACGAAGAATTGCTCGTTGAAAATAGCTCCTTTGATTTATATACATTCGTATACCCCCGATGTTATGGTCGTCTGAAATATGGCAAAATTCAGCGTACAGACAAGAATACAAAATATAGTGTACTTTACGCGGGTGGTTACAAACGAAAGAAAGTTTAGTTGGAGATGAAATATAGTTGGAGAGCTATTACAAGGGATGAAAAACAACTTATAAAAAATTGAATTCAAGATTCTTGTACGAGCGTTGTGAAAATGCACTGAAAGCCCGATAGAAATTATGCAAATTAGGTACATTTTGGCCGATTTCGAACTTGCGTAAATTTTTGCCAAAATAAAAACTCTCTGGAACTTTTGAATATTATTTTTGAAAACAGTTCACCAAAAGGGTCGTTTGGAGCAAATAAAAAAAAAGTTGAATTTTTGCTCTACACACATACATTTGCTTACTACATAAGCCCCCTGAACAAGAAACAAAGCTAACAACTACAAAATCATCAAAAGGGTAATTAATTGAATCCACCAATTAGGACTGACCCCAACCCACCCCTGTTCTCTTAAAAAAATCTTCCTTCTCCTCTTCCCCAGCCCCCCCCCCCCCCGGCCACAGGCGAGAAATAATGACCGCTCCCTTACCCCAGCCTAAGTTGCGGAGCGATATTGCTTGCGTGAGATGAATGAAAATCTGGGGAATGTTAATAAGCTGAGAAGGGTCTCTAAACTTGCTTAAATCTAGAAGGACATATATATATATACACCAGTTTTTCCGTTGTTTTCTCACTCACTCAGTTTTTATCGGAAGAAAAAAAGAATGAGCTCATTTGGTTATCAGATCAGGCACTGAATTCAATTAAAATCAGCAAATCTGAGAATGTAAACAATTTTAAAGTCTTGTTTACAGGAAATAATCATTCCTTTCAATTCCACACTTCCTTTACTATGATGCTTATCACACCAAACTGGTTGATCAGGAGTCTTAGCAATGCATTCCCTGCGTATTATGGTATTATTCCTACTTTATTCCTGTCTTGATAAACCAAAAGAGAGTGTAGTACGATTAAGAGACGATCAAGCAAGTTCGTTTACTTTTAAATTTTACGATCAAAGGACCTGTAAAAAATGGATGGACTTAAGGAATAGTGCGTTAACAGGAAACTCAAAGCGACTCAGGGTCGTATTTTAATTGGGTCTATGCAACGACAAAGTGAATTTGCTTCTATCTTTGTGGAAAATATGGAGTCGTGTTTCAGCGAGGTGACGTTGTCCGAGGCATCGTGATAACTGACGAGGTTTCCTTGTGTGTCACAAACCTGCTTCACCAGTCCCCAAAAATTACACTATACATGGGAAAACACTGAAAATATACCTTAACATTAATGTGATAAACTAACGGATGGTTTAGAACGGTTATCTGCATGCAAACCGCGTAAGTGCTCTTCCTAAGGAGTAATTCTCTGGTGGATGGAAACAGCTTTTGGACACATACACAATCTGAGATAACGAATGGCTCGAATGTCTAACGGCTTTAGCAACCAGAAACAAAAAGCCGAAGCTTACCAACGAAAGGAAACAGTGAACATGACAAAATTTGCCTTATTAGCTCGTAGATAATTTACATGAATTGAATTTGCATCAATGACAATAGGTACTCTGTCATGTTGAATAAATGCAAACCGCGCCGGATTTTCTATTTGTTCTTGTTTGTCCTGCCTTCCGTTTTATTCCTTTTTTAAATCCATTGCATCCACATTTATTTGTCTTGATCTTGTGCTCTAGCGAACTGATAAAGGCATTGAAAGTTGCAGTTTTAATTTTCAAAACAGTGTCTCTTATTTGTCTGCATTTCGTGTTGTATCTCTTTGTTTTGAAAAAGTGAATGGATAAATTAATGGAGATCTACGCGGTAATTCATCTCTTGTTAAAAAGTAGCAGAATGGCAGTCGAATCCAGCAGCGATTAACAAGTTTCATCTGGACTAGTCATTTTGTTCATTAATTGGTATGTCAACTTTTTGGACGTGGGGAATGGCGATGAAAAAGCAATAAGTGGGATTTTCGACTAAAAATCAGAGGAATCAAATGGCTACGCTAAACTGAACTCTGATCCAAACCGCCTTTCATAATGCTAAACGAAGTATTATTGGATTATGATTGGTCTTGATGAAACAATTGTCAAGCTTTTAAGTTGGCCTAGCATGAGCTTGTTGATTCATATTGTCGAAGAGGGAGTGGGTAAGAACAGAATGAAAGGAAAAGAAAAAAAAAGTCTACCATATTCGAAGCAGTTAGGGTACTATGTTATTATATTATTATTTGACCGTAAATTTTGTACAAATCACAATTAGACTGCCTCAAGTTACTTTTATGAAAATAATACAAAACTGATTTATCCCAGAAAGCTTAAAAGAAAGGTGAAAAGCCTCCTGACTGAAGGAAAAGGAAGCACCTGCAGATTGTTATTTTTCTCGAACGTTTTATAACAATTTACAATACCAGGGATTCTACTTCAAGGGAAAAGTTAAACAGCAAATTACGCAGAATATTCAGAAAAGTTTGAGGTTATACGGAACCTTTCCAAACGGAAGAGCGAATTCATGAACCTCTATTTCTTAGCGCAAAAATAAACGGCTCCATCCTTCATTATGCTTAAAGTTCTTATAATTAAAATAAAAAGTGATGACGCATATTTCAAACTCCCATGTCACATCATTGAAGTGTAAAAGCTTAATTTTTTTCTCTTTTCTTGCCTTTGCATTTCTAATTTAAATGTGATCTACTAGTTTATAAGGTTTTCCCGAAATGCCTCTACGGGAAAACTAAGAAAAAATTCTGCATTTTATCCTACGATGTCAACACGATTTCAGGAACAATGAGGAAGGATAGCGTTTGTATAAAATGGTCTAACGAGATCATGAGTTAATGAACATAAGTTGTATTTTAGTAAATGAACACATGATAAATGGCTGCATCAAGGAGATTGGTTTCTAACCTCTCCCACTGAAGCCGGAATTCTAGGAAATGCGTGGGTAATTTTAATTTCCCTAAAGCCCGAGATGTATTTCTGCGGTTTAAATTGTTACACGTAAGCTGTCTAATTAATTTTCACCGAAAAATGATAAAAAAACACACGAATTTCACATATTCATCAGCATGATGACCAGTAAAGTGTGCGACCTTCACATCGACAGGGACGTAAAAGATGGCGAAGGTGGTCAGAGGAAACTTCCAGTAAGTAAGCATCATGTGCATGAGAACAGAACGCAGGGGTTTGGTCTTCGCACGAGTAGAAAAGGCATAGCACGTTTTTTGGGCTAATTACTCTAAAACAAGCATCTTCTGGTTGGGTGGTTGGATTGTATTGGAACGGAAGCAAATCGACACAAAACACTCGCTTTTTATGGAAATATTTTGTTGATGTAAATCTTCAGTTCTTTCTGGAGAGATTGACAATTGAAACAGTAGGAGTGTTTACAGACTTTCTGACGCGGTTGAGGCGCGACGCTCTTGGAAATCAGGTCAGCAGGTAACTCCCAACTTAAATCTCAAAATTTGTTTTTTGTAAATTTTACCCGACAGCTGAAACTATGCGAGTCATTACCTAATAAAATTTCGTGCAACCAATTGGATGTTCTGCATGTAAGCTTTTTGTAAGTACGCGTCTGTCCTACTGCTAAGTTTAACATAATGACAAGAGCTGCCGAAAAAAGTGCGTGGCTTATTCTGATGCTTGACTATGTCACCCTGTATGTCACTCGCTGTAGAAGTTAATTAAAGCCAGAGGTGAAATCAAACTCCAACATCTAATTCTTTATGAAACTATCATCTGCCGGTTCTAAGCTATATTAATCGTTTTAGCTATTATTTTTGATATGCCTCTCTCTTTCTTCGTAAGGTACTTCCTACAAATGAGAGATAGAGATCTAGAGAGCCCGATTGGAAAGTGTTGTGAATTTTGACTTTTTAGTTTTTTGTAGAAATCTTTCGGCATTAAATGCCAAGAAATTGCAAGGAATTTCAAGTGACCTTCAGCAAAGTTAAGTACATAAAAAAAATGTTACCACGGATATATGTCGCAGATAGGATATATCTCACTTTCAATCTCGTGTAAACTGATCCGCCGGTTTGGTGCAGTTTATTGTTTTTTGTTTTTGTTTTTTCTTTCATTCTATAAATACATGGTTTGAGGGAGGAAACAAAACTAGTCGCTTATAATATTTTACTACTACGTTTAGAGACTTGTGAAGTTTTTACTATGCGTCAATCATGTGACGAGGTATTCTTCGTACTCCAAACTTAATAAACCAAGATTTGAACAGGGATGAGACTTATGTGACTGGCATACGTATATATAATGCGATTTTTATCACAGCCATATCGTTTAGCGTGCATCACAGAGATATAGAAGATATAGAGAGGCTTAAACTATGAAACGAAATTCCTCGATCAATCCACAAGGCTTTAGAATAATCACAGACTGAGATACAGAAAAAACCCGCATGTAAGAACATAGGTTTTTTCACGTTAACTTCCTTAGGTTATTATATAAATGGTGTTTATTGTGAATTTAGGCTATCTAGGTTCTTAATCACCTTCTAAATTTTTGTTGAAAAAAAAACAACATGTATTGGTGGGTGTGGGTGTGATACTGCGCTGTACGCTAGTCTCATAGTGCCCTGCTTCACACGGTTGACTTGTATACGCAGTCTGGTATGTGCACAGCTATGGATGTATTGACAGTACAGTATTGTGGTCTTGACACTGCCAGTGTTCTGGTGGGTTTTTTGTTAACTTTCTGTATCGCATGCAATGTAGTGTATCAAATTTGGGCAAACTCTACATTCTAAAAGTAGAACTTGTTCTTTTAACAGGGGTTCTTAACAGGGGTTCTTAACTGGGAAGTTTTCGTCTTAACAGGTTCGTAAATTTTAGGTTCTTATACACGGGTTTTTACTGTAGTTTACTCTTGCTTGAGAAATTTTGCTCACAGGCAGTTTTAGGCTTGCGTTTGTTGTGAGTTAACGATGGAGGGTTTTTCCTTTCCTTTTTTAGCATTTAATCGTGTGAAAAATCACTCCAACTGAGAAACCAACAACTCATTAAACCGTCGGGCTCCAACAAGCAATGTTCATTTCTATCCATGATCTAGCGTCCTACTTCGATGTCAAATTCAGATCCTGGGTTACCTACTCAACTTGTTCGTATACCTATTTATTTGACCTAATTTTAAAAACCATTTCCTGTGGTTTTTATGAGCTTTCATATTTGATAGAGCTTCCGAATCGCAAATTGTATTCGGATTTGGAGATTTAGTCTTTCAGAAATTGAAAACCACATAACAGAGGCTTAAGTTCATAAACTACTGCGCTAGGCTTTGTTTTAACATTGATAGTTTACTTCACCTTGTAGCAAATTGAGTTATGTTTGATTCGATTAACTAAACATATAGAAGAGTTTTAACGTCCTTTTGGCATCATTTATAAAGATTTTCGTCGATTTGCCTTGATCCTGTACAACTGCTACAAGGTAAGCTATGGTACTCACATAAACGTAGCCGTTTGTCTGTCATACTGAATTAGAGTGATTTTTTTTTGCGGGGAACAGTATTTCGTTCGCTGTGAGGGAGATTAGTTAAAGTGTAAACATATTCACATAGAAATAGATCAATCAAACCAAAATAGGTCAAGAATTGCTTAGATGGGTAAAATTGACATCGATTGATTACAAAACTGAGCTCAAAGTTGAAAAAGTTAAGTTTTAAAATAGCTGAGAATGCATGACAGTGATGTATTTGCATCAAATCTCAACATTAAGCATAAACCGAAATTGATCTTCATGGTAAAAAGTAAAAGCGGAATGTTTTAAGAGCATTTATTGGGCCACAACTTCCCGTTAATGTTAAACTGAAACATGAACAAACTGAAGTTGGTCTGCCATGTGTTCGGTTATTACGTAGATCGACATCTCAGATTATACGTTTATCTTCCCTTCCACGTATTCCATACTGAGTTATGGGATTTCCTTCAACTAACTAAATTTTTTAGCAAATCTACTTTATGTATCCGGTTGAAAGATCAAAAGTAGTCCGTATATCTTCTTCCAATCTTCTGTAGCTTGCTATTTTATCACTTTAATCTTTCAGAGCTACATGAAGTTGTGATCAAGCAAATTATTGCATAATTAATTAAAAAAAAATACTTTAAAAAATCCTCAGAAACAGATTTTCACGGTTGAATTAAACTTTTTCGAGCTCTGAAATGTTAATATTGCGCTTTCAGTGTCTTTTATGCAGGTTGAGTAGAAAGAGAACGCTATCACGAATCAATGATGGTTTTGTCAGATTGGAGTTTGCTGATGACACCGCAATTGCTAGATTTTGTGTTTCACTCATCAGAAAAATTCGAGAAGATTTGCGCGTTTTAAATTTTTTCATGGGTATTAAGCACCTCTGTGGAACTAACTGTCTTCGATATTCGTTAACAATAACAAGTTGTTTTCCGCCTAAATCTTGAAAAAAAAAGTACCCCACGATGTTAATTTACTTTCTGCAGAATTGTTTTTTGTAATACATACCCATTACTGCTTTTCATGCACGAGAAAAGAGTAAAACAACATTTTACACGACGATCATGTTTTCAAATAACTGAAAATAAATACCCAATCGTGGATTAATTGATTTCTTTCCAAGATAAAGATTTGAAATGCCCTAAAAATGTCCTTACAGCGTAACAACAATACGCTCCCCCACAGATACTCAGCAAAGCTTTCTCAGTAAACAATATCATTATGTGACTAATGTAAATGTGGTTGTACACCATTACTATAAAAAACGACATGAAAATGATTTCGGCTGAACGCTGTTTATGGAAACAGGAACCGATGTTTTCCTTCGTTAAAAAAATAATTGAAACTTGGCCAAGGAAAAGTGAATAACATTCTGAGCAGGTGTAAAAACGATCGCTTAAGGTGCTTTCCCTTTCATCACGTACTTCTGTCATCATGACAAGTAGTTTTGGAATCGAAAGAGGATTTATATGAACGACAAATGCGTAAGTAAAATTAGAAAGTAGACAAAGGCTCTATGTGTACACAACTGTGCAATGACTCCAAGCGGGTTAATTTTACATTGATGCAAGTTTCCCATGTTATTTCGGCATTATATAACTGAGTGTCTAGTGTCAAGGAAAAATGGAAAAGTTAATTTTTCCCTGGCCATCACAGCAGAATTACGTTTTATAATGATATCAATATTTGAAATATGTGTAAAGCTTCTGCACTTTCCACTGAAAATGAAGAAAGAAAGACGTGCGAGGTATGATAGAAACAGGTTGAAATTTGTCTCCTCTTGATGAATATCAGGCAGCCTCTAGTAAAGATTGTCAAATCAAGCTTGAGCGATTCGTGACATCTTCCACGTAGACATCGTATGTTGAAGAATAGTGGTGTGGATAAGTGGAAAAATTGAAAAAGGAAAGCAAAAATTCAACCCATATCAGAGGTGTTCTTCACTACTTTAATTTCGCCAAAAAAATTGGATGACGCAAAGGAGCCGACTTAGCGCCAATGCTGAATTACATTGTTTTCCATATTTCATTGAGGTTACTCCCTGGAAAATCCGATTTTTCGCTTAAATAAAACATGTCATAATGTAACCCCATAAAAAAGAAAAGAAAAGTGAGTATGCAGACTTTGGCAGTAAGATAAGAATCACATCATAAGTTTATTCTGCTTGTATACGTATAAGTTCGAGGATGTCAGCGACGAAAAATCTAGCGAGTAACTATATTTGTTTAGAGCAGAGTTCACAAAGCTTGTAAGATCCACATAGGTTGTCCAAATTAACATCTAGAGAGTTAACACAGTGGGGAGTCTCAAAGGTCAGTTTTAAAATAAACAGCTATTTAAATTGTATCGTATCAGATACAGTATCTAAAATTTTGCAAGTATGACAACTTGAATGTGCATGAAATTCAACGGCACAGAAAAATGAGAGTGAAATTTGCCAAGAATACCGACATTGGCTATGCAGACGGAACTGAAATCAGCCTTACACTTTGGTTCATTTTCGGACTCAGAATTTTTTTCTTCACAGGTTCTGCCGCTTCTCACAGCATTAGAAAAATAATTCTTCAGCACTTAGGCCGAAATAATTACTTCGGTGGTAAGTCCGGATGAACAGATCATGTATATTGATCGAGTCAGCACAAAAATTTGATAAGTTGAACTGAGGCGAAATCTACTGTACCACTGTCCAATTATCTTGTCCTTCATATTTAATCGTGATTTAGTTTTTTCCTTTTCTTTAGAAACAAAAAACAAAAAAAAACAAAACAAAACAAGAGAATCACAGAGTCCACAGAAGGGCCGAACACCAACATGACTAGTCATGATGAGGAAACCTTTACTGGGAATTCAGTTTTTTGGAGCTACAGCGTGATCATGTTCCTCATTCTTTTATTCGGTTTCTTTGGTAATCTGTTCACCATAATAGTCCTTCGACACCGGGAACACCGCAAGAAAAGTATCACTCCATTAATGATGAACCTGGCCGTAGCAGATCTCATGATTGTCGTGTTTGGCTACCCAGCAGTCATCAGCAATAACATGCAAGGTCAAATGATGCGTACGGGAGGACCTCTTTGTATTTGGTCCGGGTTTATCAACGGTATAACGGGAATTACATCCATCGGTACTCTAACAGCAATGAGCGGTGTAGTGTATCAAACTATCAAGAGAAACAACCCAAATTACTCCATTCCTAACAGACAAAACTTAGTCCTCATCATGGGCGCATGGCTGTATGGATTTGTCGCCTTGCTTCCTCCTTTGATAGGATGGAACCGGTTTGTGCCCGGTAAGGCCGGTCTTAGCTGTGCACCTGATTGGACGACTCAGGACCTTGTGAGCACTGTGTATATCGTTCTGTTAGTCGCCGGTGGTTTCTTTATACCGTTTATAATGATAACAACGTTCCTTACCATGACTCACAGGTAAGTAATAAAGAAAACGAAGAACTGACGTGGTGAACTTCTGTTCTGAACGAAATCCAATCTAATCATTATAATTTTTTCAGTGCTGTAATAAGCTTTAACCAAAAATAAATTCGATGAAATTTCGGTGACATTTTCTTCTTTGCTGGCACTTTGTTAACATCATATTTTATAAATGCGCACACTTCATTTTTCCCGTTCAGTTCGCGGTTGGTTTAAATTTGAACAATATATCTGTTTACCGCCATTAACTTTCATAAGGGGAATGGGTAATGAAGTGCACATGAGCCATCAATCGAGATAAAACGACCTGAGCCTCATGATCAGTATAAGATGGAGTGTCTGAAGTGTATGGTTTTTCAAATGGTTTTTTTAGCAGTTTTTATATGTACTTTTAACCGATCCAGATGAAATGGGAAAATTTTGGCATTTTTGTTTTCTGTGCCTGCAAATATTATATTTGCCCCTATTGGCCCATAGGATTACTTTAGTTTTTGGTCTTTGAAGCATTTTTTAATCGAAAACCACTCTACGGTGTTTAGCGAGGAAATAACGTCAAAACTTATTATAGCAGAACTAAGATACTGCAGGGACCCTGATTGACCAAAAACTTATCGTTTATTGCACAGGAAAACCCATAAAAAATTGAAACGTGCTGTGTTTTATTGTAAGTTTATGCTGTAAAAAGCAATAGACCACATTTTCTGTAGGTTTGTAGCGGTAATTAATCATAAAAACTACAATTTCCGTGAAGAGAAGAAAAAATTATCCATCTTGAAGAAAGCCCTTATTAAGGAGTCTGTATACTGTTTCTATTATGATTAAAACCAAGGTTGTGTTTGGTTGACTTGAACTACAACTTTGAATATGATTGGTTGATTTAAACTACAAAAACAACTTGGCAAGTGAATTAGTGGAAAATAGGAGTTTTTTAAACCAATTAAAATTGAGGAAATTGTAATTTTTATTATTAAGCGGTATAATAACCCACGAGGGAAGTTGGGAGAACACGACAAAAGTTTATAAATCACGCGCCGGATTCAAGTGTTCTCTCAACATTCTTAATGGATAAACACTCCGGTAAGCTGATAGAAAGTGCATTCTTTTGCTTAATTGATTGACTTTCATTAATGTACCCGGGCTGTAAATAATATGCAACAAAAATTTGTTACTACAGATTGCTTAGACGCTTTCCTGTGCCCTTGGATCCTTTCATCCTCGCACAACGCAGAAGATACCAACAAAGAACAGTGTTAATGATCATAGCAACCATGGTGGCCTTCTTATTGAGCTGGTCACCGTATTGCATCGTTAGCTTCACGGCAACTATCAAAGGACACCATGTACTCACATCAGGTGAGGCAGAAATCCCTGAACTCATGGCTAAGGCCTCTGTTGTCTACAATCCAATCATTTATATCATTATGAATGAAAGATTTCGGCGGACACTCGTACGAATTATCATCGGTAACAACAGGCCGAGAGTGGCTCCGGATGAAGCAACAGATCATAACTTTATCATCTCAGCGCCAAGAAACTTTGGGAGAGAAAATAATCTGGTTATTACAACCACAGCAGAGATATGAGCTAACACTAGTAGTAATCATTGATTATGAAGTGCGTACGTGGTATAGATTAAAAGTTTTCTTTGGTTTTCGTTCTAACGCAGGCTTTACACGAATCAGGAACGAATGGTTGGGTACCCATTACGCGGTTTGAGGTAAACTAGTTAAAACCAGAGGGAAACGTCTGCAGAGTAGTTGAAGGCTATATGGAAAATATTGTTCAGTAAAGAGACAGATGATGTTAGGAGCTGAACTGACAGGACTTTATTGATATCACAGAGAAGAACGTTTAACGGCTGCTGTATACCTTTTAACTGGAACGAGGTTTTCGTTTAAACTGTTAAGAAACGGCTCTTTCTCTAAAGGCGAGGTAGACATGAAATTCCAAGGGAAAGATCGGCGTGAAATGGTTTACTTTTCCTGAAAGAACACCATCCGTTTGAAATAATTTTCCTAATGTTCCAGATGCAACGCAAACTTCCCTCCATAATGGATAATGGATAATGGATAAAAGTTCCAGTTAAACCGCCTTCAATCTACTTCCAGTTGAACTACTTGGCACAAGGTGCGCGATTGTCATTTTCGCATCGGAATGAGACGTAGACAAAACAAGATAAATTATTCAAGATGGCGCAGAAAATGCAGACGTACGACGAAAATGAGTACCACATGTACAAAAGGTCATCCTTGAGTACCACAGGAATCCCAACCGTATACCACAGGAATCCCAACTGTATACCAGAGGAATCCTAAGATTATGGGTTGCGTTCTCCTAGCGTCAAACGCAATAAATGTGAATAGATAATGTGCGCATTGCTTGACGGTGAGCCTTAGCTCTTGCACATGAATTCGAGGCTCACAGTTAAACACCAGAATCTTTTTAAACAGATTTTTTCAGCAAGGGCCATTGTATAGCTAAAATCTCTCATATTATTCAGTTTTAAACTGAGAAGCAAATCATAGAACAGGTCTGAAAAATTCCAGCATAGAAACAGGAAATATAAAGTCTTTCAAGTTGAGTTATTAAGAATACAAAGCTTTGAATCAGGCCAAAACAGGCCTTAAATGTTCCTTGCCAATGTCTGTTTCGAAAATACAATAAAAAGATAGGTCACCGTGCTTGTTTAGGAGATATAACAAGCCAAACTTATTATTCCTGAACAAACATTTATGCCAATACTAGCTTTAATCTCGCGCGTCATTTTATCGGTTCACGGTACATTTTGCTGCGGCTGGAAGTCAGGGTTTTTGAAGTAACACTTTAAAAAACTTGATAGGTAGAAAGTCTCGATCGTATGGAACGATTTAATTAATAATTTGTCCGAAAATCACGCAAATACAAATGATATAGACACAAAACGTTCATCGAGTCGTTCCTTTCAAGGTCATAATTTGCATCCTCGGGTAACGGGCTTTGTACACGCTTTTAGCTTTATCTTTTTTCCATTCGAAGAATTTTTTTTTTAACTTCCTAGGTTGAAAGGGGATAAATTGTACACCAAAATTATGCAAACAAAAAGTTATCAGGCACCGTGCTTGTTCAAGAGCTAAAGATTATCGGTCCATTTTACTTGGTCCATTGATTGAAAAACAATACCGTGTTCTCGGAATGCGTGCGCGCTTATTCGCCTGATTACGTGATTTTCATGCGCAGTAGAGGGTGCGCAGTAGAGGGCGCGCAGTAGAGGGTGCGCAGCAGAGGGTGCGCAGTAGAGGGTGCGCAGTAGAGGATGCCTGAGGAATCACCATAAGCACAACTGTTTCAGAGGCACTGACAGCAGCCGGAAAACACTTTTCATTCCTAGTGCTCACTACGCTTTTCTGGTTTTTCAATTTGGAATAAAATGCTAACACGATGACTTTACAGTCTACTTATTGGCGTCAAAACTGTCATTCTTCCTCAGGATGCCTTTCGTGTCTTTAAACGTCTTTGAGTTTAATTCTCTTTCATCAAGTGCATGACGTGCACGTGGATGACAAGGGGCAGTTCAAGAGTCCAATTTCAAATTTTATCTTTTTCTGCATTTTGCTGTTATTTTTAAGTTCTGAAATTCATTCACAAGTGGATTTCATGGTATACAACGGCAAAAACTGAAATTACTCGGGTAATGACATTTGCGCCACCTACTCAACTAACAATCAGGGCTTAGCGTTAATCAATGCCTTTTCGTTCTTTTCTTGCTATGATTTCACAGGAGCCCTTCAGAACTTGTGACAAAAAAGGTTACTCTTGATTCCTCGTGGTCATCGATCACTAAACTTTTTTTGAGACACTCTACGTATTGCAGGGATCAAGGTAGTGGCTCTGTAACCAGCCGCAGTGAACTCTCAGAAGTCGATCAAGGTTCGTGATTCTCGTTGGTGTCCTCTGCAAAACAACATCACACAATTATTTAGGTTGTCATCACTTTCGCCTTCGTATGATGGCTAATCAGTTCTGTTGGCGCATTAGGTAGTAAATGCGCGATGGAATGATTGCTTGTGCTACTCTTACAAGCACACGTAACCAACAGTTACATACAGTTTTACCTTTTAGAAGATCTCATACGAAAAATAGCCAGCGACCGTTTAAAATAAACTCCACCAGCAATTTACACAAAATGTAATGCCAAGGGCCAAACATGTTTTCGTCCCCGTCTTTTAATCCTACGGCGGATACTTTTTAACGCGACATCAGCTGCGTTGGATTATTCGAAACGCCGTGTTACTTATTGCAAGAAATATAAAATATCGCTAAAAGAAAAATTGAAAAAAAAGCTTTGACCGGTAATGATGCAGAAAGACAATCAATGGTCGTGATTAAGAAGATTGGCTCCTTTCAAAACCAAGTGACTTTGGGCTTTAAAAAACACAAACTGTCTGCGTCATTAGCGGCGTAACTGGATTCTAGTGGAAAAAAAAGATTGTCTGGTTGAAAAAAAAGATTCACTTTGCAGCAATATCAGGAAAACATTTTGATTTATTGCAACTGATGTGTGCTTGGCTTATTTAAGGTTTTAATTGACAAGATTTCGGAAAGATTGTGATGCAATACTTTTCGTGCAAAAACGTTTTGACTGAAGAATCAGGTTTAAGTTACATGAAAAATTATATTAATATTCAAAGGCTTCTTTCTATTCTCTGACGTCTCGCTCTTTGTTTTTTATTGATCAGTCTTCATTAAAAAGTACTTTTTGCGCCTGCAAATGAAATTTGCATTTCACTTTCCCGTGCATGTTGCTTACAAAGTTGTTGGCGAAAAATATTTTCAGCACACCTGACATTTTTCATACCCATTCACGGCGATGTGTTTACATTGTGGTTTCTTCTCGCCTTATCGATCGACTCCATATTCTAGCATGATCCCAAGACCTTGGATATAAAATATTTATTTTCCCTAAAACACCCAGAAGAGATTTGAGGAAAAGCAAGACAATGATCAAATGGGAAACTTTCTCACGAAAGTGTAATGTTAACATAACGCGAATATTATGGCCTGATTTAAAGTATCGACTATGGGCTTGCTAAGTAAATCCTCATTGAATACGAGAAACGGTTTGACAAAGGAACAACATAATTATTTTCACACGCGTTTCAAGATTCAATTTTGACTCACAGGGAAACAGATCAGTGAGGGTGGATTTCCTTTGTGGATGTCACCATTTGATTCACAAAGGTAAGCTCTGAATTTTTGAGAATTTCATCATATCTCGCTATTTTATCTGAAGAATGGGGAGAGTCTGTTATATTTGCTCCTTCGGAAAAATTCGTTTCATAAAAAGTAAATCCCCATATAAAGAGAAGAACAGTTTGAAAAAGGAATAACAATTTACTTCCCGACGCGTTTTATAGTTTTTGAATTCTAGGAAAACAGATGAAGACGAAAATTTCCTTTTTTGATTGTCCCTATTCATTAAGGAAAGCACTATTTTAAACCAAACTTTTGCGTATTTCGATGGTTTATTTGAAGAATGGCAAGAGTCCACCGTATTTATTATCTTGGAATAATTATTCATTTTATCACAAAAAAATAACGGTAAAGAGCATTTTAAATAGAGAAATTAAGCCGCAAAAAACTACAGAGAAGACAAAAATTTCTACAAGAAGTCAGTATAGGAAAAGTAAACTGATTCAAACTGAGGGAAGATTATTTGGCCATGGGTCATTGGATTATTTTGGCGATTGGCCACGAGCCGTCGCAATTTTTGCTCTTGAAAAGAAAACAATTTTCCACTATTCAATTAGGCTGAGGTAAAATGGTTACCAGATGGTCACAGATTAGATTGCAATGGTTACCCCCCGCTTGAAATATCAGTAAAATATTTTCTTGTCATTTGATTTTCCACCATACCACTAAACTGGGCTGGTGGTAAACATTCACGTTCGAACATTTTGGTAATGTTTTGAGTAAATTATAATGAGGAAAAAATTGTGATACTTTTCGATATCATTGTTATCATTGTAATGACTGAAATGAAGCCACTTGATAATAAACGCTCCTCATCTTCGGAAATAAACTGAGAATTGTCTGTTTCTCAAGGTTTCACTGACAAATTCTTAATTCGGTAATAGCGATTTGAGAACCTCAGAAGGTCGCAGGTGCTACACATGATCCAGGATTAATGAACGAGTAGAAGGATGGAAGCTCAGGAAACCTCTTTCATATGAAAGACATAACAGTCCCAAAACCCATTCTCATAACTCATAGCGGTTAGTTCAAATTTTCATCATCTAGTTGTTACACTTCCGGAACATAACATAAACATTATATTAATGCACCGGTCGATCGAAGCTTCAACATTCCCTGCTAGCCAACTCATACGCATTTGACCGTCGTCCGTGACCAGGATGTGGAAAATTTGAAACGTATTTGGCTGGAGTGGGAGATTTTGAACCAGAACACAAGTGTTATATCTTTAAATATGGAGGTGTTTAGGCTAAATAGTTCACTTTCGCGAGCATTTTCTGAGCGTGAGTGGGGCATTTTAACACATTTTTTTGTCCGGGTTTGGGGGGGGGGAACGAAGGGGGAATTTGAAAAAAAAAACAATCATTAAAAGTTCAAATGCGTAGGGGGTTGCTCGTGGGGATGTTGAAGCTTTGAATTGATTGAAACATAACCACTAGATTTAACAAGGGGGTTTAAGGGTATAAATTATTGTCAAATAACGGATTGGATGAAAATAACATTGAATGCCATACAGTATCTTTTACAACAATTTCGGTCGTTTATTGCACCTCGCTGTCGACGTAATTCTGCGTAATTCTCCATTGGCTACGTTTCAAAATTCCGCTCAAACACTGCACTAATTTTATAAATGCTTAGTGCCATTTGAAAAAAATATGACGAAGGAAACCGCAACATAGACATACTTTTGATTTCAATTAAGTTTTGAAATGGAGGAAGATTCTCAGGCTGTCAGGCTTCGACAAAATTCTCAAGCTGTGTTTGGGAATGAAAAAAAAAAAAAAAAAAAAGAAGCCGCAATAAACGAGAATACATGTTTTTTAAACTTGTGACGATTGATTTTCGTAGGTCTTTAACTTTAATCCTGTGAAGACACAAAAATTCAAGCAGTGGTGTTTCCTAACTTTTTCACAAAGGACACAAAACTCCTTTCTGATCTCTATTTTCTTTCCTAATTTAGGCTGAAATTTTGACGCAACTTTAAAGCAGGGTTACACTCCATTATCCTCCACGAAACGCTCCGCTACTTCCTTTTCACGTGATCGGCGGAAGATTTTATTTTTATATTACCACGAGTCATACGCAAGAAAAAAAAACTGAATACTCTTAACAGGAATCGAACATATGACCTCCTTATGAATGCGAGCTTCCTGGAAGCTACATGAGTGGCAAAAGTTGCAACAAATTCGTTAGCGTTTTGGTAACAACAGGCAACATTGAAATGGGGAGAGGACACAAATAATAAAAAGGAGTAGAACGAGAGAAAGACTTTTCCCACTCATTGTAAGTCATTAAGAACAAATTCAAACTACAAACGATAAACGATAAACATCCTGTATTAGAATGTAAATCCTTTACTTTGGACTACGATGTATCCTAAAATTGTGGGATTGCGCCTTGAAGACGCAAGTGAAAGTTTTCAAACTTAGTCCGGCAATAAAAACTCACCCGAAACGCTAGAGTGAACCAAAAATCGATTTTAATACTCTCTGTTATAACTTCTGAAGTCTTTTCAACGAGTAATGTGCGCTAAGCAAGTCAAAGTTCGGCAAAATGGTTAACTTTCCTTTGATCTGTCATAATTGCATCAACCTACGGATCTCTATTGAAATGTAGATGATCGGAGGAAGCGCCGGAAGAAGGTAATTATTAATACTTGCGTTTAAGACTTCATGGATAGAACGTTCATTGAAAAGAGTGACGTTTTACTCTCTTGAAACCGTTGTTTCGGAGCAAACGAGAAAGGTGTTCTTTCTTTCTGGTAAATAGAGTTACTCTAAGAATCCTGCCTTCGGCGCTGAGACTGCTAAGTCTGGAAATATCCATACATCTTCAACTGTTTTTGAAACGATATTATTGCAGCCTATCACAGACTTCAAATTTACCATTTATCAGGGACTATTAGAAATAATTTTTCTTTGTTCTAATGGAACGATTTCAGAGAAGTCCGCAATTTTTACCACACGTTCGCCCGTCGAAATGAGAGGTGTCAAATGTGCAACACGACTCAACCGCCGGAAAAATAAAAAAAAAAACCATACTATCAATTTTTAAATCCGGAATTGGAATCAATTTACCATAATTGGTACAGTAAGTGCTCAAAGTTGTTATTCTAAATCTTATATTATTTTTTATCAGCGACTAAAACTGTACCGCAAACAAAAACAAAATTAAGATATTTGATATCACTATCTGAATTCTTCAAGACTAGCTGGCTGGAAAGATTTCATTGATGTGTGACGTGCTTCTGTAGAGTCGTTTAGCTTTATAAAAAACAAAAATTGCAACTTTCTCTCAGTCTAAGGTATTAAAATCCAAACCACTTTTTAATATTGACCTGGAACGGCTAATGGGAGTTTAGATTATTTTCAATGTCCGCTCTTGTGTAATACTCTAAATCAAAAAGCCCCCTATAACAAAAGCTCCGATGCCTCTGTTGTTTTGACATCTCGGAAAAGGTTCTTGATGAATGAAATATACCAAGTGTGTTTATTGGAACATGTGGCATTTAAGAACCAGAGGAACGTCATTTACTGCTAAGTTATGACTGACTATTAGAATGAAAAGTATGTATTAAAATAGTCGTCGAAACCACTAAAGGATAAAGAACACATCTTCCTCGTCATATCTTAAGCATTAATGTCGATCCAAAAGTCTCTTCTAAAACAAAGACCGATTCTTTTTTATCTAGTCTTGATAAAGGTCTTTGTCGCAATATTTCCCTTAATTGACTAAAAACCTTTTCAGCTTGCATTATTTATTAGACTTTTTGAATCCGGTTTTTTAATAAAATGGTATATTTTGAATTAACAAAACCACATGTGTACCCTGCTGACCGTATTCGAACGTGCAGAAAAATTCTGGACAGGTTCCTACCTGTCATTTAAACCTGCACTTAAATATTTTAGCAAGAAATAACACTTTCTACGCCTTTTTCAAAACAAGTGAGTGGACACTTAAGCAGTACGTGGCAAACATCTCTTAATTATAGGAGAACTGCTGTATTGTAAAGAGTTCGGGTTCACCACGTATGAGAAAACTGAACAAGAATACCGCGCCGGCTTCTCACTACCTGCCATCTTCATTAACACTAAGTCGAGTCAAAAGGTAGGTTTTATAAGTGAAAGGTTTATCTATTTCAAGTTAACAAAAAATCTCTCGTGGAATAAATTCACCATTCTTTTCAAACAGATCTGAGAGAATTCCCTTAACATATTATTAACGTAGAACTAATCTCCTTCAAAACAGATTGAAACCACTGCTGCTTTCAAAACATCGCGTAGAACCTTAAAAAAGCTACTAGACAAGTGATTTAGTAATTAAAAAAACCAGAACAATTTTTATAGTCTGTTTAAAACTGAAGGAATCAGTTCCGTGCAATGTCAAATATCCAAGTATGCATTTCAGATTTCTTCTGCTTTATATAATAAGTCATTTAAAAAAGCAAAAAATGAAAGACCACTAAAGAAGCCTCTCCTTTTTTGCGTGTGTTATTCTTCTTTTCAGAATTTTAATATGCTTAGCGTAGGCTTTGACAATTAACGAAACACCGTTAAATCTGTTTTTCTCTTTTGCTCACCACGAGACACTCGCACAACGTTTTCGTGACTGGTTCGAGGCTATCCAGGTTGATTTCCACAGGTTATGCGAACTGCTAATATGGAGAAATATATTTACTGCCACAACCTTGAAAACCCGGCACTTGAAAACGTCGGAAACTGTCTGTAACGTTTGGAATGGCAGGTGCCCTGCTTAAATTCTCTGTTATCTATATTTAGCAATTATTTTCAATGCTGAGAAAGTCAGTAATACTCGACCTACCTGCCGCGATTTAAATGAATAAAAGGAATGACTGATTCAAAAGAAATTTTAACATACCCAAAAGCTATTATGTTTTTCAAAAAGTTCGAAAACAATGAACACAATAATCTGGTGTTTGCCTCTAAAACTTAAGTAGGTCCTCACTGACCCAAACTTGGCAAACTCGAATTTCGCGTTAACTCGATCGTGTCGGCAAGAATCGTCAACTGGTGCCCGGCGGTGAAGCGATTTCAATTCTGGACGATCGCTGCGACCTGATTAATGTCGATGATTAAATTCGCTAGCATTTACCTTGCGCACCCATTCGTGCGATTTCCATAGCTCACTGCTGCGAATAGCCGGTGAAGTCGGCCAATCAAATTTCATTATGAAATACTATTACATAACTCTTCAAAATGAAGCTTGAAAACGATATCCAAGGGAAAAAAGCGCCGCAATCGGTTCAAAACTTGCCAAGTGAGCCCGTACATCAAACAGTGGCGAAATTCGCTCGCGATTTTCCCCTGTAATCACTGTCTTTGCGATCGTCGTATTCCATGAATTGCTTGTTGCATTGCCAGGTTAAAATTATCTCCTAAGAAGAAAGGTTTTTAGTGAATTCTTATCTTCTAATTCCAATTCCCCTCATCTCGAACCGTTTCCCTTAACAGGGTAATTTAGCATTATTAACCTGTTGATAACGTAAATTGGCCACCATTAAGAGTTTCAAGCTTTAGCCGTTAGAGCGAACGACGAAGGGTTTAACGCTCGAAACGTTAGCTAGGATTCACTAAAATGTTTGATTAAATATCAACATACAACATACACGCCTGTTGCGTATAACTGTAATCAGCAGCAAACCGTGATTCAAGAGATTATCGTTCGTTTATTTTCCGTTTCACCAGGTTTTGGCAATTACACTGAAAATTCGGGAAAAAAGGCAGGCTTGCGGGAGGTTTTGCGCTCAACCAGGCCAATAAATTGTACAAAAATAAGATTTTTAGAAGATGTTGTTCACGTTCGGAATCTCTTGTTCATCCCGACATTGCTTGCTTAGCCGCTGCTCTGAGGTACAACTGGAAGTACCACTTTAGCATAGTCCCACTTCAGGGTAAAATACAGGAAGAACTGAAGTGATTTATAGAGTTGAATGTTCTTTATATAACGGCTGTATGTACTATTAATCTCCTGTTAAAATGCTCTGTAGAACGAGACAAAACAAATCATGCCGCCAGGCTCGATATTTTGGTTCATTCAGGATTTTGTCTCAAAATTTCAATTACACCACTCAGGCAATCTGTTAATATGCCCATCTGTATCAAACCCGGCAAGGGCAAGCCAGTACTTGGTCAAGTTCATCAACTTCTCAAGGTCAGCCCGACATAAAATTTAAAAAACAGTGATAAACTACCAGAATCAGCCAAATATAATAAAATTTCTGGCTTCAAAACAGCGAGATTCCATCCAATGCCGTTTACACAGTGTTAAAATAGCTAAGTTAATCACAAATCCCTTTTCACATTAATGGCAACACTGTTAAATACATCTGCACCTTGCTTTTGCCCTTATTAATACGCTAAGCTCTTAACCTCTTATCATGTCAGTAATAGCACCTTACATCCCACGCTATGGTGTGTGCATGAAGGCAATCACTTCCTATATGACATTGGCGTGGGACGCTATAAAAACATCCTTGTGTTGTTACGGTCTATTTATACCTACTCAGCCTTTGTCTACCAGGGACATTGAAAATTGTCATTACTTGACGGAAAAGCTTTAATCAAGTGTTAGCGAATGGGGAGAAATATCGAAAAGGTTGCATTAAACCATGCAGTACAAAACAAGATTGAGTTTATTTAAGAATCAGAGACGATTACCACGGTTTGCAATCGAAAAATGTGCCTGCAGGGTTAGATTTTTCGCCATATGCAAGCGTAACTTTGCTTCATTCAGGTTTTATTTAATTGGAGGTTTTCTTTACTTTGACGCAAAATTTTGATTTGTTTGTCTCTTTGCCCAGGTTTCCTGTAACTGATGAGCCCAGCAGTTTGCATCCATGGATAATATTACTACAAAAGATACTCACAGCTTACCAGGAGGAAAATCTTTCAACTGGCGCGCTATGTACCTCGCGTATGCCGTGGTCATGTTTGCTGTTGTAACTGTTGGATTCCTTGGAAATGTCTTAACTCTGATAATTCTTCACTACCGCGAGCACCGCAAGAAAGTCTTGACTCCTCTTATGATCAACTTAGCAGTCGGAGACATTCTCATGGTTATCGTAGTGTACCCCGTGGTAATTGCGTCGAATCTCGTTGGTAAACAGCTTAAGGAGGGATCGCTGCGATGCAAGTGGTCCGCCTTCGCAAATGGCGCCATTGGTATAACCACTATCGCTACATTAGTTGTGATGAGCGGCGTTATGTATCACGGTATCAAACAGACTTTACCAAAACCTAAAATACATGCTAAAAATATGTCTCTGCTAGTGTTAAGTACGTGGTTATACGGGATATTGCTTAATCTTCCTCCTGTGATTGGTTGGACCAGGGCTGTACCCGGTGAAGCTGGCATAAGCTGCGCCCCTGAGTGGACAAGTTCAGAACCGGAGAGCGTAGCGTATATTGCCTTCCTATTGGTGTTTGGCTTTTTCCTTCCGCTTACTGTAATTGGGACGTTCCATTACATGATCTATAGGTACGTGTACATCAATTAATGCATGTTGAGTCGTTAGATTCAAATTACCCTAACCGTATGACGAAATATCAGTTGTGTTTTTCCACACAATATCAGTTAGCTTTCTTAGCTGGTGAGTGTCATTAACCCTTTCACCCATAGGAGTGACCAGCATCTAATTCCACGAATCACACAGTAAGGTCGTGAGAATGACGGAAATGATGACCAACTAACGGAGCTCTTGATTGTTAAACAAATTCTCCTTGTCAGCACATTAAGAAATACACAGAGAACAGCATGGAGACTATACGTACTGATTTCAGAGCACAAGGTGGCTAACAGGCATGAAACTTAATGTAATATTATTTAGCAATTATTTGGCCAAATAGAAAAGACAACATTTCAACATGACCCTGCTTCTCCAAACTTTTTCAGTCGAAAGCCACTTTCCTTTTTATTTCCAGTCTAAATGATCTCCGTAGATCGGAAGGCACCAAAATGTGTCACGGCTTTACCGGTGATTACCCCGCGTAAACAATACTACCCAACCACTGGGGATACAAAGGGGACCATGTAGTCATCACACTATAGAGACCATGCGTAATCGCTTAACACTCAAAATAATCTCAAATCGTAGCAAATATCCTTGTTTCATACAAATTACCTCGGTACTTTAACCAACGCATATTGTTGGGAACACATGAATAAACGAGGTTAGAAACTGTCATGAACGGTACTCAACTTCCATACTCTGCTACATGTCAGTATTAATATCTTTTTTTTTCAAAACTAGGAAAGTAAACGGGCGGATTCAAATATGTCAAAAGGGACTGCAGCCCCCATGCAGAGATGTTTAAGACTGACCACACTTTTTCAGCTCCCTCTTTCCGGACTTTCTTTGTCTGCTTTCACATTCCGTTTCCCATTTCTATTCTTTTCCGCAGGGTGATTCGACGAGTACCTCTGGAAGGAAACCCAATGATCCGCGCATGTCGAATGAAATCTAAAATGAGGCTAGTGCGCATGACTTCTTTCTCTATAGCCGCGTTCGTGGTAAGCTGGTTACCGTACTGTGTAGTAAGCATAGCTGCTCTTGTAAATGGTCATCACGTGCTTTCATCCGGGGAAGCGGAAATTCCTGAACTGATGGCTAAGGCGTCTGTGATTTATAACCCATTCGTGTATGCCTTCACAAATGGTACCTACCGTGCTTCGCTGAAGGGATTGCTTATCGGTGGTTATAGTGTCATTCGGGTTAATCCATCAGTTCTTAGAACCAGTCCGGCGCCGAGTAGTTACGTGAACTCAGTAATTATCAATCCACAACAAGAGGACACAGCTCTGTAATGGAGTTTATTGTTGCATTCAAAATCGAGTGAAATGCAAAAATATATAGGCCCTTGTAGGATCGTCGTTAACGGGAAAATGGTACATATCAGTGGAACAAACCAAAAATAAAGCTACAAGAACGCATGTTAGCAAAAGTGACGTGACAGTCTCGCCGACGAGTACGAAGTACAAATTATTTTATACACAATGACTTCTTACGCACGGGCCATTAACTGACATAAACATTTATTTCAGATGTTTTACTGGAAAGATACCAACATGATAATTAGGATGTTGAATGACCATCTAACCTTCCCTTTGAACCACAAAATCCACACCAATATTGTTAACACGCTACGTGTTCTCTAGGGTCAATGCAGCAGTTACCCCTAATATTTCCAACACCATGCCTCTCAGTCTTGTAACCCAGAGCTCAACTTTCAAAAGGTGCTGCTCTTCAAACAAGTAACTTTCGCGTTTTCAACGCGAGTCATGAACTATCCTTTCTGCTCTTTCCTATTGAGGAGTAGCCACAAACATTTTAATGCTGTCCGATAACCTCGTGCTAAAATTAAATGGAAGGCGGATACACCACTTTGAAAAATGACGATAAGTTTGTAAGTTTATCTTACGCTCTGGTGCTCTTAAGCTCCTTCCTCTCTTTAATAAAAATCCAGGCATGCCTAGATTTGGCAAAACGTCTATTATTATAAAAAATGAGACTGACAAAAACGATCCTTCAATGAATATTAACTTCGGTTCGTGTGTTATCAACCGCTACCTGGCTGCGTACAGAGTAGCAACTACAACATATTGTCGTAAACAGCTGTACACTTGCAAACAAACTACAAAAAGCCAAACCGTGATTCATTTATGTCAGGAAACATTATCAAACGACAGACAACAAGTCACGTAGACAAATTGCACACACTTTCCGTTTTGTCTCTCTGATGAAGCAAGTGAAACAACACGGGAACATTCCATCCTTCCATCAGCTTCGTTTCATTTCTTGCGGCAGTCAGTCATTCGTTTAAGAATCGGTGCCATCAATCAGACATTTTCAACTCACACTCCAGTGATGTTTACCAAGTAAGCGGGACTCAGGTCTGTCAACCTTGGAACGACATTATGCTTAGGAGAGACGAAAACACAGAAACATCATAACAGGGAAATAAAGTAATCACCTAAATTTAACAGCGCAAGTTTCTGAAATAGGTAGAATTTCCGTCCGTTAGGTTTAGAATGTATATCCATCAATAGCCTGTGAGCAGGCCTACATTAATGGCGTTCCGGCAACAGCGTATCCCCCCCCCGGAAACTATAAGGCCTTGCGCAACGCGAACTAGAGAGGGGTCTAGGGGCCAACCTCTCCCTGATTAGTCGCCCGTCTGCCCGCGGGCGGAGAAACGCGCGTCTTGCAGCGTTTATAATAAAGGCCTGTTCGCAGGCGAACCAACCAACCAATACTCTGCAACGTTAACAAGTAATATTTAATATTTAAATTAGACTGAACGGAGAAAAATGTTTCTGCTTCAGAATGAAAGTGTTTTGTAAATCTTGTACAAACTTGTTTAAATAACAACTGCGTTAACTCAACTCTACCGGTAACCCAACAACTGTGCTTACTTTGTTATGGCCTTCTGATCTGTATCCCCACACTTGAGAAGTTCTCCTCGAAATACAGAATAGCCTACAAATAAATACCAAAAGGCGTTATATAACTCCTTCTTTCCATTTGTTTCTTAAAAGAAATGTAAATGGTTGGTTTAAGAGGAAAAATGAAAGTCAGAGAGGGATGTTACTCATTTATACCGAGCAAGGAAAAAAGGAATCTATGGGAGATGAGTTCCTCCCCATAAATGCTGAGAACTCTTCTAAAAGGGAGAATTACAAACCTTCCGCGCTTCTTGATTGATAGACTTGACTTATTTGACGCAGAAATTCCGAAAACAACCTCATAAGGACAGTTTCATTCTACAATAGGAAGCAAAAACAAACAATATCAAACACGAGACTTAACGATAAACAATAAGTAGCCATGAAACCTTTTTTAAATCTGTTTTTTGCCCTTAGCCAGATGAGGAAAGGAATGTTAAACTAACTATACACTAAATGACTGTGACTATACACGATAGTCACTCTAACTATACACTACATGTAACCCACCCCACCCCACCCCCACCCTCTCCCCATCTTCAAACCTGAAAAAGGTCCTTAAACTACACCTGTACCTCGTTTTCATCTTCCCAGCTGTCCCAGTCAGAGAATTCTTCATTGTCCGCGCTTACTTCTGGGCTGGGCAATCGTGTTGTACCTCGACTACTCTCATGTGAAGTGTCTAGAGCTACTGACTCTTGCATTACACGACCAGCGTCTAAACAATCGATCAAAAGAAGACGTCAAAGACACCAAACTCGTTAACCCTTAAACCTGTAGACTAGTATTTGAGTGCAGCACTCGCCAGGAACCTTAACCGTTGAATGCGAATACAAATACCACGTTCACTTTTTGAACCATGCAATTGTGCACATGCGCTAATCTCGTTTCCCAGTTAAGAGCATGCACCTCTATTGGTCATTGACTAAAAAGAACTTGCTGCCTCTTGTTTTTTTGGACAGAAAAGTTGCTACAGCTCCTAAAGAGACCGTAACCACTCAGAAAAACTTGTTCAGCAATATTGAACCAAATGTATAAAACGAAAGTCCCCATCGATTTTCCCTGCGCATTGATTGACTGATCGGGAGATGATTAGCATAATACTAATTTTATCTCCCGGTAGCCAAAGAAAAAACAAAATGGCTGCATGAGACTGTTTGATCTGCGAGGTATTCAGCTTATATGGTACACACTGTACACGCCAAAACAGTTATTCGCCTAAGTGTCGGTGAAAGAGGTGGATACTCACCTCGCCGCCTTACTGCTCGGTGAATATCATTCGTTTTTCAACTCTGCTCTGAGTTCACCCTTCATTAAAAACTCTGCAAAAATTTGGACAGCCCCTTTCGTGTAAGGAACCAAACAACCCTCTTTTCAGGTCAGTTACATGTAAATTTCATGAGGCACTAACCAGGATCCTCCTCGTCTTCGCCTGTTATGACGAGCTCCTCAGCGGGACTGGTCGGTATATCGTTAGACAAGATCAGTAAATCAGGTGTCTCGTTCAACCTGCTGCTTCCTTCCTCCTCACTCATAAGACGCACCAAGTCAGGTTCCTGAGTACGAGGTAAGAAAAAGAGAAGTGAAGTTGGGCAGTTTCATCATGTTACGGCTTGAAGTTCGATCAACTTGCTATCCATTACTTTAAAAAAAAAAGAACTCCCTACTACATCAAGATATTTGACAAGATACTTGTTTGCTTTGCGGTGTATTGATATCGTAAGAAGTTACAGCTGAAGTCCGTCAACTGAGACGTAAGGTTAACATGAAAAGTAAACAAACAATAATTGGCCTACAACACAAATCAACTTGACACAGACAAAGATGTGTTGTGGAACAAAAGATTTATCAAACAAGAAGAGAAATTTTTCAATGGAGTCGATAGAACCGCACCATTGCATGGGTTTAACCTGACTACACCCTAAATCGGATAATGGTCGATAGACACCTGCGAACTTCTAATCCAACAAAGTAAAAACTAAAATCTCTCCATATTTGAACGCTCATATTTACTGGTGGCACATCGAGACTTGTTTTTTGGGTTCTTCATTGGCCCCTTGTCACAGTAACATTATCTTTTGAGTTTACATACAAGCCACAAAGTGGAAAACTTACATAGTCCAGCCTGTTACTGATGGCTTTGAACACAAAGCTGAGAAATGTGGGTTGATCAAGAAAAATGCACACTCTAATGAACACTTCTAGGACCTCTCGCACCACTTGTAACTCCAGTTCCTGGTGACGAAGTAGTAAGATGGGTAAACCTTAAATTCACTCTCTCATAGATGCTTTTTAATACAACAAATTGAAAAAGGAATTAAAAGGCCATTTCCGGCAATTTACATTATTTTTAACTCGCTGATTACGTATAAATGAGGGAATATCGTTTATCTCTTGATTAAATCACTTTCGATGTGGATCGCAACGTTTCGAATGCAGTTTGCTCCAAGAAAAGCAGAATGCAGTCGACATGTTATGATCCACATCAGAAGTGACAACATTGTGCGACAAACGACAAAACTTAATTTCTTGTGTAAAAATACTAGTTGGCAGGAGTTACCTTCGTGTTAATCACTTCTCTGAGGCCAAGAAGGGAAAAATCCAGATAGGTCTGCACCAGCGAGTGTAAATCGTCTCTGCAATAGAAAGAAATTTAGGACATTCATCATTGGGAAATTGTCAACGCTGGGTTCTTAGGCCATGGCATGAACTAGCCTGGGAGCTAGCTCCAACGGGGAGTGGGTAAGGGGAAGGGGAAGGGCCCTCCTAGCTAATATACCCGCGAGAGCACTTAAGCTGAGGCAAGGACTTATGCACCAATTAACTCGAAGATTCAACACCGCCCCCGGGAAACCCACGGGCAATTAACCGTCGTCCGTGCCCGGGGAGTGGAAATTTGAACCTTACCTCGGTGGAGTGGAGAATTTGAACCAGATCTTTCGAGTCTTTCCAGCGGAATTAACGTGTTTTATCTTTTAGTATGGAGGTGTTTAAAGGTAAAAAGTTCAGTTTCGCGAACAGATGGCTCAGAAGAAAAGGTTTACAGGTGAGTCACGGTCGCTCATATTTCCTTTTATCAAAATATTGAAACTCAAATCTGGCACTTGGGTGGGGCATTTGAACTCCATTTAGCCCGGGGAGGGAGGGAGGGAGGGGGTGATTTAAACGAATCAATCTTCAAAAGTTCAAATGCCCGGGGAGGTTGCCCGGAGGGGGAATGCTAAAGCTTCTAATTGATCAACGTAATAACTATGAGGATATTGACGAAGTGTTCTCACCCGGTGTCTCCCTGCATGTGCATTTCCTCCACCCGGTACAATATAATGTACAATCTGAAAAGGCAATCATGTTAAGTGTAACTAAAATGATAAATGAACGATCAATCGGTTGACTCACCATATAGACGTAGTCTCTATCAATTTTAGCGGCGACATTTCGACTGCAATACTGCTAGACTTCAAAAGTCGAATACCTGCAGTAAAGCAGTCGAAACGACGCGATCTACAATTAATCATGAGCTTATTGTGATACACATTCTTTTATAGTTATAACCATGAAAGACAAACACTTGTTAAGTAACCGTTATCTTGAAACGACTGCATTTCCAGTAGATAATTAGTATCTACTTTCGTCTCAGACAGCAAATGCCCATCAGTAATCACTTCTTTTTTTGTTTAGTGGCTTCAACAAACTCAGGTCGACTTCAACTAATTGAGCTTTCGGGTCAAAAGTCAATCAGTAAGGCGATTGCAGAGGAAAATGTATAGTTATGCAAATTTTTTTAGCCACACGACAAAAAGTATTGAATATACTAACGAAAATCCCTTAAAAACTGGCTCCTCACCCATCCAGCAGTGCTCTGCACACGGCAGAATCCTCAAAGAATTGTGCAATATAATGAACTAGCACTGGGAAGATCATGATCTGTTTGATAATGAAAACACACACATTTTCAACTTCAAGATTGAACGCAGTTTGACTACCAGAACTCTGTTTTTCTCTCTAAAGCGAAGCCTTCCATCAAGACCATTTTAAAACGGAGTTCGAGCGGTCTGGATATAACCCTCCGCTTCTCCAAAAAAAGACACAAACATTAGCCCTTCTAATATAGAGGTTCGCCCAAACATATGAAAATGCTACATCAAAAACAACACCAGTAACAACGACAAAATAACAGCCCCAAAGCTGTGGAAGAGAAAAAAATAGTTTTCTCACCAACTGGTCAGCATCGCAATCTTTCAGGAACCTTGGGAGAACTGAATGTACTTCGGAGATCAGGAATTTGCTGGCCTACACAAAAACAGTTTTGGTGAAACCTTTTCTCTCTTTAAAAAAAGAGTTGACAACACTGATTCAATGTTAGGAACACAACAACGAGAAGTGAATACGAGAGCGATTCTCGTTGTAATGAACTCTACTTAAGCATTAGTGAAAATCAGGCCTGAAAACATTATAACATTATGACCAGCTTCCAGTTGGCTTGTCAGCTCAGTTGGTAGAGCACTGCACCGGTGCCGCGGAGGTCATGGGTTAATCCCATACAGGCCTGAATTTTTTTTCCAAGCCTTATTTTCACTACTGCTCAAGTAGTGTTCATTACTGCCAAGATCGCTTTCATATTCACTTCTTTATACGTATTTCGCACATATGATTTTCATATATTCACAGTTACAACACCGAGAGTTCGGAAGAAATTCGACACATAACCCTATTACATCACAACATAATCAATTTAAGAGAAAGATGACGATATTAAGTGAATGACATATGCGTACACGGACATAAAAAATTCGATTGCCCCCAGTAGGAGTGCAGCCTACGACCATCCGATTTGTACTTCGGACACTCCAATCTCGTTCTTATCGGAAATTCGTTAGCTCGACACGTATTGACAGCAATCGGACTTCTTTTTCTTCAAGTATGTCTTTGCCATTCACTGAATAAGATCATCCTTCACTTAGATCCCCCAAATAAAATTACTTTTAAGACGTAACAGTGTACAGTGCACGCAACAGTGTACGAAAACGTAAGATAAGCTCTGACCTGCAGTGCATGCTGTTGTACGGTAGCCGCTCTCGTTGAAAAACTGAAAGACAAACAAAATGGCTGCCTGACTGTTTGATCTGCTAGTTGTTCGGCTTGTGTGGTACTCACTGTACACGCCAGAGCAGTTATTCAACTCAGCGTCGGTGAGAGAGATGGATACTCACCTCGCCACCTTACGGCTAGGTAAATGCTCTTTTTCTTTTTCAGAAATGCAAACATAAAACCACCCATCCACGAAAAAACAATTATTGCATGCGAGCATGCCTATGTTAAACAAAAAGTTGAAAAAATGCAAAGCATCAATACAAAGAATACTTACCTGAGAAAACCGTCGGACGGTGGAATATACGAAGAATCAGCATCCACACGAGATTGTTTCCTCAGCACAACCCCTGTTAGATAATGAAGATAGAACAATTAGGCACAACTCTTCAGACGACCACCGAAGATGTTTTTTTCCTGACGTCATTGCAAGACACCAAAAAAATCCACAAACGTAGTGATTAACCCTTTAACTCCCAGTAGTGACTAACATCAAACTTCTCCTTAAAGTATTGCCACTGAATAACACATCACGGTCATGAGAATATAAGAAATCATCACCAGTTAGAAAAAGTAAACTCTTGATTTGTAGACAAATTCTCCTGCCAATACCATGGGAAATGTAGAGAACAGTAGGGAGAATATGAATGCTGATGTTGGATTATAAAGGGCTAAAGGAACGATAGGCTTTCGAGAGAGCAAGTGCAGTTGAGCTTTGATGGTGACTTCCGTTGCTTATTTCCTTTTTTGATCTTTGCGGCTTGAAAGAGGAGAACCAAGCCGATAAAAAATGTTAAATCTCTGCAAGGAAATGGGGTGATCTTAAGAACGATCACAATTTGGCCTCATTCAAAACCCTTTCATAATTGCAATGAATGCAAACTTTGTTATCCATGCCGAGCTAGAGCTGATCCTTCAGCAGTAGTGCTGTGAGTATATTCAGTTCATAGATTAGTCGTAATTAAACAAGAATGTTTTATAAAACAGACACAAAATATCTAAACTTTTCGCACTGTTTGCCTAACATTTCTCAGAAACTTAGCCCTAACGATTTGGTATTTAGTAACAAACATGTCAAAATAACCAAAACTGATAAGCTGAGACAAGGCATTTCTCCTTAATTTTGGCAATTGTCGCGGGCAAAATTGCTTGAAATTGCAAATATTAAAAGAAGGCTGAACTTTTCCCGAGAGAATTACAATTTCATTATGGCAAATGTTTTGTTTTTAGCAGGACTGGTTTCCTACATCCTGAAATATTAAAATTAAAATCCAAAATTTACGGGGAAACACGCAATCACCCACACTAATGAAACAGTTTCCCCAGGAGATATTTTTCTTCCATTATACGTATGTATAACAATGGACAGATACCGTGAGGAGAAAACGCTTTTTGGTCACAGTATAATGATAACAACAACTTTATTTAAGGAGGGTAACACATAACAGTAATTCAACCAATGAACTAGAGGCCATCGATCCTGAAAGTACCATAATTAGAATTAAAATGTATTCGAGGATTAAAAAACTGGTCGACAGGTCTATAAGAATATAGGCAAAAAACTAGATAAAATAAAATATGCCGCTTGGGTCAGGCTAAATCGCATTCGGACTGAAATATTCTACTTCATCATAGCTTCCTAAGAGTTGAATCTGCTCTTACGAGCCAAACATCGACTAGGAAAAAAGGTTGGGGTAAGGGTTAGTACTTTTAGTCAGATTATATCTTCATCAAAATTATAGAAAAATAGAAATACTTTGCTACCAGGTGTTCGCTTCTATCGCGCTGTAGTTGCTAGTCAGTAGTTTGCTCTCACCCCTCACAAATCCGAAAGAAAATAAGGTCAATTAATTCACATACCACCAAAAGTCGTAAATTTACTGAAATATCGCATTAAATCTCATTATTATGACCACAGTATACTTGTCGACATTTGATCAATCAAATTATAATTATAATGGAAGTGAATCATACTTCAATTGCCAAAACGGTTTTCCAAGTGTTTCGATTCTGAAAAACATCGACTTAAGCAACAGCTCCTTGTTCTCCTTGAAAGTTTCCCCGATTTTGAATAAACCGACTCTTTCACTCAACCATTTGCACTTCACGCTCAATTGCCGAATCGGTTGTTCATAAACCGGTTGGAAAGCGAGTCACGTCCTCACCGCGGAAATCAGAAAAAGTTCTACGTTCGCTTTGGGAGCGATTTCTGCGAAAACGCATGTTCCTCAAGATGTCTCTAACAGCATGTCGAAAGTGTCTCATCTTTAAACAGTAGATTACCGGATTCAAAGACGAATTAAGAAACACCAGAGTCCACGAACAAAGAAGAAAACCCTTTATCATAGTACTCCGCTCTAAAATTGCGGTTCCAATTAAACTGCCTCCTCTTGGCAAATAGCACACCATAAACACAACATAAACGTAGAATAAATTGACTGCTGATTTTGAAAGACTAGTTAAGTTTCTCATTTCACTGTTCGGTGCTGCTTGCTGCAACTGAAGGCCTCTAATCTGGTTTTTATGGCGTCGTAAAACCACAAAAATCTTGCAGTAGACCAAAGTAGTAAACATAAGGCAAATGGTTCCAACAAAGAATATAATAAGAGAACTTTCGCTCGGGAACCATGCTGGTGTCAAAGACAGCGAAGCACTGAAAACCCAAACGGTGATCACCACAGCAGCAACACGCCTGTGAGTTACGATTTCCCTGTATCTGAGGTGAAACTGAATCGCCATAAATCTGTCCACGCTTAAAAGAACAACACCAAAAAACGACGCCAATGCAAACAGAGACATGATCATGAAAAATATCTTGTAGGTAAAACAGCTGGGTTTGCTATAGTGTAGCCACTTCACGAGAAGAGAAATGTAAAATGGATGGACCACTAAACCGACTCCAACATCAGAAACAGCAAGACTTAAGAGCAATATTTTCAACGTTTTTGGCAACGACCAGGTTTTTCGTATTGCGTGGATCGTGAGCAGGTTTAACGCTACCGCTGCATGACAAAGAAAACATTAAGCACCAAATTAACCACGAAAGTCAAGCGAAGATCTGCAAATTCGGAAAGTGCTGGGACGTACTGTAGGACCGCTTCGCAAGACGAGATCTTCATGTTATCGCTGCCTGTTGCAACAATTCAGTTAACGTCTTGCCTTTTTAAACAAAAATTAGTTGAATGACCTCACCCAATGATCCAGTTTAAATTTGCATAGCTAAGGTGATGTCAAGACAACAAATCAGTCATATGGGTGAATTCTGACAAAACTTCCTCACACGACATGTATATATTAACAATGTTCGCGGAATTCAGTATTAACAATATTTGGTGTTCTTTCACGATTACTCGCCAACTAAGGCCTGTAAGATTACCATACCCTTAATTAAAATAAACCGCCCCATAAAATTCAGAATTTCTCCTGATGGATAATAAACGATGTCATTGTAACTGTGTTTAAATTTGTTTGAACGAAATCTCCCCGCCCATGATCTTTAATATCAGTCAAAAGTAAATGGCAGCACTTATGGAAGACCTTAACAATATTGTGTATAAAACTGACCGTTTTGCATACGAAAAAAAAAATTTATCTTCCAAATAATTAATACCGAATCAGCTAACCTTTCTTTTTAACGTGGGGACACCTGCTGCTAAACAAAGCCAAAACCGAGAGATTATTTACTCTAAATATATCTTTTTTAGATTTTTCTCGATGTTAATTTTTTTGCCCCCACTCTCTTCGAGAAAAAAAAACAAAACAATGAAGATTAAAAAGTAGCTTATGTAGCAAATATTGCTCATCTATTCCATTTTCAGAAAAGCATCAATGCTGTGAAATCAAGACTGCTTCCTTTAGGTGATATCATCCAGTTAACAGTAAACGATTTGCATATTTTCAATATTTGACGAAGCAAACTAGGCTTAAAAGTTTCCTTTGATAACTTAAAATAATAGCTGATGCAACAAGACCGAAAATAAAAACAACTTTAAAATTTGAATTGAAAATTGCATCTCCTGGTTGATTAATTCAAACCACCGTAAAACCCATTTCTATACGTGTTAGTGCTCCGTGTTTCCTAGTTAATTTATCAAAATATCTGTAAAATAAACATCACTAGTCTGTTCTTTCCATTCGTCTGCAACTTAAATCAACATCGTCCAAATCACAAGTAATTTTCCCCTCTCGTTCACCTGCAACACTTTAATCCACACAAATACTAAAGCGTCAAATTAAGAAATTGATCGAACCTAAGACTCTTAAGAAAGACCAGCGTTGTTGAGCTTTCATAACGCTAACAAACCCCGCGAGTTCTAGACATGACGACTGAAATTCACCCACTGAAGTCAATGTTTATTTCTCTATACCAAAGCTTGTAGCAGAAGTCAAATGAATCAATATGCGCGGACAACAAGTCAAGATTGAGGAATCTAAGATTAAAAAGGGTAAAGAGGCAACAACTAAGAGGAAATCTCTTATGAAGTACAGCGAGCAAATGAACCGAAAAAAAAAAGCCTTCGCAATCGAGGGCAGTGAAAATATCATTCACTGCTCCTTGAGACACGAGACAAATTCTAATGAAATGGGAGTTTGAGTCTTCTGTATACAAAACCAACCGGAAAGAAGAAGAGGCTGAATCTCATCCTTAGAGTGTTTTGCTCGAGAAGGTGTCTAGCGCTTTGTCTAAAAAGGCGTGAACGCATCTAAGAGAAAGTGTAAAGAGTGACATTTAATACTAGCCACACGTTTGAATGACTTTGGGCGATCGTCAGGATAAGAGTAGTCCTAAAATGGACTGTTTCCTGTAGCAAAGAATAACGTTTCAAGTGCCATGGAGTCACAGTCACTTGTCTCGTTTTCCTTATAACGTTTTCATATAAAAAAGCAAAAATTGAAATACAAAAAAAAGGGAAAAAGACAAATAGGAGTTAATTAGCATTTGCCCAGAATTTCCACTGAAATAATTATTCTCTTAAACTTCTTGGGCATATGAGATTCAAGAGATTTCAAGCGACTCCAAAAGATTTAAAAAGAAAAAAATATATACATAAATATATGTTAGTGCCGTATGCTCACGCTGTTTGCTAATGAATTCGAATTTGGCTCATAGCTTTTTCCTTTTTATATAACGTTACTGCAATTAGTTGCACATCGCTCTCTCGCGTTTCTATGCATATTGATAAAAAACAGTCAAATCGACTCACCTATAGGACTTTCTGGATACGAATGGGCATAAAGAAGGAGTATTTTGTTTAAAACAATTTCTTCCCCTCTGAGTTTCTGTCAGGAGAACAAAAATGGAAGTTTGATTGTTTTCAAAAAAGGGCTAATTACTATCACTGGTAAACACTCAGAGTAAACATGCTGAAGGAGGACACCCAGAACTGACCGAGGTTTTGAAACAAGCGGCAGATATGAACTAAGAATAATGAAACAATGTCAGTATTTGAACAAATGTGCAACAACAATCAACTGATAACAAGTTAGAGTTTAAGTGGGGTTAGACTGTTAAGGGAGGGGAAGGTGCGCAGTTGCTCAGAATCTGACGTTGATCCAAAATAGTGCAGTATAAAACAACTTCAGTTGACCCTCACAGATCCTCATTTTGCATGAGGCAGTATCTCTCTAAAGCAACAAAACTATGCCATCACAAATGATCACACTCCACAAAGTGGAACCTATAAAATTTCTGAAATAAAAGAGAACATTTTGTATTTGCAAGTAAAAGGTGGTTTATCGTCGGATGTTGCTAGTATTCCACCCTTGGAGTTTCTACAGATCCACATATTTTCAAATAGGGAGGAAAGATCATTTCTATCTTAAAGAAAACAAGGAAAAAGTTTACAGGAGATGACTTCATATTCAAGACTTCTCAGAGTCCCGACACTAGCTCCTTTACCTAAAGAAATTTATTAAAATTTAACGCCTTTAACGACCTTGCCAATAGATCAGGCGAACTTTTTCCCGCTTTTTTTCGAGCGAACGCAAGAACGACCTAAACGCCTCGAGCGAGTTGTGCACGCGAGGAAAAGGGCGAAAGAAAAATCGCCTTTGCAAATGCATCAAGACGTTTCTCGTTAACAATATGGCAGCTCCTCCACGCGTGCGACTAACCCTTCATGCGCACTTCGCGCCTGTATTCCCTCGCCTGAATTGTGCGAATATACAGTAATGCATGATAATGACGCCTGTTCTGCAGGCTCTCATTGGCCAATTATCTCAATTTTATAACCTGGTCAAAGTTGTCCGGTTCATAAGGAAAACAAATGTGAGACATCATAATCGTTTCCATGGCGACAACTGACAGCTTATCAAAACATGGATCTGTGAATAGATCGTACACCTGCATGGAAAAGATTTAAAAGAGGAGAGAGAACATAAGATTCTAAACAGTGTATTTAATCATTTTGTTTTAGTTACATAAAATAACGAGCTCTTGACACTTAACCCTCACTTTCAGTCTTTTCCCTTCCTTTTAAGCCAATAAACCACGGTGAATGAAAGGGAAATCAAAATTCTCTAATTCTCTCTTGGCCAAATGGACACTTAATTTTTCCGAGGCCCACTGATTTTTCTCGGCGAATCAGATTAGAGTTCATTCAAAACCCACCCTACTTAACCAAAACTAGTGGTGCTTAAACTTGGTTTGTTCCTAGTAGTCTAACTGATAGGTCGCTAAAGCGAAAAGTTTTGACAATGGTGGGCAACTATGTGGGCTATATTTAGTAGACTGCAAACCCACCTGATGTAGCCACCTCTTCAGCCCTCGTTTAATTTCCTCCACAACTGTCAATGCAGCCCGACCACAGCTCTCTGGATCCTAGAGACCGAAAAAAGGTTGAACTTTTTAAGATCAGTCACTACGTAAATCACTGTCTATAACAACATCCACATCAAATCCTTTCATTTCCAAAGCAGATCAAACACGGACACATAAATGTAAAAGGAAAGTCTGCACAATTGGCTGACTCATCACAGCCACAGGAGCTTATCCATCCGTAACATGGAGTAATCTGGAGCATTGGTACTCCTGTTAAATGGGATGCCAGTCCAGTACTACATAAGGGACCTTCCGCTATCATGACGACAACGCCGAGGAAAACACTGACTAAAAATATGGAAAAATATTTCTCTGAAATATTTTGCGTCATAAATGACACCAGACCTTCACTTCAGAATAAGATGTGAAGGCGTCGTTGGTTTCCAAGAAGAAATGCACATAATTTGCTGTTGGAGTTTTCGCTCTCAGACCAAACAAAATTTTGGAAATTTTACTACAATTATAAGCAGATAACAAAAATCAAAGCTTTCTTCCAGCTCATTAGTCTTTTGTTTTAGCGCGCTCTCGTTGTCATCGCCTTCCCAGTTTGCGCAAAGTCCTATTTGTGTGTCGTGACAGTTCTTTAGCCATAACACTGCCTTGTCTACAATACCTTCCAACTCGGCGGAGGCTGCTCCAAGAAATGCATCAGGCGACCAGCATGGAGAATGGAATACCTGAGGGCAATACAGCTGCCATAACACAACAGGGTGTGATCACGTGACAGGAAATTGTCCCATAGGATTTCTAATGGTTTCATGTCAAACCAGCGAACCACTTCTGTAGCCAGCGGAAGAACCTTAAAAATTATGACGACAACAACATTTTAGGAAAGGGAAAATAACCCGAGCATCAAATATCCTTTAAAGAAGGGCGTGACTGAGATAGCATGTTAGTCTTTTACAGTGATTTTAAGTTGAGTGTGGAAAGTGAGCTAAGATTGCATTTCTTTATTAGATTCAATATAATCAACGCCAATCAGATGCAAAACCAAAACCCTTCGCGACTTCATCCTTCGCTGTTTCCTGCACTTGGGGCCGTACTCATGTATCACTGACTCGGTCATATTTCCCCATTTGTGAACAGTGGTCACTTCTTTGGTTTGGGCTTAACGACGCTCCATCTAAAATCTCTTTGTATCACGGATGATATCTTTTTACAACCTTGACTAAGAGGAGCACTATGGAACTTGACTGTAAGAGGCGTCACTGGGTATCACTGGATTTAGGCGAAGTTTTTCTAACGGCTTTTTCTTGGTCAAAGTTAAGTTAGCTATGTCAGTACCTGTTGCCCCATTCGACGCAGTTCCCATCTGGTATCAGCTAAACATTCTACGGTCTGCAGAAATACCTAGTGAGTAAGAAACAAAACTGTATTAGCATTGAAAAATACTAAAATATTCCAATAGAGTAACCACTGTAATGCTGAGATTTTCGAGCGGTTTCGAACTTAATGCTCTGATCCGCGTGCTGTAAAAACTATTTGAAGAACAAGAAAAACGAAATTTTTATTCTAAGAAAAGTGCGGCAGAGTTTTCATAATTTTACAAGCACTCTTACTTGCGATAAGACAGAGGAAAGTGGCCCCAGTTGAAGAGCGTTCGTCCATTGAGGATCTTCGTCTCTGGAATGTCAAATTTAATTTGGAAAATCATCATTCGATCAGAATCAATATCCCACTGATGTTACAAAGTGTGCAGTTTACGAGACAATCGAGACTTACGAGACCAACGTTGATAAATTAAGAGACACCTTGTTGGATGAACCTTCCCCTATAATACAAAAGCCAGACATGTAAGGTCATGTATGGTGGAAACGATCCAAAAAAATAGGGCGAACAAAAATGGCGCAGACTATTCCAGGCTTTGGCTGGTTTTCGCTTTATCAATGTTCCTCCCTGACCCACCATCTGCAGCTGGCACAAGCTGACAGTCATAAGAGAAAACTCAAAGCAAAAGCTCGTTCTTCACATGTAGTGGCTCTCTTAAGCGTGTCTTTACAACTTACCAGAATTTTCTTTACGGATGGGGGGCGCTTTCGAGTTTACTCATTATAGGTTCAAATTCTTAAGTAAAATGTTATCTTCGAAATGGCACTTCAGATGAAAGGATCAAAGACAGTGTCAACTCATTAATTCTAATCACTTCTAATCACTTCGGCAATAACCTTTACTACTTATGGTGTAAATTCTAATTTTAAAGATGTCTAATTCATTTAAAAATATTACTGAGCTAGCAACACAAACCGGATCGAGAGCTGCTCCATCCAAAAGGAGATTTTAAACAACGGAACATCATTTCGACAGAAAGATCCTATGAAAACGAAATTGATTTTATCAAAAAACCAATGTAACCAACATTATACCAAGTACGCTAAAAGTACTAATTAGCGAGTCTATGTTACGCAAACCGTTAATTTGTTGAATGGAACGGCGTTCTAGTCCAACGATCTGAAAGTTAACACGATAACGCTCTAAAACTCTAAATTCCTAATACATACTCAACATAAGATGTCTACTCTTTCATACCTCAGTGGAAGGCTGTTCTGCATCCAAAGCTTTCGTCTGATTGAGTAATGAATTACCCTGAAAAAGCAAACAAAAATAAAGATAGCCAACGCATTGCCTGACCAAGTAGCCCTGAAAACTCATGACATTTTTCGCAACGCCTATCCCTGGCTGGAAAAGAATTATCACCGTCCAGATCATTCTTTGAGTAATTTTGAAATGCACCGAAGAATGAAACAGTTTGTTTCCAATATCTATCTAAAAAACTCTTACCAGAGCAAACGTGCTCGTTCGTGGAAGTCTAAAAGGTCTCTTAGGTGAAATGTGAGGCGTTGCCACAGAGTACTGTCTGATGAGTTGTTTTGTGTGAGTATCAGCTTCGACAGCAACACAAGATGATGCTCTCCTGTCGAGTTTAAAGATATTAAACACCTCAAACGCTGAAGTAGTCGAAAAAGCCTCTCATAACAAAGTAAAATAAATATGAAGCTTTACGCACTCACAGTCAATACAATAATCGGTATCAAGCGCGCGAAATCGCGATTGGTCGCGATTGACCGAGAGGATTTGTTGAGGGAATCGCGTGAGATCCTGGACCAATCGCTAAGCGAGCCCTATCCAGCAGAGCAGGCGTAATTTTGGAGAGCGAGTGCTCGTTAATTTATTGACGAAAATCATAGCTGCCATCTTTGATTTTTATGGCAACGGAGATTGAGGAGAGATAGAAATTTGTGCCGGGGGGGGGGGGGGGGTGTAGTGGGGGTGGTGTAGCAGCGACGGTCAAAAGGAAGGAGAGGGACGAGGGTGGGGCTATAAAAATTACTCTCCTAGCCCTTACCTCGCCCTCTACCCCCACTGTCCACTCTGACTCCGAATCAAACACGACCGTTCTGATAAAAGATCGCGAGCTTTTAAACGTGAACAAGCCCTAATAAGACGCCAGCCCTGCAGGCCAAGCGAGCCCACGCTCCTTCCTCTGAAAAGGCCCGAAGAGTTTCTGTTCGGGAGGATCGAAGAGTAAATTGAAAATTTCTCTGAAAATAAATATTCACATCTTTCTCCTACAATACATGGCTTAAAAAGACTAAGCAGTTAATCAAAACAAATTGTGATATATCGGAGTCCAATGGAAGAAACATTTGCATGTGCTCACGTTCTGTAACCTAAATATATTGCCAATCATATCATTTAGAACTAAACTCCTAAAAAATTAAAATATTCTTAAAAACAAACAAGGGTTCAGATTTAAGAAACACACTTTGCTTTCGCTTTTGTGGGGAATTTGCTTTTCCTGGTGTCCGTGCCCTGAACTGATTCTGTTCTTTCTTGCATTTTTTCCAAGGAGCCGCTCTCTCCTTCCTACAAAGAGAGAATGTTCATTTTCAGTTTGTCAATCGTTCAAAAATTGATACTTTCAAATTTAAAAAGGTTAATTCTTGAACTCTTAGAAGTAACTGATGTTTAATTCTCCTAACAATAAGACACAAATTTACGGAAAAACTGGTTCTGCTGATAGAAAAACTTGTCTGCTAAATGAAGAGTTTTATTTTTTCCAGTATTGATTTTTCTTTTTTTTTTGGGGGGGGGGGGGGGGGGAGGGGGATGAGCTACAGATGCTACAGGGGAGTTACCGATCAGTTCCAGACATTTGAAGGGTTATGAGATAGAGGAGAATAAATCAAAGCACGACTTAGATTGAGTATGGTGAATGAAGAGTATGTGAAGTAACCACTTGAAAGAACTACAGGCGCAAATGATCTCTATGGGAAAAAATATCAGTTAAATGCTAATCTGAACATTTTTTATCCAACTTTCACGGCCACTGAACAGAAATCTTGTCCCGTACCTTAATGGTTGTTGTGGTGTACAGCATTCCAGATGACGCGGAGTTTATCATACCGATACTATTGCTCTTCACACATAAAGGATGTGATTTAGGCGACACGTCTGACTTTGATCTGAAACAAATTCACGGCAAGAAAATTACGAACGACAACTAACCCCACATAGCTTGTAACTTTTGCTGCTAGTTTTGAATCTAAGTAATGGAGCCTATAGAGGATATAATAGGAGACTTCGACTGAAAAAGTAACAGTAATACACTTCATGCATCATACACCAATCACACAACTGGACGAGAGCGCCCGAGAAACAAACTGAGGGCAGGAAAGATGGCGGTTAAGGCTTAAAGGAGCAACGTTATTTCCAAGCATCGAAAAAAAAAAAGATTAAAACGAGAGATAAAAGGAATATTCTACAAGGATAGTTGAGGATGGGAGACGGATCAACGACACGAAATTTGAAAGTGAAGCTGTGTCCACTTACCTGTCTCTGACAAACAAAGAATGATTAGGCGAAGCTTTGTTTGACAAACTAGACACAAAGAAAGGTGCAAGTAGTATTAAAGTGCAAATTACATGTACCTGTAGATAGTTAAAAGTGCATCATCAAGAGTACATTATTATTTTTGTTAGGGTGCAGTGGTTAAAATAATAATAAAAAAATGTCTGCTACATGTAATGCGCCGATCAATTTGAAGCTTCAACATCCCCACCGGCAATCTTAAGGCATTGACTGTCGTCCATGCTCGGGGGGTGGGGAATTTGAATCTTGTGTGGGTGGGGTGGGCAAGTCTTTCAAGTATAATACACGTGTTTTAATGGACGATTTTTAAGGTGAGGAGTCTGCTGTCGTGAGCAAATGGCTTAGAGAGACAATTTTCACATCGTAGATTGATGCTTATGAGCAACAAACCTAACAGCAACAGCAACAGCAACAATACATAACTTTGCTAAATTCTACAACATTCGTTAATCACAAAAAGAATTGTTCTGTATCGAGTGGGGCATTTGAACGCAATCTTGGCCCGGGGGCGGGACTTTGAATCCTCGAACTGATCGACGCACAAGCTGTCTGAAGGATGTTTAAATTCTTAGTGGTTGATCAATCAATCTGTTTCACATCGTGTGGCCAAACTGAAAGGATACTTAAATAATTAATTTTGAGATTTTCCTTCTCATGTAGCATAAACCATTTCTAATCTCTTTAAACTCAAATCCTTAGGCCATTTAAACAGGACCTTGTGGGTTGTGGTTTCCTTAAATGTACTGTTGTTGGTTTTTAACCCTGTCACTCCCACGATCTCATCAGTAATTCTCCTTACTGTCTGCCATACATTTCTTATTGTTAGTATGGAGATTATGGTATTGGATCAACTAATAATCTCCCAATCGATATTGTTCCTTATTCTCATCACATGTCGGTTTGATGTTTATTGAAATTGTAAGTAGAAATTCTGTCTCGGTCACCTATAGTAGTCAAAAGGTTTAATACAAAGGTGTTCACAACCATCAAGTACACCTGATGTTGTAACTGTACCTGTTGATAAGAGTTTCATCCACTGAAGATGATGATGCAGAGGCTTTTGATACAGGGAGGACATATGTAGGAAACACATAATGGATGTGGTTTGTTATTAAGAACTTTAAAATGAGCTCATAAGCCAACAGTCTTCCTTCTCTCCATTCCCAGCTCTCAGACATTAAGAAATCAGGTGATGCACCGTCTGTCAAAAAAAATGCATTTTTTTTAACCAATAGTCATTGAAGTGGCTTGGTATGTACATGTATTATGATGAAGGGTTGAGTAAAGATAAATTTGCACATTAAACTTTTCAACATGAGAGAAATGCAATAATGAGCCTGTAGTGCATGGTGATTGAAACAGTAGCAACTGGACCTAGGAGACACCACAACTGTAACAGTGTTAAGTTTTTTCTTTGTACCCTGCTCAAGACTATTATTTCCTAAGTCTACATGAATTGTACAATGAGATACATTTTAGTAAACATTAACAAATTTTCTACCTGCCAACAGTTTTGCAACTTGCCGAATACTTGTCCTTGTGGATTTGTTAGGTGGCACTGGTGACATCCCAGTCTGAGCAGAAGATGAGCCACACTGGGCTTCAGGTCCTGAATTAAAACCCAAACAAGAAAGAGATTACACCATGAAGCTTTAGAGATGTATCATCCTCTTCAATTAAGTTATTATCTCTTCTAGCTCCTATACTTATACAATTTTGTGTAGTGTATACATGACTTGTACTGTATAATGGTACTTGAACTAAGTGGAACACAAATTTGTCTGAAATCATATGTAAGATTTGAAATCACAAGTGTGATTTCAGATCAACATTGCACAAAACAAAGTTCCATTACCACCATTACATTCATATGAAAATGCAAATTTAAAAAGAGAAAGAAAAAGTTTTGAGTTAAAAAATTGCATAATCCACCACACATTGGTGAAATTAAGTGTGGTGCAGATTAAGCGATACCTAATTAGTCAACATGATCACAGGTTTTAAGACTAATAATAATTTCCAATGAAGACCTTGGCAGGAAAATTGCATAAAACTCACCAACATTACTTAGAGAGTCAGCTGAGGCATAGCATAAATCAGGGCTTGACATTGGACTAGGGGTGCGTATAAATGGAACTTGACTTTCAGATCCACAAGCACCAGCATCATCTTCAGGGTTAAGAGTAGTGTTTGATGTGAATGGCTCAAACTGATCAGGGGTATGGCTTGACTTTAGGTTTGCCATTAACAAGTCATTCTCAACCTTCCAGTCAGCCGCTAGTCCTTGAAGGACAAGCTTTAAGAACACAGGATTACTGCTGTCTTTAGCAACTGAAAACAAGTAAGGAAAAGCAATCATATTTTGTTGCAACATGGATTACATTACTTTACACTTTTGGTTGTGGTGTTTTTTGTTTGATTTGAAATAGTTCTGTTGTATTTACTGTTGCATTTCAGGAAACCCTTAAACTCCCAAGATCTAATAGTTTATTCTCCCCTCTAGTTGGTACACATTTAGTCCCAAAAACTTCAATGGTGTCAAGTCAAGATAACAACTTCTACCTGATAAGTTTGTAATTTCTCATCACCTGTTAGCTGTATAATATATGGCCAATATAAGAAGAATTCACCCACTAATACATGTTAATCACTTTTGGGAGGCAGAGGGTTACTGAATCATTAACTAGGCCATTTCTAATTTGCAACTGCTTCACCTCCAAAATGAGGCAAATTGCAAAACTTTTCTCCTTAAAATGAGTGTTACTTGAGCAACCTTTACAGTCATGATCCATTTTAAGAGGTTTATAATCTTACCGAGATATTTAAAGGCAACACTTGTTGCCTGCCTCACAGTGGAAGCTGGATGCATCAGGTAAAGATTTAGTGTTGAGAAATATAGAGGCCATTTGGGCAACAGATAACCTGGAGGGATATGCTGTGGATGAGAAGAATTGAAAATGTTAACTTCAACCTGATACCACATGGCAATAAAGTAGTTTAAGGAAAGCATGGCAGAGGTGAGTTGAATTTTATCCTTTAACATCCAACACTTACCTTGATCAAGAAGATACAAACTCCTAATAAGCCTTCAGCTTCGTGGGCATTGAGGAACCTAAAGTGCTGTCTTAACACTGCATGGTGGGGTAACTGGATTAAAACAAAATAATTCCACTTCTTGGTAAAACCAAACAATTACTTTAAATACTCTTGATGAAACTTGTCAATACCAGCATCCAGCAACACAAGTAGAAGACAAGCAAGGGAGGCAAGTTTATAGGGAGGTTTCTATAAAAATATACCAAAAGGTCACATCCCCAAGAAAACCGCAATGGCTGTAACATTGTTGATCAAGGGAGAGGTCATGACTTTTTGAGTAAACATACATTCCAGACCCCAAATAAGAGGAAGAAAGACAACGTAAAAATCTGCCGAAAGCAAAAGTAACCAAGAGAGCATTTGCTCAATTTTCCTAAAGAAGACTTTGTTGAGTTATTGTTGAGGTGATAAAAGCAAGTTAAACATTTGTACTAGTGGATCACTTGACAATGTGATAATTTGCTTTGGGGAGTTAGTTGTATCAGGGTATGTAATGGTACAGCACATGTTAGTTGGTTCTCTAGGTTTCCAAAACCTTTTTAATTCACTGTGTCACTATGGATAATAAATCATATTTGCATACGGCATGTACCTCAGTTATGCTCTCACTGATATCCTTGTTGCCTTCCTGTGTTCCATGGCACAATCTGTTGATTACTTCTTGGAATGATGATAATGCAACCTACATGTAAAATGAACGGAATATTTGGTACTTTGTTTGCAGATTTTATTCCTCTAAGCATCTTATAATTAACATTTATTGTTTCAATTTGGGAAATTTTATACTGCAAGGCAATCTATGTACAGGTGTATGCGTGCTGTAAGAAAGTGGCCCTCACCTCAAACTCACACCTTGACAATATTGCAGATATTGCTTTAGTTGTGTGTTCCCTGATGCTAAGTTGTGGATGAACAAGCAGAGAGAACAGAACAGAGTGGACAGAGGACATAATAAATTCCGGCAGTGATGTCAAAATTGTCAACCCAAACTGAAACAAAAGATAGACATACAATATAACAGTACCACAAACTCACTGACCAGTACATTTACATTATTTTCAAGATACATGTTGGGTATGTTCAGTTATTGGAGATAGGTTCAATGTACACTTTAAGTTCTATTCTGGGCCCAGTTTTTCAAAAGATAGAGAATGTTACCCTGCAGATACATCGTTATTCAGAAACTATCCATGTAAGTGTTAACAAAATATACAGCACTATCCACCGGATAGAGCTTTATCCAGTGGACAGAATTATCCATCCTTAAAACAAATGAAGCCTTCACTGCAGAATTAAGGCTTACATGGTTATTCATACTCAAATAATTTAAAAGGCTTTTTTGTGTCTTATTTTGCAAAAGGAATTACCTTGATAAAAACAATTCATAAAAATGCATGATTTGCAGTTAACGCAAAACACAACAAAATTATTTTTACATTTAACTTGATCAGGTACAACTTGCATGGTGGGTGTTAAAGTAATTCAATGGAAAGCAAGTGACAAGGTTTAATAAATTGTTTAAGTTTCCACATTTGTTATCATATGATGCATAATACTCGCATTAGCAATATACGTACAGTGAATACAGAGAAAATAAACAAGGGTCTTGATGGAAAGGAAGCTTATTCTTTGCCCCAGGACATAACAGTTAATACTTAGAGATGGACCAAAATATAACATAGCGTTATTTTAACAAGCATTTTCTTTAGACATGGATGAGGCTTCCTACATGTAGTTACTGTAGGCAATCTGGAAACAATTTGGTGACTTGCGGGTTATGTACAACCACTGACCTTCAGCATGTATCGAGGTCCTTCTGAATGCATAGACTCCTTCCCAGGTGATACAACTCCACTCCAGAGAAACTGGCACACCAAAGCAGTCATGCCTGGAAATTGACCAAGAAGCAAATATAAAACAGAGAAACACAATTACTAACCAAAAAAAATATTATGGTCTCAAAAATAATGTAATCAGTGTATATGATGTGTAAAAAAAAAGCAATAAACTTCAAAACTCACACATCACTGCTCCCTCTTTGGCCTGCCAGGATGTTTCCTTTCCCAGACAAATCTATGATGGGAAAACAGGCAAATGTAATGAGAACACTACATGTATATTGGATTCAACACAAACCATTGTCAATGATCATGGACCTCTTGGTTGCAAACATGATAGCCAATGATAAAAATGACAGTTGGAATAAGCAAACTATCATCATCTATCAGGCCTATTTCATCAGGGCTTTAAATATTATCTATAAAAAAAATATTCTCCAGCCTAGTTGAAACATTCACTCTATAGAACTCAACATCTGTTCTCCTTGCTTTCTACAGAATATTTGCTGTGATTTTAGCTTTCAGGATTTGGTGTTAACTCAAGCAGTACTTTCCTTTTAGATGAAATGTTTCTTTTTCTTCTCATAACACATCATGAACATAATGGTAGAGTGAACTGAGTGGTCACTCTTCGGTGTGAAAGGTTTCAAAGTTTTACATGTATCCATGCCCCTCCTCCTTCCCCTCCCCCCCCTCCCTAAATTGATCTGCATATATCATGTGGCAAGAAGAAAAATTTTCATTTCACTCCTAGCTACCTTTACTAAACTTTGATAGAATTCTTCCACTTGTAGCATTGTAAAAAGTTCCAAAAGTTTTGACAACTTAGCCACGCAAGTGTTCCTGATTGCTGACCAGATATCAGTGATTCCAGCCAAAACAACATCCTTGACTAAAGGAAACACTTTGCTATCCACTCCATTATCTGAGCTAGCAAGCTTTAGCCAGTCCATGATATGCACAAATGTCTGATTCCTAACCACTGGCATATTATGAGCTGAAAAGGACAGAAATTAGTACAAGTACACGTATCCCACCTTTTTTTAACTTTAAAAATCTCACATTTAGGAATACACTGATATCTACAAGAATAGATGGCCTCACAGACTATCTGAAGAGTTAATCATTACATCTTGTCTGGTTGTACAATGTATATTGGGATCATTAGCCATTAAACAGTTGCAACTTCTGAAGAAAATATCTGAATTCTGGCTAACCTTTAGCAACTGCATATTTAAAACTACTCAAAAGATTTTCCGTTAGGTTAACTTGGGCAAGATACCTGTAAAAGAAAACATGCTTCAGTCACAACAGTCAACAAACTACCAAACAGCTCAGCTCTAATTGACCAGCTAGCTTTAACTCTGTCCCACTTTCACAACTTTCATAACTACATTGAGCAAACAAGCAAGGAACCATGATCCCAAATATAAAATATTGTTAAGATTTCAACACATGCCTTTCCCACCAAAAAAAAGAAGGCTTTTCTGATGACAAAGAGGATAGACAGTCCAATGGAAATTTTTTGACCCCTTGGGAAATTGCCAATTCAAATTTTATCAAAACAATCTTTCTTTTTAATAAGATTTGCATCAATTTTTGTTAAAAAATGTAGGGCTGTTAAGTGCACTCTTCAAGAAGACAGGAATCGATCTTGACAACGTAATCTCCGATGAATCAATATTTGAACAAACTTCTCAGTTTACCATCCAGGTGGATGCGTAAAAAACCACACAATTTGCCCGAAATTAACGTAAAAATAGCGAGAAAATTTAACACATTCGGAATTATTCAAATTAAGTGCTAGGGGTTTCACACTGGCGAAAGAGGTGCGATTTTGTGATTCGATCAAGGGAAAGCTTATGCAAAGCGTAAATTGTCTGTCGCAGACTGAGCTGACATGTTCTAGCTACTCAAAAAGGTGATACGATTCTTAATTTGGCAATCACAACTGGATTTGATAACTAACCTATTTCACCTTAAATTATTACATCTAGAAACCTGAGGTTCGTCGGTGTGCTAATAGATTTGATACTACTTCTCGATTTCCCACAGCGACAAATTAAAATCATGAACATACCACTTCAGAAATTCGTCTAGTAACTCATTCAGCTTCGCTTTAAACTTGGATTCATCCTGAATTCGAACAGACCCAGACGATCCCCTACGAACTAAATGCTCATCTGCTTCTGTATGTAGATCGTCTAAGTTCGCTGTAAACTCCGACCAACCAAATCGTCGTTCGAAAAGATAGAAAGTAAACGAATCAAGATCATCTTGAGAAGGTATACAGGTTTCAGGTGTTTTGGTCGGGAAAGGATTCACTATGTTATCTAAACCTGAGCGAAGCCATTCTTTCTCGCAATGATCCTCATCCAAAGACGTTTTATCGCCAGTGGGAAGAAGCGTCTCCCTTAACTGTCCTAAAGCAACGATCTCATCCTCAGCGCAAGAAGCGTTTTGCAGAGCGGAGAGTCTGCGGCCAAAACACCACTCCGGCGAAGAACTTTCGTCGTCAACCATTACTAAATCTTTAGCCAGATTGAAGGCTTGGTTCTCATTATCGATCACCAAGAGAGGTCTGCTGTAACCAGGTGTCCTGATGTATGTGTCACAATTACCTCAACATAAAAGCTAACAATCAATTTAGTCAAAACATCAAAATACCGCCATTTTTCGTATCCACCGAAAATTTATTCTACCACGTGATCTCATTCATGGCGCCGAATTTTGACGACTATGATTCGGTAACCTCTCGACAATCCTCGTCAAATTCTCGACTTCCTTGAAGGGGCCGTGAGGCCAGCTTAACGGCAGCGAAGATCAAGTTTAGAGATGCACAATTTAAGATATGTTTTAATTTGAAATAGAATCTCTGGAGAATTCTAAAACCAAATTAACATAGCTTGTGCTCACAATTCTTTTTAATGAATTACATTTTAACAATCACGAGCGCGCGTAGGATGAGATGATAGATAGCCAACGAGGCCTGTAAGGTCGATTTGGTTATAATCATATTCAACAAGCTCGAGTGTCTAATTATTTTATTAAAAGCGCCCTATACAGGCAGGAAAAAACACTGCGTTCAAATGCCCAACTCAAGCACAATTTTCTATCGTACGATTCTTTGCGTGACTTATACTAGTTTTTGGTGTCCCCGATGGGTTTTTCGCTTGAATGAGTCATTCTACACATTCTGCGATATGAACATTTTTTTCTTAATCATTTGCTCACGGAAACGGACTCTTTTCCATCAAAACTCCTCTATATTTAATACTTCAGTGGTTCAAATTCTTAACCCCCGGAACACGGACAGCATTCAAAATGCCCGTGAGTTATCCGGGAATGAGGGCTGAGGGAAAGGGTGGGGGGAAATTGATGCTTCATGACTCTTATATTTCCTTTTGATTGACGTTTTCCCAATAAAAACCAAAATGAAAACAGGAGTAAATTTAAGAAAATAAAACCATCGCAGTCAAATAACCAGTCCTAAAAATGTAAAACAAGAACAAGGAAGACACAAAACATACTCTCCAAAGCGTTGTTTTATTCAGCATTCTACGATACAAAAATTACAAATTGTCAAAAACTTCAATGTCATAAGGACTGGATCTCTTGAAACCTGTTGTACAAATTTACAGCTTGTTTCTTGTGCGTTCACTCTCGGTTTTCAGCAGTATCTCTGGGCGGTGCCTGTTTCTGCTGCATGCAGCTACGTGCAACGGATTCGAACAACCTGCAGGAAAATGTACCAGGTTATTTGAAAACCACTTACCCTTTCCAACTTAATATCAGTATGCATATTCTCCATACCGTTCTCAATACATTTCCTGAGGTGCTAACAAGGAACATTTATTTAACAATTAAGAACTTTTTTAGTTGGTGATCATTTCCTTTCTCCTCAGTACCAGGGGTGGTAGTGTGAGGAGAAATTAGATGCTAGCCTGTCTTAGGGGTTGAAGGGTTGAGTAACGTAGCGGTCTCAACGATGGTCAGAACCAGTCCAATGATCAAAAATCAGAAATGAATTTTTCACAATAATCTAATAGATCTCTCAACCGTCTCTGACACAGTTCTCTTCCCTTCATCACAAAATTTTAGCACAGGACACGAGAAGTTTCTATTCATCGAGAAAGAACTGGAAAAACGATGCAATTTTCAAGTGCCCTTCCTCTTTTTACCCAGATGGGTGATGTAACATTTATATACACTTTACAATTACACTAAGCATCTGTACGGAAGGATGCATCGCGTATCTTCTCAGCTTATCGATAAAATGCATTTAATGAAGGAGCACCGCTGTTAATCGTAGAAGAAATTCAATCTTACTTTTCGATTTCCGGAGCGCAGTGAACAAATTCGTGCGTCCAGAATTTGTACTGGTGATTCTTAATGAGTTCAATGAAGGTGATCAGTAGTCCCCAAGGATGAGGTCGGTTCACAATCAACCGCTCCAGCAATACCCTACAAAAAAAAAAAAAAAAGCAAAAAAAAAATATATATATACACATATTACATGGGTAAAATGTTTGCTCACAGTCATAAAAGTATTAAAAGATAATTCAGGATATCCAAGGTTACAAGAGATCAAGTAAATAAAAACGTTTATCTCAGCACTTCTTTCAAATAAATCAGCAATGGAGACAGGATCGTTTACCGATGGAGGTAGCAGTTAGGGATGAAATCTGCACAGAAACTCGTCTTGTTTTAAATTCATTTGCCATCTTGTCTGTTTTACAAGCCAATCAAATGTCGGGCAAAGGCAGCGCCTCTTAATTTTGGAGCATTGGCCAAAAGGATGAGTTATTCTGAACAAAATGGTATCAGCAAAGGATAGTCTTGGAAGAATGTGTACGCACCTTGTAATCTGTTCTTGAATGGCTTCTGTGTTTGCTTCAGCAAAGAGATACAGCAGAACACAACTGAAGTAATGTGTGTGGCTGTTTGGATAACGCAGCTGATTTGCAATCGCATTTAAGAATAGGTATCGACCTGGAGAGGCAAAAGTATTTTTGTCATCCATCAGACTACCTAATGCTACAGCACTACAATGCCGAAAAAAGAGGACCACAGTTACCGAAGGAGAAATAGAAGGATATATCACAGCGAAAAATACGAAATAAAAGTAAACACAAATGCAAGTAATGAAAACGTGATTGGTTTCAATTCTGTATCTGATTGGCTGAGGATATGACAGTGACGCAGTTTCTAGACCAATCCCCGGGCGTTATACAGCAAATCAATTCAATCCCAATTAAAAAAGTTCCTCTGTGAGAAAAATAACCTCCCGTTTTCCACTCAATGCCGTTCGTTTACAGATTAAGTCTGTACCTTCGGTATCCAAATCCACAGCCAGATTTTGGAAGATGTCCATGTGCGACGAATGAGTGATGGTTGACATGGATGGGGTACCGCTCTTACTGTGAATGTAAGTAATGGCTTGCGTTCCGACGTAAAGGACCAAGGCATTCATCAAAGGTACGTTGTAACGCGTTCCAGCTTCATTGGATACCTAATTAGACAAGATATAATTAAAACAATTACACTCACAAAAAAGCCATATGAGATACTTTGCGCTTTCTTAGCTCCCTTAAATGCGGATTAAAAAAAATGCTCCTGTTGCTTTTACAGGTCGTTACTACAGCTTCTTAAAAAACCGCGATGACTTTGCCTCTAAGTAATAAACATTGCTTTCATTGCGATGTCCTTCCTAACCTCCCAAGGATCTTTTCTTTTTCTTTTTACACCGTCATGAATAAAATCATAAAAAATCGAAAGAAACAGACATTACCTGCAAATGCGTTCTGAGTTCCGTCAGGAAGGTTACTGGAGCACGTGTCTTCAGATACGAATCTAAATCCTGTACAGAAACAAAAAAGAAATATCGAACTTAGCTAAAATTCCTTAAGTTCTGTCGGATATTAGATCAGGCAAACTTCCCAGTCTATTTTACCTTTTTGAAGTTCGCAGGCTGGATAGCAGAGGCAAAGTTTGTCAGGATACGTGGCGAATGAGCGATGTCAGTCAGCAAATCAACCTGTGTTCGTATAATCAGAGGGAAAGAATTAACAAGAACTTTTGCCTGTGAACCAGAATTTCAGACAATGTGAAAAATGGAGATATCATTGGGAATCGAAAGCAATCCGCTAGTTCACATGTGTTATTTCAGTAAGCTCTGTGATTTGTCTGAAGAGCACAGTTCCCTAGTATTTCCTTCAAGTTCTCATAAGCTCCTTGTAGTATTTTCTTATGCCCTGATTGGCTGATTGATTGCTTTGCTTTTGTTTAACGACGCTCGATCGAAAAGCCCTCCATTCAGTGCGTGCAAATCTCGTGACCACTTTAGTAGCTTTACTTAACACACACAACCATGCGCCCTTTCCACACTGGTCTATTAGAAAGCAAAAACGAAACAAAACAAAACAAAATAAAAAAAAAACTGCCATATTAAGAAATCTGCGCGAGTTTTCCAAATTAAATTAGAGACGTTACCTTCAAATTTGGCGTGAAGGGGTCTGGGAGTCTCATGTTCCGAGGGAAAGCACTAAGGATAAGATTCCTCATCTGAATACAGTTGGGAGGGATGACGTCACAGAAACTGAAGTGGTAATCACATAGGAACTCTGGGAAGTCATGAAGCAGGACCAACAACACGCGTAGTGTACCCTAAAAATAAAAATGCAGAGAACATCAACGACACGTTACCTAAAACAAACTGTACCTGAAATCAATCAACATTACAAGAAACTGATTTTATCGCCTACATCTAAAGAATACTGTTTCCACAAACACTGTATTTGTTTGGCGAAAATCCTCAGATAATTCGAGCGGAAATCCAAATGTAAGTATGTTTTGAACTGAAACGTTACCTAAACCAAACTCTTAACCATTTTAACTACTGCTTCACTATTTTTGATTTGGGGGACGTAGGAAGATAAATTCGAAGTCTTAGACGACAGCGGGGCCTACAATCAACGAGTAAAAATATTCAACGATACTTCGCACCAAAACGTCTAATAAGTTATTTATTATCCAACGGCCTTTTGTTGCCAAGTCTTTCTCATAAGACGAGAAAAGCAAAGCGGATAGAGAAGCGTAGCGCGTGCAGCCGACTAGTTCAACAGGTTTTTTACGGTACAAAATAACCAATATCCTGCTATATTCGGCAATATCACAGGATATTTGCACTCTATTCGCGCGTTATTTGTACTCTGCTTTGTAGAGTTGGATAATAAGTATGCATATTCACCATACTGTGCTATATACATTTCCCAATTTGTTAACACAAAGAGCTTCTTTGGGTTGGTGATCATTTCCTAAATTCTCATAACCTTGATGTGTGATTCAAGGGTGATATTATAAGGAGAATTAAGATGCTAGTCACTCTAAGGGATCAAATGATCAACTTATAAAACTGTTCAGTATTAAGGTTTTCCGTAACAAACCATCCATCTAAGTAAACTTTTTAAAAAAAAAAAAAGGACAAAAAAGTTTCACAAAATCGAAGCTCTACAGCTGTCCCTGCCAACCTTATAAAGCAAGTGAGTCTGTTTAGCTAACTCAGCGTTCCTCAGGAATGGAGCCAAAAACTTGAAAAGATCGATTAGCAGCTGTTGAAACAAAACCCAGCCCTAGAAACAAATAAACGAACAAAAATTTCAATACACATTCCCAAGCGCGATCAAAAAATCGCGTATAGATGGTTAATGGTGAGAAAAGGGTAACGATGTTAACATCACCTTAGTTACTCAAGTGTCTCTTACGTTTTCTTCTTACGAGTTTAAAATCTGGTAAAACGAAGATTGTTGATAACACGACAATAGGTTTTTATTCAGCATCGGGTTAAATAAAGTATTAATCCAATGATATATCACTGCCCAAACATGGTATGAATTGCAGAACCTCAAAACAACTTGTTGGATAACTTAGTTTCAACGATTTGTTTGCCTCTCATCTTGCCTAGAGCGTGCTGTGTAATGCACGATTTCTGAACACGTTGAATCAAACTCGCTTTCTGATCCAACTTACCTTCTGCTGCGGTGTGTTTAGAAGCAGCTTGGACATCAGAAGGCGATGCGATATGAGCTCAAGCCAGGCGTATGCGAACCCTGATGCACGGGATGGCCGGAGGGCATGGAACACAGTGCTAATATAAACAATTTCTTAGGTGTTTAGATCTACAGAGTGATCACTAAGCAACATAAACTTTTATTATTAACGTGAAATTTAGCAGAAAAGTTCCGTACTCATGCACACCTAGAAGTAATAATCGTGATTAATAGATGATAGACTCTAAATCATGATTCGGGACAAATGGTTTAACTCACTCAAGCCATTCACTTCAGAGGTGAAAAAATGCTTACCTAAAAGTTTGCAGGACCTGGAAATTTATAGCTTCCAGGATGGGTTCGGGTTGGTTTAGCTCTACAAGCAGCATTATAAAGATTCTGTGATAAGGCAGCTGTTGAAACTCCGTGTGACGAATCTCATGATCTTGGAATAACACCGTAGCGACTGTGCCAAGGACCTATTAAGATAGGTACATCATTACGAGATTTGATCATGACTACAGTAAAATCAACTGAGAACTACAAGTTGTTAAAGCAACAGTGACTCACTCTGCTGAGGAGGTTAATCTTGGTCACATTGTTGGAGGCATCTCCTGAGTGACGCACCAGGAGCGCTATCAAACGACAGTAAGCATCCAGGGTGTTATGACACTTGGCCCTCGCCACGGTGGGGCTGTTGGGCTGAAATTGGGAAAGGAAAGTAACGAGTTAGGGGTACTGTTAAACCCAAAGCTACTGAAAACTAGAGTTTCATACGGCACTGCGCAGTGTTTTTTCTTTAAGTCTTCTAATGTGGATGATACACTTTTCAAACCTGTAACCATTGGATTGAAAGAAGCTAGTCATGTTATTGCACCGAAAGACAGGATGATTCTGTTTCGGTAGAAAATAGCCTTTTGAAAGATTTCTGAACAACCTTGACACTTACTGAACGGTACTGCTAAGCAGAGAGGGCAAAGAGCAGGTTTAATCTCACGAAGTTCGGAGGGCAAACAACTTCTTCACGCGCACTTTAAAACAACACATTTTCCAGATTGCATTAATTTTGTTTTACCCCGCTTTGTAAATTTTCTAGAGAACTCGCAGCGACCTCTCAACCATATAAGATGCAAAATCTTGAGCCAATTAGGGATCATTTACTCTTTACGGTGTTGATCTTTGTTGTGACTGGTTGGAGTGCTTCCTGTAGTTCTGGCTCAGTACGAAAGGAAATAATAAGGAGCTTACATGATCTCCCAAAGCTCTGTATGTCACCTCCACACACAACTCAGTACTGATCCGGAAAAACCTTGTGATCAGATCATCAGTTCTCAGAATGCCTTGCTGATGAAGCTACAATAAATAAATACAGAAGCAGCTGTTAGACACTGAATTCTCCTGGTATTTTCACTTTATTTTCTCTACCTATTCAATAATTTTGGTAGTTTTGAGACAGGACTAACTTAAGGTATTTCCCTTTTTAATACGATAAAATATTAATCACAACAAATGACGTCTACCATTTTCCGTTGACCACAAAACAAATCACACAATAAAGACGAAAGGACTGACCAGGGCAACGAATGTTGAGAAGGCCTTCTCACTTTCCTTCCCTGCTCCGGGCTGATGGCAAAGCCGCACCCATTCTCGTAACAAGTACTCCACCTGAAAATCAAGATGCGGCTTAATAACACCAAGAGAACATAAAAAACGACACTTAATCCTGTGGTCATCTTCATAAAATCATACGAAACAAAATTAATTTCATCATCATGGTCCTCACTGGTTTGAATTCATCACTAGCACAGCTATATAACAATAACTCTGTTACCTTTTCGTGCAGACCAGGTGGATCCTCGTAACCATGGAAATTGGAACTCACACCTGATGACACACTCGAGGTCAAAGATGTAGGCCCTCCAGGTGCCTTGTTGTCACCCATTTCGTGGTGCCCTCCGCCGACAGACTGGGAAGGAGGGCCATTGTGTGAGGCTTCCAACAAAGAGGACAAGCTGGAAGATTGTTTAAAGAAAAGAAAATAACAATATTAGGCATTAGGGAGCAGTTCGATTCGAGTGTCGAGAGTATAGCAGGATGTAGTGGATTCTTCTAGAGTGAAACAATTTGATATGCGACCTTCAACAGATAATAAGAAACGTACCCTTCATTATTCTGCCTGCTGTGAGCTATCCTCGTTAGAGCTTCAATTGTGTGATAAAGATCATTCTACAATTAAAAGAGACAATACAAATATCCATAAAATTATAGCTATTGTAAGAGATGATATTTAATACCGAAAGCCTAACATATCTTGCTCAGCCGCATTTTCCGTTTTTTCCCACGTCATCAAATCTTAAAACATCGACTTAGATGACATAAATGTTTGTTAATGTGTATTGATACTTCGCACTTAAAACCGCCTTTACCTCTGTGACATGTGGGCTGTGCTTCTCATCGGAAACGTATTTAGCAAGCTGAATAGCAAAGTGAAGTGCCTGCAGATTGTGACCATTGTCAATACACTAGGAACGAAACAAACAAACAAAAACCGTTAAGTCAAATAAAAGGAAATAATAATCACAAAATTGAACTTGAAATTTTAACAAAACAATTCAGTTGGGCGCCATACGTCATCCGGGATTGCATGGGTGTTCTTTGCTCTGCGATTGGTTGAAACTACTCAAGCTACACTCTCCACCAATCAGATGCGAAACCAAAACCAACCGCAACTAAGTCATTCGCGATTTCCCGCACTTCTGGTAGTTTGATTGTTTTTACAATGAATTATAATCGGCTCTGTTAAGCTTTTCCTTGTTCCGTTTGGCACTCACAATATAATTAGTTTTAGGCCCACAGTACTTAATCGAAATACACTCAAGTGGAAATCGATCTATGTAGATGACCACACATAGCTAACACACCTGAACAAGATGAAGATCAAACTCTCTCATATTGATCAAGTGGCTACGGATCAAAATGTCAATGGCGTCTACATTAAACTTCAAGTCAGGTGGACAATCACACACGAACCTGGAAAAAATTTTAGAAAAGGCAAAATTAGATGTCATGGTACCATGTCAAGCCATGGTATTCAATCCCGAGGTTTTTAAGGGCGAAAAAAAAAATTAAATCAGCCAACTTTTCCCACCCTATCTAAATACTAAATCTCTTAACTGATAGCTATAAATTTATTTGATTGTTCTAAAGGAAAACTGGTGTTTTATCCTAACATTCTCTACTATCCTTGTCTTGACAGTGTTGTCTACATGTATGAAAACCTATCTGCCCATGAAACACCAACTTGAAGACACCACCTCGTAGTAAAGGTAGTGTAAATTGGAAAAAATCACTTTTTAAGTGGAATGGAAAACAACGTTATGAACGGTTCCTGTTACTAACTTGGTCACGTGACGGGCGGTCCACATGGGTCCGTATCCTCTGGGGTCCTGTAGTCCTCTAAGTACTATCAGGTGACAATCACGATATCTTAGAGACAACTCTGCATCAGTAGCTAATGGTGCAACTCCTTCAAGAAGACCCTCTACAGCCTAACACAAAGCAAACGAAAAATTAGCCGGTTTTGTGTACATTTAGCATAGTTTCAACCCCAAAAGAGGTCGTAGGACTACCGGTAAGTGGGGCAAAGCAATAAGCAGCTCGAGCCTCCACTGTATGTCCAGGTGGTCATTTACATCATGTTGAAGCGTGTTCTGTTATTAAAAGTGACAGCATCTAATCTGACCACATAAAACGATGTTTGACTCCACAAACCTTGTGTAACAGCCTCAGAGCAGTCATGTTGTCTCTTGAAATTCGTGCCTGCACTACAGCGTCCAGCAGGCTGTGTATAGTGACGACATGCTGATTGGTGGGCGGAGCGATGATGGCGTGCAGATGTTGTTCGATTTCTGCTGCACACTTACCGAGAATCTGTACCACCTCCTCAGGCATAAAGGCCTGGTGAAAAAACAAATGACAAAAAAATTAATAACAACAATTAGCCTCATATACATAAGTAACCTCTTCATCCATAGGAAAAGTGAAGTGTACTGCTCCTGAAACTTGACAGGAACAAATGGTAACAAAAGCTGCCCCGTTGGGAGCCCAGAGAACTCCCCAAATTGTGGCTAGCCAGCCGCCAGATAAAGTAATCCTCATATGGCTAACAAATCTGTGCAACCCAGCCTGCCTTGAGTCACCTTTCAGGCAATCATCAATACTGCATAAATAATCGGTGGACAACAAGAATACAGGGAGGGACGTTTCAGTCAATAGCTACCAAAGCCTCGAGGATGGTAAAAAAACAACCGCCTCAAAATCCTCTCGCCAAGAGCGCATAGAACCTGCCACAACGGAGTTTGGGAGTAATCAATACTTTCACAGAACAACTTTCGGTTTAAGCAGCGACGAGTTTAGTTGAACTTGTCACTTCAATTCTAAAACAATTACCCAATCGTCCATGCTTGAGTATCAACCACAATGAGGTACTAGAATTGCTCCACACAACTTTGAAACCATCTTTACTTGAAACAATTAAAATCTCTGAATCCAAAAAAATTTTCCAACCCACCTCAGCATTGCCGAGTATTCCATGTTCGTACTGGACAGGTTTCGGCAGAGGTGGAGTGGAGATGGCTTCGCCTGCAGCTGGAGGTTGGAATCCAGGAATACTTCGTGCAAACTCTTCATACACAGCTGTTTGACTGGCGTTTACTCCACCAACCTGACACGGATAAGCATCCACAAGTTACAAGAAGGTGTCGCGTGCAACTCTTTGGATGAAAATTGTATCGAGATTTATCCGAGATATTCGGCTTAACCAGTTGGTAACTCACATTCCAATATCATTTCATACACAAGGTATTAATCTGCTTTGTGAACTCAAATTGGTTTGGAGGCTTGAAACGAGGATTACAGACAGCACTATCCAATTACGCTTACCTTCAGTCGAATCTGTTCAGGCATGCGCTCTGCCTGATATGTTAAAACCACTGGATCACAGTACCGCCGTCCCTCACTACGAGCATGGCGACGAACGTCAAACTCCTGCAAAACACATTAATCCATGTAAAACAACTTGGTGGTCAACAGAAAAACCGCCCTTATATCAATCAATCAGACACAAAACCAAAGCGAATCCGGTGCTTAGTCACGCATATTTTTAAACCTTTAAGCAGTTTACTACAATCCATTTTAATTCTCATTGGTTCCTTGTAATGTTTGCCTTTGTAATCTCTGGCCCCGTTCGATTGTCTCAGTTTTGTTTTTATCGAGGCTCAATCGAAGTGCGTTCTACAGAGCGTATTGTACAGTACATATTAGAAATCAGAGTCTACAACCACACTCCTTACTGTAGTGAGACGTTTGTCCATCTCAGGTAAAGCTTTCTCTACCGCTGTCTTCTGAATGAATGCACACGCCAGTTCTGTGTTCTCCTCACTGATGACAGATGCAGCTTGTTCAATCAATTCCTTTTGCTGCTGGTTAGCACCCTGAAGTCAAAGATTTTGTTACAAGATTTTACACAACGTACTCCCTCCGGAATGGACTCCCCTGAATTGACCTTTCTCCTAAATAGATCTCTTTCAGATTATTAAACCCTAGTTTATGTCTTCTTTTGGGGATGATGGTTTTGGCTCTAAAGTATTGCTTCCATGCTTTTTTGAAAAAACAAACAAACAAAAAAAACTTTGAGGCACAAGATTTGCTAACCCTGTGTTCCTCCAGGGATTTTCGAAATTTGAGTGATGATAACTAACAGAATGTAGTCTATACAAAGGATCTAATCGCTCCGCGTGATTTTGCTCGATTTAATTATCATACTCACTCTCAGAGCAGCCTGGAAGTTCGATCTAAGATTGTTATTGATGCTAATAAGGAGCGGTTCCCTACACGTGATCAGAGCCATGCCTGCTGTCATGAAGCGGACCATGTGATGGGCCGCGGCTCTCATTCGGGACTCTTCCGGATCCAAGGCAAAATCCTTTGGAGAGAAAAAAATCCAATCCGGTTACCAAGACGACGCAAAAACCTGCTAAAGAATTAGACCACGAGCATTCCCTCCTTTTCGGCGAAGTCCCTCGCGCGAATCAGAAAAAATAAACCGTGAAATAATAAAATGATGTTGGTGCGCCGCGGGGGGCCCCTCCAAGAGTGAAGGGGGGCGAATCAGTGATCTTTCTTGACTCGCACGACAGACTCCGCCGAAAAGGGGAACTGCTCGTAGTCTATAACAGGATCGAAAACTCAAACAATACCGTCCATTGCACACCGAAACCCACCTTCTTCACTATCATCTCAGCTGTGGTAAGGCAAATCTTAATGGATCTCTCCACCACTGGATGAACAAGCTCTTGCACGGCTCTCTCAATAGCTGGACGTACAAACTGTTTAAGATGTGGGTGCTGCTGGAACAGTGGGATCTGGTGGCAGAGAAAAATTGACGCTAGGAAACACATAGTGGTCCGCTCGTTCGTGCTCTCGTTCGTTTGCTCCTTTGTTTAAATATTATAATCATGGCAATGCGATTAAACATCCACAAATCTTCTTGTAATAGACTCATGCTACACATCACAGGTTGTGAAAATCGAGACATTTTGCCGAAATCTTTTAATCTAATCATCTGACATCAACCCAAAAGTTCTCAATGCTAAGCCAGTAGCATCCTTTTTGTTCCAGACAGTTCGTAACACGCTAAATATGACTATTATACTCTTCTTCAGCACTCTTATCAAGGCCTTTAAGTAAGAGAATATTTCAAATCTGCGAATTTTAGCTCTCACGTCTTGGACGATGACATACCTGCGTGTTAACCTGAATGTGTGGTGCCAGCCCTGCGAGTGAGGCTACATTAATCTCCTGATATGAATACTGAGGGGGTGGAGGTGCCACAGGAGGCTGTCCTTGTTGAGATGAACCTGTGGGGGTGGGCGTAGAACTGCTACTAGCCGCAGCTAATTGGAGACAAGGATGAAATACAACAAAACAATCATTACTTCAGCTGGAAAAATATGGTTAGAGTGAACTCTTCTAGATGTAGATGCGGTGTAATTTTCGCTAAACCCGAGGAAACAATAAAACAACAAACTGGCAGCGCATTGTGGAATGAGTAATTAAAAACAAACAAAAATTGCGCGCAGCCAAGCCTAAGGGTATATTGCAGGTTTAAAAAAATGCACATCCGTCGTTAACGCTTTAGATGAGGGCAGATTCATTTTTCATACTCGCGTTTCTTCGCTTAAAATGCGAAAATTAGGACATTATTCTACTCTTAAAAGCCTCTTGGCAAAGAATAATCGAAGGACTGTCAAAGTGTTGAAATAATTCCAACATGTTGCACTTAGAATAAAAAGAAATTCATGAATGATGAGAAGTTGTATATAATTTAAGCACTTACGCTGTTTGTCTTTCTCTGGAGAAGACAACTGGTGAGGGATGTGTTTCAGTTTTTCAGGATCCTTAAGCAGCTCTGAAGCTTTAATTTCCTTGGAAAAAAAAAAAGAAAACTTAATAACGACAAAAAGATGAAACATCTGATAAAGAATTGTTCACAGACTACTACTTCATTTTAAGTCCAAAACTTCGTTCGTTACCTAAGTAGCACTGTGATTATCATAAATGACCATGACGCCCGGCACGTATCAGAGATCTGAGGAAGAGCCACAGGCGCACAGAATGTTACGAGCTTAAGGTTCGTAATTTGGAGCTCAAGGTCAGCCTTTGCCGTGTCACGGTAACGATAAATTCTCGTTTGATATCATCATGTGGTTTTCGGTTTCCTAGCGACTATAGCCTCCGTATAGTGACGTCTATTCATTGGTGTAAACAAAGGGCTACCCTTCAGCCCTTCAACCCATCAACCCCACGGATGACATCTTGGCGGCTCGGCTTTGGTGCATTTAATCTTTCTTTTAACTCGGTTCATATCTGTATATATTTTTAAATTAAATAAGTGACCTTACGGCTCGGCTGGTGAGGCGTTAAGGTACAAACATTCTTGTGCATCTGGTTGAGCAATGCGGGAGACAAAATTGGGGAACATTAATGTAACAGCTACGATGACACTTGTTCCTTGGACATGGTAAGGGTTCACTGAGACATGTCTTACCTTCATCTCAATGGATAACGTGTTGCAAAGGACTTCTACTTCAAATTTAAGATTCAGCTACAATAAGGGAAAAAGAGAAAAGTTTACGAAAGCAAAGAATGGTACAATACTTCATGAATATATCATGTGCATTATTAAGGACAAAAGGTTTGAATATATGGAGAGAAGGGTTGAAAATGAGAGAGAGGAGGCGAGAAGATTTGGCAAGGAGGAGGAGAAGGAAGGCGGATAAAGAAGGAATGAGAGGAAATGAGGGGGAAATGAGGAAGACGAAAGAAGGACCAAAAAACACGGAAGGACCACGGAAAGGGAATAATTTATACCAAAGATATTAAAGAGCGTTAAAAGGGCAGTTTTGAAAAACGAGCGACTTCTGAAAGGTCCGTGCAGCTGCTCTAAAATATTGCGATTTTTATCAACTTTAAAAACCAACACTACGGACAAGAGATCGGCACCCTGCTCCAGCGAAAAATACTCTTAATCCACGACTGAACCGTATGCCTCTGTCCAGAACGTCCGTCCGTCCGTCTCTAACTCCTATAATTACTCACCTTCAAGTCAGGTACTTGATGCAGCTCAACCAACACTGACATGATGGCCATCACCCACGGGTTGGGCGGCCTAAACACTCTACTCTTGGCTGAGGATTCTATGATTTTCGCCACAAATGGAACAACATAGAGCATTTCCTTTTATGGAGTAAGCAAACAAACAAAACCTGGTAAGCACTGACTCACATTTTGACCAGCGGTTACTCTCCGTTACTTGATTCTTGAGGGCAAAATAACAATGAACGGGTCAACACTAACTCCAGTACCACAGGGCTCGAAATTTTTTTTTCAGATAGCCACTTGGCTCCTAAATTCTCCAAAGTGGTAGCCAATTCAAAAAAAGTTGGTCGCCATTTTCAAAGACAAACAAACCCTTTATTTACGCTGTCATCGTTCTAGAAATTAAGTTAGGGAAAAGATCTTTAACGTGCTACAAAGTGGACAATAGAATAGATGATATGCAACGTTCAAACTACCTAAATCCATCCTAAATCTAGTTATCGATCGAGATGCATGTGCTGCGTTTTGGAAACAAACTTAATGAGGAAGTTTGCCGCGGATTTATCTTTGCAAATCTTTTTAATTTACTATATCTCTAGGCAAGGTTATGATGAAATATTCTAGTCGCCAATTTGGCGACTAATTTTCAGGATTTGGTCGCCAAAGTAAAAAATTTAGTCGCATTGGCGCCTGTATTAGGCGCAATTTCACGCCCTGGTCAAGACGAATTGCCGCATGGCTCCAAAACCAATAGTCTTGTCTCATTCCCAATGATATAATCCAGGTGTCTTACGTTCATTTATCTGGACTCAAAGTGTGCTACCCAAAGTAAGAATTAAATACTTACGTTTCATTACGTAGGTTTTTTAGCAGCACTTTCGCGGAAAAAATTACCTCACATTTCAAAAAAAATAATACAAAATAATTCTCCAATCGGCATACCTGCTGTCCTTTAAAGTACGCTTCGATAATCAACGACTTTACATCAAGATCCTGACAAAAACAAAACGATCAAAATGATGGTTTTAGCCCTTAAAACCCTATGACCTCATGTGCAAATAAGTGGTAAATAAGTGTAATAAATGCTTTTTAATAAACGTTTCCACTTTACTCCGATAATGACGTCCTCTCAGGTTGCTGACACATCTGCCACTCACCCTGAGAGGAATCCTTTTCAGGACAACACGAACGTTGACACACGAACGTTAACCAATCACCACATACTTTTTTAAGTTTTTATTCTTCATATTTTAGATAGCTACCACAGACAAAAGAAATACAAAAGATTTCGACCGAATTTCACCAGATAAAGTCAACAACAACTGTAGAGTCAAGCTATCACTTGAACAGTACCTTCATTAGTATAGGTTTGTTTCTGGCCAAGGTCTGGAGTCCCAACCAGTGGCCGAGGTTCTTTAGCAACGATCGGTCAGAGAAGTTTGCCGGGACTTTGTCGGACTGTAGAAGCACCTAAAGAAGTTTGCGTAAATAGTATAAGTATTATCAAAACGGGTCGTAACACTTAAACCTTCAGCGTCTGTTACCTTAACATTTTCACTTTAAGGATCTAAGTAACATTTTTCTGCACTGTCTGCTGTACATTTCACGTAATTTCAGTTCAGAGAATTCGGTGTTAAATCAGAAATTAATCCCCCAGTGAGATTTTTCTAAACCGTCTCATTACCTTCTTTCTTGAAACGCAATTATATGGTTGACCGAAAAATCTTTTTGGCCACCTCTAGTAGTCAAAAGAGTTGGGGAAATAAATCTCCTAGATATACAATCCTGCAGATAGCTACTTGTGTTGGCCAATACCTAGTGAGTTATCATGACTACTAGTTGTTGTATTTTCAACGACAAATGCCTGACAAATTGCTGTAGCTTTACTAAGCAGTTGTTCAGCAAGTCTCAAAATAAGTTAACTCGAAAGTTTATTTTTATCCCTTGTTCCGAGTTAGATGTACGCTTGGTTGTGAAATCACAATCACAACTGTATTAAACCATTTCTTACACATTTTAAAGTTCAATAAAAAGATCTCGCTTACAAAATTACTTTCTTTACGAAATACTTTGTGCGCTAGGTTCACGCAAAAAGCAATCAACCGTTAACCCGTGAACCCCTTAGAGTGACTAGTATCTTAACTTCTCCCTACACCATTACCCCTGAATCCCACATTTACGTATTGAGAATAAAGGAAATAATCACCACATAAAAAAAATCCTAAATAAACGAATTCTCCTAGTCAGTACCTTAAGAATTGTATGGAAAACAGTAAGGGGAATATGCATACTGATGTAAGGATGCGATAGAACGTGAAGAGTCAAACAGTCTAGATTTCATAGCTACACACCTTGATGTTTCTGTATGTTTCCTTAAGCACTTCCTTTGAAAAGTTTGTAATGTCGAGTGATTCCATAAACTCCAAGTACAGCTGATGGAAATTAGGTTCAATGCTGGCTCTCTTCATCACCAAGTATTGTGATACCCACAAAGTGTACTCATTCTGGACAAGATTTTTCATTTCTTCAGCCTTGGAAGGAAATACACGCGAAAGTAAATCAAACGAAGACCCGTAGAGATAAGAAATCGCGTGAACGTGTATACCTTTCGTGATATATGTCAGAAGTTTTCAAATAACGTAAACTTTCAAAACATCTTGAGGAACAATAACAAAGAAATGCACGAGCAGTTCATGCCATTCTGTGTATCAGGGTGTTTACGATTGAGTGTTGTATAATCAAAAGCAAAGTGTCTAAAAAAGGCCTCTCAGAAAGAAGAAAAATAACTTTAAGAGCCAATGAGTACACAAAGTAAAAACCTTAAGCCTGAAGCGCATGTCTCTGGTCTCTCTGATTGGTTGAGAGAGTGGCGGAAGTTTTCAGGACCAATGATAGAAAAAAAGTAAAGCAAATCCTATATAATCCAGGATTACTTTGCACAGTCAATTGAAAACTGCTCTATATTCGCTACAGATCACTTGCTGAAGCTAGTTTGGACTTTCTCGGTGCAAGCTACTTCATTCAGTTTTGAAAGATTTGGGAAATCTTTACCTTTTAATTGCAGCGATCAGTTTCCACCAAGAATGTGAGAGACAAACCAAGCTAAATGTCCTTTTATTCATTATTCAGTAATCTATTTTTTTAAAGCCATCTTTAAGTGATAAAATTTTTCAGAGTGACTGTGAAGTCTGTGAAATTTATTAGAACTAATTTATACCGAATAACAAGGAAAATCATCACACTAACCTTCTGTGACAGAGTGGCTTGGGAGATATTGTTGAAGATAAAATGTACTTTATCTTGAATATTTTCTGGTGGTTGAACTATTTCACTCGATTCCGTAGCACCCAGTAAGGTATCAATATTGTTTGCAGTGGCAATGGATGGTTCCTTGCCTCGAACGGGAGATGCAGCTAAAATCAAATAAATCCATGAATCAGTAACGTTATTCATTGCCGTCGTCCCTGTTTTTAACTCTTAACACCTTGAAATCAATAGAAATATTCTCCACTCTGTTCTCCATAAATTTTCCGAGGTACTCACAATGAGAGTTAATTTCAAAATCAAGAGCCTCTTTAGTCGATGATCATTTCCATTATTCTCGCGACTTTGATTTTGATTCAGAGGTGATATTTTAAGGAGAAATTAGATGCTGGTCACTCTCAGGGGTCAAACGATTAATAAAAGAACTGTTGTACTCTATTGAAACGACGAGGATGATGAAAAACATAGTAATGTGCAGTTAAACAGTTAAACGTGGATTTGGCACGTATCCTGCTTATTGTGGCAACAATCTGCTTGTTAAAGTCATTCAGTATTCGGGCATTTTACTGTTATATGCATAATGTCACGCATGACTGGTATGTGAAAATGGAATATCACAACGGTTATTTCGTTTCATGGCAGATCGACATTTTCCGTCGGATCAAGAAAACTGTTATGTAAAATTTGCCCTCTTTGACTCAAGAAACAACTTCCTTTTTGGAAAATGAAAGGAGAAAAAACTCTCAATCCAGATGAGGAAAAGTGATAATCAGACCAGCGTGTATGCGTTTACGGGTTAAATCTCATAATAAGATAAGCAATCGCATTCAATGTCGTAAATGATGGCGACTAAAATTTTACATCTGGCGGACATTTCACGATTTTAGGTTAACCAAGTTTGGATTTGATAAAAGTTGAGCTCGGGACTCTATATCGGGATGACAGAAGCCATACCTGATGTTGTCACTGGTTTAGAAGGCGACGATACAGCAGTGTTAGTTGAAGAGACAGAGGGGACCAGAGGTAATGATGGCACTGGTCCTGAACCTAACGGGATGGAGGGAATGGAAGGACCAAGTGGAACCGGTCTGCTGACTGCTGTGCTGGTGAAGGTCGAGGTACCTGATACACTGGTCAGAGTTGGAGTAGCTCGGTTGAGCAATCTTGACGCCAAAGGGTCCTTGGGAGATTAAAAGAAACAACGTTAAGGTCCAAATAAGGATTCTCGGATCAAGAGGAAACAAGGTCAGCTAAATGAAGTAATTTGGTATTATCAACTTAGTTGATCACGTAAATTGGCCTCCGTAAAGAGTTTAAAAGCTGACGTTTCGAGCGTTAGCTCTTCGTAAGAGCAGTTAAATGGGTCTCATGAAGGGTTAACGCTCGAAACGTCAGCTTTTAGACTCTTCATGAAGGCCAATTTACGTTATCAACTCAGTTGATAATACTAAATTACCCAGTTATACTCTACCACCGACGCAGCACCACAGTTTCTTTAGAAACTTACCCCTTTATTCAGCTAAATGAAGACCAATTTAGGCGTTATTTTGAAAACTTGAATGATAAAAACTCCATAAATTGCAGTATTACAGGGTGGTGCGACAGCGAATTTGTCCACGTTACGAACATAAGCGCAAAAGTGCGGTGCGAGTTTTATGCACTTGAATCGTATAATATTGATACAATACCGAACTACTGCATACACTCAAAGAGAGACTTAGCTCTTGAAAAGAAAAATTTGAATATATGAAACTTCTGTCTAGAGACACATTGAAATATTTTTCTCATCAAAACTTACCTAGAAGTTTGAGAAAAAGTGAAATCAACTTTGAACAAAGAAGTTGGTTAACACATTAGGCACAATCCAGAATTCGCAGGTTCTTTTTCTCTCTCCCTCGAAACTCACAATATTTCAGCCCTTACCCACTAAAAAAAAGTTGTTTCACACCAAATTTTCCCAGGAGGTTCCAAGAATCGAAATTCCATAATAACTTTTCACACAAGACTTGACGTGCACCTCAACATTAGGATTTAGTCGGGGTAGACAAAAAGCAAAGCGCTAAAACATATAGAATATTTTATTTTATGTTGCTGCCACTTACCTGTACATTTCTGCTCCCCATTGGTGGCTCTCTGGATTGCTGTCCATACTCAATGTACTCTATTAACGTGGGCGGGAATTCCATAAAATGCGGGATTGATGCAAGATGCTGGCAGTAGTGCGGGTAGTCTTTGAGCCTGTTTGACAACAAAGAACCTTCATTATCGCCTCTACAACACTTCACAAGAAAAATGTTAAGGGAAAGATCAGCTCCAAATATTTATTTCAATTTTCCCCTCCACTAATAACAAAGTAAGAAAAGGGAAAGAAACTCTCCTAGATTGTAATTCTACGTTTTCAGACATCCTTATGAGATTTGCGATAACCAAAGCGAAACCAGAAAAGTAAGATGTGAGCCGCCATCTTGGTTGAAGTCTATACAATCGCTAAGTTGCTTTCAATATGACGACGTCCGAAATTGGACATTTTGACACGTAAAACAAAATTTCTGAATGGGGGTTTTGTCGCTTTTTGGAATTTCATTCACCGTGTTCAGTGGTTAATTTTAACATACACTCTTTGAAAGCAGATAAAAAACACTAAACAGTTTCCAGAGTGTACTTTTCCTAACCACTACTAAGATTAAAAGCATCTAGAATAGTATACCTTGTCTTGAATCTATCGAGCCCAGCTATTCCAAACATGTACATTTTTGAGCCAAACGGTTTCCTCAAGGCCTCCAGGACATAACGCAAAGCAATTCCAAGGGCCATGTACCTGAAAGATAGGGACGTTATACTTTCCATATTCAAACCTACAGATTTATTTGATTAATCATCGACCATAATATCAGCTACAGTAATTTGAACCTGAAAAAAAATAAGATGGCTACTACTATTGACTTACGTTACAAGTCCCTGCTCAATTATTCCCCCAAACAAGCAAGCAGTTGTGTGAAGCTCTTTGTCTGGATACTGAGGAAAGAATCTGTACTCTTCAAACAAATTGCGAAGCATGCAGAGAAAAATATCCTAAAAAGAGAACAGAAAAAGTGATCGTTATTGATTTTATTTAAATTTACTAGACAAAACCTTGCTATATATATAAAAATTTGACTGTCGCCCAAATTGTTCCGGGAATAACGGTACTCACCCTCTCTTTCTTGACAGGTGAATCTTTGAATTTCTTCAGCATTTCGAGCACCTCATCAATGCTGATGGTAGGATTCGGGGGATGATTGTAAATTCTCTGAAAGTATGAGTTCGCCTCATCCTCTACTTCTTTTGTGAAGGACTGATCCATACCTGGCCACACTTGAGCAACATCTGCTGTGGAAGCAGCTGACAATCACAAAAAGAGGAAATGTGAGAAGGTTGAACTTTTTTTAACCACAAAAACAACATTTTCTTGATTTCAGGCTATTCCCTCGACAACACTGAGTAGCAAGGGAGGAGTCCAAGCCGTAAGTGGTGCTTGATGCACACTCATAGTGAAAAAAATTTGAGGCTGCTCAATGCACTCACTCTCACCTTGTCGTAATTTATCTGCCTGATTTCTTGACTGAGAGAGGAGAGCACTTTGCTGTTGCTGTTGTTGTTGCTGTAGTAAAGAGCCCCCAAGCTGTTTCTGGATTCCAAGGCCTACTAAGAGCCTGGCATCCAGTGCTGATCCACCAATAGACTGTCCTAGCCCACCTGCTTGATGAAGCTGCGACAACAGGGGATTCTGCGAAGAGCTGAAACTTGGGGACTGTAGCCCTGAGCTTGATGTTGCTGGTGTTGTAAGAGGAAGCTGTCCAAGCTGAGACTGTGGCTTTTGTACCGCCTGGGGCAGACCTGTGCTCATGCTACCAACAGCTCCAAGGCTGCTTGTGGGTCCGAGTACAGAACCAGTGAGGGGGTGGGGTGGGAATGATGGTAACTGGGTGGTGGGTGTGGCTGGGGTTGTAGGGAGAGGTGACTGAGGGATGTTTAGCCCTGTCAGAGGGTCAAGCTAAAAACAAACACACAGAAACAAATAATAAGTAATAATTAGAAAAAGGATCGTGCATGAGATTGATATTCAAAGTCTCCATTCTACCTGGCCAGAAAGGTTTGGAGGTAGTCCTGCATCCAAGCTTCCTTGTCTCTTGAATGGAATTCCAACCACAGCAGCACTAGGTCGTGCCTTCACCAGGGGACCATGGTTAGTCAACATCTGACTGATGGTTTCTGCAAGTTCTGGAGGTGCTTGACTATAAAATTCAAGCAATTTCCATTTAGCCTCGGTGACCTTAACAAAGAACGTATCATTTCCTGTACAATATAACCCTCACCATATGTTCTCAGAGACGAATGATAGTGTGCTTTCAAACACTGACCTTAAAAATGCCTGGAGGCATGAAAGCATGGTAACCACTGTCTCCTGAGGAAGCTGAGCACTCTTTGGAAGTTCCTTGTCAATGGTAACCCCGAGCAAAGAGGGACAGCGACGTCTCAAGAAAACAATACATGATTGAGCAAATTCCTCCTGAAATGATCCACAAAAAAATGAGGTTACAACACAATCTAGCAAAAATATTGATCAGTGAATGGTCTAAGGGAAGGAGTAAAACTTGATTCTGTAGTGTGACTATCTGAGTAAGGTTTCTACAAAAAGAGATAAATTTAATTTTATCAAGTGAATTGATAATGTAATTGGCCACCATAAAGAGTTTCTGAAGCTGATATTTGGAGCATTATCCCCATGTCAGCTTTAGAAACTCTTAAAAGTGGCCAATTTAGCATTCAAAACAAATTGCACTACAGAACAACAATCAACAAAACAAACATTTTCAGGGCTTCTCTAGCCCTAACAATCACACAATATCATTTAGAAGTAGACCTGTCTTGAAATTTCACATTACAGTAAGAAATTTTCCATCACCTTATGCTCTTTAAGTTTGTCTTTTAGCCACTTATCCAACTTAAGGTATTCTCGGCGTGATGCCAGAGCAGCAAGGTCAATTACAAACACAAATGGAGATCCATTCAGAAGCATGGACAGGGCCTGAAAGAAAATCAACAAATCATTCTGCCATTAATGCAAGAAAAAAGTAAGAAACTGTAAGCACATTCATTTATTTTGTTTTTAGATTTTATAATGAATGGTTGGACAATCTACCATATGCCATTGCCCAAGCAGCAAAATATGCCTCTGGACAGCTCTCATAGGGCCTGTGAGAAACATAAATGAGAGCCATACTGGTACAGTGGCCAGAACAAAATGTTTCTGACCTTAAGGTCCTGAGCCACATCCAAGATCCTGGATAGCCTTCCTTGATCCATGTCTCCTTTCACATACCATTCTGCCATGGCTTGCATCACGAGTTGGCGAATTGATGCTGATTGGCCCTATGGAAAAGACTAACCTTTAGAAAACAGATTTCATGAATGCAACCAATAGTAGAACTGTCAGCATATTATCCCAGTGTCCTTCAAGAAAGCTTTGATTGTAGTAACAATCTAATCTATATTTAACTTTGAAAATTATGTAAGGCTGTCTGTTGATTTTCACATACCTGACCATGCCACACATAATGCAAAACACTGCCAGAGTTGGGATGGTTAGCCAAAAACACTGGGATGAGTTGTGACACAAGCTCATTGCGAAGTGAAAGCCATAGAGGCTGCAAAAAACAACATCAATAAGTCTTTGTACATTTTAAATGGATAGCAGTCAACTGACCAAGGTCAAGCGTCAGAATTCCTTTTTCTACAAAAGATTAAAGTAAAACTGTGTTCTATCTTAATTTATCAGGTACTGTTACTCTTTCCAATCCCTTTTCAATGCTTTCAAAGGGTTTTTCATCTCTTCTCATGGCTGGGTTGCCAGGATTTGCTAAACATGGGAGCAGCCTTCATCAAGAAGTCTGCACCACAGACAGCCTGCATACATACATGCACGTTACTGTTTTTGCCTAAGGTATTGAGTGACACATCCAGGTGCACTACAGGCTACCAACTAGGAGCTGGTAGTAAAAAGTTGCATCTTGGAAGGTTTGCACTTCTTAGAAATTTTTAAAACTTGACCATTTCCATTTCCTTTTCCTTGTTAAATTTATCCATTCCAGACCATTATTGTCCCCCAGAGGTTTATTCTTGTTTTGGTGTTTGTCTACCCCAGCAAACTAATAGATGAGAAGATTTTTTCCAAGTGGTAGCAATTTTCAACAACCCAAAGTAGATCTCAAAATACTGTTATGAAGGTTTGTAAAGGTATCTACTTGTCTTTAACCATGTAAAGCAGCTGGCAACCAAAATGATACAATGTTGACTTATTTCTATGATAGCTAAAACTGAACAAATCTCAACCTACATTTATCTGCAGCAAGGCAAGCAGCAGAACATCTGGGCAGTGCTTCAAAGGAAAATTAAACAAAGATTTTACTGTGTCGTAGTGACCAGCCTCTGCTAGTCTTAACAAGGTTTCTGACAGATTGAGAGATTTCCTGCAAGAAAAATACAAAAATGATATCATGAAGTTTTAAGGGAATTATGCTTAAGTCAGTAAGGTATCAGCAAAATCATAAGTGATACAGGGGAAATGAAGACCTAATTTGGTACATATACTTGGATCACTATTGACCACAAACAAAACAAAAGTGCCATGTAAAAGGAAAACTGTTGAGCTAAAATGCACGCTAAAATATAGTTATTTTTTAAATTATTTTTTATAAAAACTGGATTAATCCACAACTCTCAGGCACCTAAAGTAATTGATAAATTTGCCTTTTCTTGGAAATGAACACCAGAGCTGAAATTATTGTGGCTTTGTCACTTACACTTGTCTGTTTTGACAGGCTTTAGCATTTGAGTATTTTCACATTGAGTTCCAATTCACTCCTTTAAATATTTCCTCTGCTCTAAATCAATATTATTATAGTTAAAAAAAAGGACCTTAGGCTAGTTTTAGAACATTGCCATTCCAGAATAAGCAATAAATGACCTTTGGACATCTCAATAGTGCCATAGTTACCATGTTGCAATCTCTCTATTATCATCCTCAGGGGCTGTCTTAAGTAGGTCTATTACTACTGTGTGACATGGATAGTCAGCAAAACAGAACAGATCTGGACTGGCAAGGATCTGTTGGATCCAGGAAAGCTAAAAGCACAAAAAGAACTCTGATTAGATTCTGGTTGATAAAACACTAGAAGAATAAGATACAGAAGTATGAACTAACCTGGCCTTCTGTGTTGGTCCAGGTTCTGTAGAGAACATCCACTGGAAATATCTCCATCAGTCCCCTGTGACAAGCAGTTAACAATAGCTGAAGCCCTTCCCGACTCGGAACAACAAACTCAGGATAATCTAACTCTTGAATCACTTGACGCCAGTTGAATAATGGAATCTAGCAAATTGAAAACAACAAAACTCAGTGAAACATATTGCAGTCATTGCCAGAATTTCATTTTCTCACAATTCTGATCTCTCATTGCTTCAACATAATATTTCCTTTCTGACAAACATTTAATGATTTCAAATGGCAATAGGCAATTCAAAAGAAAGTTATGCTCAGAGCCTTGTTCCACACTTCAAAATGCCCTTGATTTTTGTCCATTTACTCACCACTTCCCTCAATGCTTGGACAAAAACTTCCACATTCCATGTAGCAGGACCTGGGGTAAGTTCACTGAGTCCCAATTTGTCTAATGAAACTGAACTATTTCCATAATTCTGTAATAAGACAGAGTGTTAACATTGACAAGGAATAATATACAGACTGTGACATGTATGTACAAAATCATCACACTCATGAAGACCCAAACCAAACAGCAGAGCTTGTGTGGTTTATTACACAAACTTTAACAACATTAAAAATGACTCATTCATACCTGTACAATAACATGTTCACCAAGACCAAACACTGTTTTGACCATCATCCCTGAAGCAAAAATAAACACTTCTAGCCAAAATTCAACATTTTTTTTAAGTGCTTGACTTTCTAGATAATTATAAATTGTTTTTTCTTTCATCAACAGAACTTCTCTCCTGGAACAAAGCACCAATATTATTTAAGCTAGAGAAAATACACAACTAAAGGTAACAAAAAAGCAATAGTCTCTAAGATGGATACTTACCAAGTACTCTGGCTACTGATGCTGGTGTGATGTCTTGAACACCAAAGTTAGTCAAGGTATCTTGACAGTCTTCAACACTAGAAAGATTAAATAAAAGCCATGGATATGCATGGGAAAAAAACTCCTGAAACATATTTTCCACTTATACCCAATGACTAGAAAGTGGTACAACAAGCACAAATCCTTTTGATCTTTCCTCTGCACTGAAACCATATTTTAAACCCCGCATCAACTGAATGGCTTACCAAATTACAACATACAATAGAGTGTACCAATAGATTATCACAACAAAATTTGGCTAAAAGGTGCATCCATTCATAGAGTTCCAGAGAAATCACTTTAACATGTGAGGTAACATCTCATTAACAATGTACTGCGAAAAATGCATTTTTGTTGAGTCATTTAACTGATCCAAGAACTTATAGATGTCCATGGCTTCCCAGACAAAGGTCTAATAGAGATGATTGGATTCCAATGAAGTAGACTTCAACAGAGATGTAACACCAAACAATTACTGTGTTGGGCAGAATGCATTTGCTGAGGCTCAAAAGTTTGTAAGTCTCAACCGTCAAGTATTTATTATATATTGCCTTACCTTGCACAGCTTGAATATCCTATTTCCAGCATAAGATCAGCCAAATCATCTTCCATCTAGGGGAAAAAAACAGACTGTGTCACTTTTAGACAACAATGTCTAAATTGAAAGGTAACTCAAATCAAGAGACGCTTCAAGAAATTTCCAGACTGTGGAATCATGCTGACTTGCATACCGTAGAACTTACCAGAATACTTCACCAGGTCACACACTTATTATGTGATACTACTAAAATAGTTCTTATGTAAGCTTCTGGAATGTTCCAGAAAACTTTGTGAATATATGCAAAGACTCACTTATGTACAAGTAGGAGTAGTTGTTGTCAGAACAACAACTGTTTTGAAAGCTATAGCATGAGAGAGTTACTACAGAAGATTACTCATTTCAAGGAACTTTGGAGATAGCAGTGAGATTGTGTCAGTGGTGAGCTAGAATATATGTGGTGTGCCTAATTAAGTTTATTAACAGTAAGTATCTAACAGTTTTTAGAAGTCGCTCCTTGTTAAGAACATTACTCGATGTTTAATAAAGTAGCTGAGTTTGTGGAATTGTAGCATTTTTCTGTTGGTTACATTATACTGTAACAACCTTTGCATGATAACTTAAAATGACGGATTTGTGAAAAAAAAAATTGCAATTAGAAATTGAAAAATGGAAGAAGTCATCTGCACTTAACATTGTGTGGACTCTGTGTAACATAAGAACTGTCTGAATAATTCACATTTGAATGACTAAAACAACTAAATGTAGGAATTTACCACTACTTTTGAAGGAGTTGATGGCTCTGGAAAAAGGCTGAAAAAGAAAACAGATGCATTTGAAATTAAAATACTACAGTACAGTCTTCACGCATCACCTTTGCACATTACTGCCAAGAAATAATGAGTGCCAGATAAAACTGCTAACAAAAGTGCAATACACAAAATTGGAAAGTCAAAGAGGTTAAAATTTTAGAAATGTGATGTCACGTTCCAATCCCAAGGGAAGATATAATGATGAGTAGCACAATCACCATACTCACTTCTGTAACATGTATGGAAAATGTGAAAATTGCTAGTTTGGGAAAAAATCAATTCTTTAGGTCTGTTTTAAACTCACATTTACTATTACAACTGATTTATTTCAAACTATTTCATTTTTGTCGCATTTGATTCAAATTTGTATTTACCCGGTAAGTTGATGAAAAATATTATTGCGTAATCAGGTTTTAGAAAACCGTAGCGACTGTCTTACACTGATATTTCTCCTTTTATAGTCAATCCTTTAGACTGATTTTTCGCTTTTTTAGAACACCAAGTATGAGCATTTGGTTGATGTATTTTTGTTCCCACAGGATTCCAGTTCAGCCAATCTGCGGACAACAACTTGGTGTACTTCCAAATTCTGAAACCCAGTGTTACACAAAGGATACTCAGGAATGATGAATCCTTTCTAAGCATTTTAATAAACTTGAAATGTCAAAGTTTGGCTCAAATGTAGTGTTTATTGTGTGTTATCATTAGGTGTAATTTGTTTGCTCAAATGAGCTTTCTTTTCACTGAAAAATGTATTTCAAAAATTTTACCACTGAGATTGTGTTATGCATTACAACCAAAATTGGCTCAATTTTTCATCTTTCCCGGGTATTTTCTCTAAGACAGTAATGTGGTTTTCTGATTTTATGCTTTTACAATAATCAACAAGAACAACTTTATCTGTAAGCAAAGATTTGGCTTCAATGAAAATGTAAAACAGAAGAAATTAGTGAAAGTTTGCAGTCAACCCCCTATGGGCATGGTGATTGTGCTACTCATCAATAGATTATCTTATTCTTACTTCAGCTTACAATGGTAAGCTGAAGTACAATGTTTGGTATATGAAAATGATAATTTATACTTCCAGTGAGCTTCAGCGATAAAGTGAAAGCCATACTTTATTTTTTTGCATACCCACTTCTTATGAATAAAATTATGAGAAGTGAAAGTGGTAACTATTGTAATGCCAAGGGATGACCTTAACATAATCTTACTTGTCAGTTGAAATATCCTTTGTCTCGGGATAAAGAAGAGGAGCAAGGACTACAGGCACACGTTCTTTGGGAAAATCTGGGAAGAATGAAGAGTTTTACACTTCAATTTATTAGTGGCCCTCAGCTATCCAATTAAGTCAGAAAAAAATTTAAAAAATATATGTCAACTCCTTTCCTTATGGTGCAACAAATTCCTCTTCTGTTGAAATCATTTTATATTTCGACAAACACGCAATTTTTTTTTTAATGTTCAAGGAGCAAATTCATAAAGATGGTAAGGGGCAATTGCAATAAAATAAACACAGATAAATGCCACTGCCTAAAGCTAGAAATGATGGTAAAAAATAATGACACAAACCTTTCTTTAGGGTTTCCAAGAAGGTAGACACTTGATCATCTCCAACTCCAACCTGTTCTCTTGGTCCATGGATCACATGAGACAAAACGCGATGTAACACTTCAATAGCAACATCAGTCAAGCCTCCTTCCTGTACACCTCCAACATCTGATGAAAGATTGAGAATCTTTTCATTATGTTTTCTTCTCTGGATAAGAAAGAGAAGTGTTGCTCTGAATGTGATACTCTAATGACTTAGAAACAGCTCTTTGTGGTATTGCAATGATATTGCAGATAGACACTATCTCTAGACTGTTCATTATGGCTAGTGGTTTCTGTGGAACTAAACCCCATAGAAAGAGGCTAGAAGTGCATTAACCATGTCAGTGTCAGCTGTATGCACAGTACTTCTCAGATGTGGCTACACAGAAATTGATAACATGCATGTACTCTCAGTGACAAAATTAGCCAACAAATATATCAATATCCCTAGAAATTTTTTAAAAAATAATTATGTCAGGAAAAGGAACTGCAGTTTACCTCAGTGCCCCCTTCCCATATCCTAGTACAAATTAAAAGTGCAATAGTGTACTGGGGGGCATGGGAGAAAGTGGGGGAGTTAGGGGTGATATAGGTGTCTGCCTCTTGAATATGTACACTATTTTGATACAATACTTTCAAAGCTGAAGTTTTGAGTGTTAGCCCTTAGCTCTGACAAAGGCTAACTCTTACAAATGTCAGCTTTGAATTCTTTCTGGTGGCCAATTTACGTTACCAACTCAGATGATAAAACTAAATTACCCTGTTATGCTCTCCCACCAACACATTACCACAGTTTTGTTGTTGTTGTTTTTTTTAAACAAAATTACCCTCATTGATTGTATATAGCTGCCAACTCCTAATTAACATCATTGAAAAATCTCTCACCTGCATCAGTATATGATCTCAAAAGGTCAGGCAACTTGTGTTTGACAAATTGGCCAGCTGTAAAGAAAACAAAACCAGCTGAAACAAATCTTCAAGAATGATAAAAACAGCTAATGACAACAAAAATAGACAGACATAAACCCTTTCACTCCCAAGATCTAATCAATAATTCTCCTTACTATCTGTCATACAATTCTTATGATGTTAATTCAGAGAATTTGGTATTGGATCAACTAATAATCCCATTATTGATATTCTTCCCTATTCTCATCACCTACCTGCTTGTTATTGTATAGTTATTGTAAGGAGAAATTCTGTCTTGGTCACTTGTGGAAGTGAAAGGGTTAATACTTGAAGAGCTTTGACATATACACATGTAGCAAAGACCTACACATATGTAGCTGTACCAACACACATACCATGGTTTTTTAAATCATCATTTGAGGAACTTAAAAGGCTAAGGCCAAATATTACCTGCAAAATAAGCGTCAGAAAAGAGGAAAATTTAAGGTAATGTACAAAGCAAGCAGAGTACCAATCCTGCTTATGTGTAGTCAACACATGCAGGGTTTGAGAACTGGAACAATTTTTACTGTTTGGTTCTTACATCTCTGCTTGGGACTTCAACATTCTAGCTTGCACTGAGACCTAATCCCTGTAGCAAACTGCAGTTCAAGTTTGGAATTTTACACCTTCAAACATCAATCAAAGTGGCTGTCTGAATATTATGTGCCCTCTAAGCTTGTTGAGGTGTGTCTGTACATATACATGTACTGTATCTACAGTTGTATGGCCATTTTACCTTTCTATTTTCCTCATGTTATGGTATGATATGAAAATTCAGTGTATTCAAGCTGGCTAGAGGTGTATGGTTCTCTAGAATTTTTTAGTCCATCTGGTATTTATAGATGTAGACAATTAATAAATTCAGTTCATCATTAATAAAGACGAACCGCACACCAAGGAGCAAGGGCTGGAACAGTTATAAAAACAACAAGCACTTCTCATTTAGTGTTCCATTCTAAAAAGTAGTAGTGACTGCATAATAAAGGAATATTAACTAAAACAAATTTACAACAGCTGTTACTTTTAACCCTATCAGATATCTTTTGTCTACATTCATTACTGGTATTATCAAAGCAGATGAAAAACGAGGAGGACCAAAAGAGAATAAGCATGCACAACTTATGGTAACATCTGAAAATAAACTTTTACAAGGGGTCAAGTGACTATTTATTCAATTTTCTTTTATGGAGTCATCCATTTGAAAATTTGTATGGATGCATAACACTATAATTACATTCTCCACATTCCTAATCTAGTTAAAAAATATCAAGTAATCAGTCCAACAACTTAAGTTAAGATTAGAAAGCTCCCACAATAAGATGCAGTTTTCAGTTTAATTCAATCTTTTGATTAAACAAACACATAAAAAAAGAATCTTGTTCATAGAGAAATAGCATACTTTCTGACTCACAAGCAAAATCTCTGTAAACAACCTTGTGTAGCTCAGCCTATGTGAAACATATAACTTAAAAATTAGCAACTTTCAAGGGTCCATACCAGCACAAGGTCTCAGAATTTTCATTGTCCCCTAATAGAAGCAGCCATTTAACACCTCTCAACATTTACAGCAAACTAATTCTAAAATAATCTTGTAATCTTGTGCTTAATCTTGAAAAAAACCACTTCAGTCTTACCTCTTGTACTTTGTTTAGCTTCAATACTCTGCTAATATTTGGCAGTAACTGTTGGGAAGGTCTCAGCGTCCTTTGCTTATGTTCTGGCGTCTCGATGGCGTAACACAAAATGGAGGAAAAGTTCGGTTTGGAAACAAGCATCTGGCATTCTTGAATTAGGAACTGGCACTTAATGTAGAAACAGGAAGCTCTTTAGCAATCCAGACAATAAATAATGCATTAGGTCGCAAATCATTGTATGAATGTTTTTATTTAGTCTCACTGTCAAATAAAGAAACTGAAGAGGTCATATCTCCTACCAAAAAAGGAAGTGATAATGACAGACAGAAATGGCATAATAATATTGCTGTATATGAAAATTCAATACAAACATGCTGTATACAAACTGATAAAAAAACAGCATTGCCAGACAGAATAGGAATTTATAATTACAAACAATATTGCCAAGTGAATCTACAGCTTCACTTTCAATACACTTTGCTTTATCTGATATAGGTCTTAAAGATGTCCTTGCAACTTCATACAGACACAGACAGTATCTCTTCAATTTTGTACTATTTCCCTTTGTAAGATAAATATCCACATCACAGACTACATCTCCTTAAACACTTCCCAAGAGTAAAATGCACAGTTCATGTGATATGGTTAAATTTTTAGTGATGACAAGACACAGTAAAAAAATTACACCACAACATACAGTATATAGTGTACATTAGTATGCATTTTAATCCCTTATTTTTATGCAATTAAAAAATTACCCTCCTTCTTTCTATAAAACCATTATATATAGTCTATTTTTGTCTTCTTGATTGACAGTCACTGAATACACACTGCAATGTGCAGGCATCTACTTGGGGAAACCACACAAGCTCACCCATCTTCTGCATTAATTTATAAGTAGTGAAAATTGTGTTCTTTATATTGCCGGTAAGCCATTAGCCAACCATGTTGCCATCTAACAATTTTTTACTTAAAATATTGATGAAAGAATTCTTTAGGAGCACAATGTACATTTAATGATTACTGTATTTACTTGTGTATAAGTTGACCTTTAATGACCAAAAACTCAGCCCAAAAAATCACCCTCAACTTATACACGAGTCATATACAAAGACCTAATCCCAGCAGTCCAAGAAATTAGCATAACAATTGCCTGAAGTCTTTTCAGAAATCCATGTATGCTTAAATCATGGTAATATAAACAAGTGCTGATGAACTTAACAGCACACAGTTGCATTTTGCACTGCAGTTTATTAATTTGCCATGTTTTCAATACATCCTCAGAAATAAGAGATTAATTTTTTGGGAAATTTCTATCAGTCTGAATTCTACTTCTTTAACTAAATAAGATGAAAATACAATTTTTAACCTTGAAAATGGGGGGGTTAACTAATACACATGTTCAACTTATACATGAGTAAATATGGTAGTCCAGCTCATCAGTGAGGTCTCTGCTGCTCAATTAGCAGAGCCTATAACTCTGGAATAAGTTTTGGCTTGGGTTCAGATCCACTCCAGGAGCTTAGATTTTTTCCTCCTCACAAATTGTGACAAATTTTCAATAATGTTAATCATTTTTACTTTAAAACCAACTGTTTCTGTTTGCTCTGGCCATCAAGAGATAGCTTAAGAATTTTGTGTAATAGTCCAGCACAACAAGCTATGGCTGTTTTTGTCAGGTACACCCTATAGCAAGTACAAAAAATTTTGGCATCTACATTTTTGAGTTATTATTTTAAAAAAAAATTACTCTATGTTAGCATATAAGGTAGTATGTTGCTTGCACCAATAAGATTGCTGTATTAAGGTATGTATCTTGCACCAATCAGATTGCCGCATTAGGGTATACATCTCCCACCAATCATATGATAGCATTTGAATATCTTGCATCAATCAGAGCATTTGGGTATTGTTTTCTTTTAAATGATGTCAAGGATTGCAGGGCTATGCACAAAGAATGACATTAATCAGAAATACTGGGCTCATTTGATAACTGTGATGGTTTATGGCCTTCGCAAGAACCTTGTCGATTAAGGATGAGATTTATTGGGATATGAAAGGTATGCATTTAAATCAAATAAATTTAAGTTAAAACATGTTTTTTCCACTCCTTTACTCACAACACACATGCCAAACAACTTACATTCTGTCATATACAACGAAAACAATGTCCAAAGTCCAATCAGAACATACCCAATCATTGCACTACAAGAACATTAGGCAATTTTTCACATGCTTGAATTGTATTCCACCAGTCAAATTCAATTTTGCCACATTGGACTTCCCTTTATCATGTGTCATTTCCTGGTAAACAACCTGCATTTTATCACATATTCTAACTGCATTGTGTGACCCCACTGAAAAAATTTACATATACTACTAATATTGAGTTTTCCACCCAATTCTCCCACATTTGACTTTTTCTACGAATTAAAGTCACTTGAAGCTACCTTGGACTTAACCCAATTGCATGTTAATTCCTTGTAAAACAACCTGCATTTTATCACGTATTTCACTCAAAAAGGGCAAAGTCCAGATCAGCAACAACCAATCAAAGAGCCCTCTTTGAAATATTATCCATTTCTCTTGTTCAATGTATTTTCACTTAATCAAAATTGCAATATCTTTGGTTAAGGTCTATTGGAATTATATTTCTGAGGTAACTGTAGATGAATAATTTTAATTTCCTCTTTAATAGGAACAGCAGTAAGTGTAGTCTCTTTTGCAACCATTATTTGATCTCATCAGACAACGCGCTCTCTCTCAAATGCAAAATAGAGGGCATTGTGTGACATGACCAAACAACACCTGCAAAGGAGACAATAGTAAGTGTGACACAGATGCATTATATTTTAACTTGGAAGTATTTAGACAATATAGACAGTAGATCACATAATATTTGTCTGAGTTCAGATAAAATTGGTTTTTTTTCCTCTTTCATTTTCATTTTTTTTTTTTAAAGTTATGCTCTTTTTGGTAACAAAAATGAAAACATTGAGAACACAAACTGTTCCATCTCAACTTATCCAGCCAAAAAGATAACTCTTGCATGCTACACATGCCTATGTTTAGCAAAAGTCACCAATTTGTCAAACTATGTTTTGCAGTCATGTAACAAGCTGATACTGATACATGAGCATCAATGCTTCATCATTTTCTTGCATAAAAAAATTGTGAATAGAGTATAATTTATGATGACCATGTCAGGATGTGAAGTTGCCAAATAGTAACTTGGAAAAAGGTTGAGCTTTGAGCCCTGTGCCCAGAGAATTCTTTAACTTCCCCTACCTTGTAAAAACCCTATGAAGCCATACTCACCTGCAGGAAGTCTTTGCCGTTATTCTTTCCATCACCAGCAAAGTCAATAAAAGAGAATAAGCAACGGAATAAGTGACGCTCTGCCTCAAAGCCATGTTTTTCAATAAGCTGAAAAATGAATTTTAGGAAAACATAAACTTAAACAGTTTTATGATGATGCAGCAGTATCAAACTTCATAGAGTACATCTCATCCACAAAATGAAACATGTATGGTATGCTTGATTTTTCATTAAACTTAAAAGGCTGAAACATTTTATTCCGTGAGAAATTAGGAATATGAAACTAAGAATTTGACCAAAATATTTTGGGTTCACTACCTGGGTGTATGTAGGAAAAATACTGGTTGACATCAAAGAGGTCACCTTCTCTAAGCATACATAACTGGTGTTTATGCAATGTTATGGTGATAAATTACATTAACGCTCACCTCGTGTATTTCTTTTAAGGTCGCTTTGTAATTCTTTTTGGTTAAATCGTTGACTGCAAAGCTAATTTGCCCGAGAGCTAGAGACAAAGAGTCTACACATGTAGTCATCTTTTTGTCAGACCACCTTCCAAAACACACCCCAAGAAATTTAGCCTCTGGTCACCAAATTTACCGAAATAAAACTATCATCTTTTCCATGTTTTTAAGAAAGAGATGCTTCACGTCATCGTGATGGGATCATTCATGTTGTCGCCATAAAGAGGGCACAACTATCACTAAAAATTTCAAGCAGTTAATACAAAACGAAAATGGTCGCCGAGCACGATGATATCCCACAGTTCCTGTTTTTGTTACTGCAAATAAGACCAGCGGTATCTTTTCTGTCGGAGTATGCGCACTAGCAGGAGGGAGGGTAGCTAGTTTCCGCTGTCGCACGATTTCCTTCAGTAACTTAAACAGATTTTGATTTCTCTTTGTGAAAAAGAAATGGCTGCTACCCTACGCCCTTATCTGAATGCCGTCCGTGCGACTCTCACTGCGTCCATGTGTTTGGAAAATTTCGATTCCCAGGTGGTGGAAAGGCATAACAAACCTGAAGTGGAGGTCCGAAGCAGTAAGGAGCTGCTTCTAACGCCAGTCATCATCAGCCGAAATGAAAAAGAGAAGGTGCTCATTGAAGGTTCCATCAACTCTCTGAGAATCAGCATTGCTGTGAAACAAGCTGACGAGATTGAAAAGATCCTGTGCAAGAAGTTCATGCGTTTTATGATGATGCGTGCCGAAAACTTCTTTATCCTTCGAAGGAAGCCAGTTGAGGGATACGACATAAGCTTCCTCATCACCAACTTTCACACGGAGCAAATGTTCAAGCACAAGCTTGTTGATTTTGTTATTCAGTTCATGGAGGAAATAGACAAGGAGATCAGTGAAATGAAGTTGGCTGTCAATGCTAGGGCGCGTATTTGTGCAGAAGAATTTCTCAAGAATTTTTAGAGTTGAAACTTGTACAGATCAGCACCATTCAACAAACTCAGTTCAAACTTTAAAAGGAGTTTTTCAATTCGAAGATTTGTTTTGTAATTAACACAGCAGAATATTTTAAAGTTATGATTGTTTCAGACATATTGCAGTGAACTCACAACATGAAGGAAACATGTATTATAACACTTTAAAATTAAAGTAGATGTCATTGTCTATTAAATTTTTTTTTGTGTGTGGTCTATTTGATAGGCATGCTAGGGTTGTCACACCTTGCAGAGAGAGTTCTTAACTATCCTGAGTCTTCCAAAACATAGCCTAGTCTGTAACTCTTCTACCATTTCATTTAACATATTCAAGGAGATTCAAATGACCATATGATCCATACCCTGAATATTATGAACTTACAATGTACTTGTGCTTGAAACCTCAAGTGTGAATTTGTGGTATTGTGTAACTGTGTATTTTACCATTTCATACTGAGGGGCTGTTAGAGATCCTATGTTGATTGTAAACTTCTCAAGAAATGTTTTTCCTCAGAACATTGCCCTGCTGTTTGCTTTTCAGTTTTGTGCTTAATTTTGGAGAAGATCCAAATTTTGAAGCATTGTATTTCTAGTAACTTATGTTCTGCTTTGGTAAGACTCCTTCCCAATAAAGTTCTTGCAAACAAAGTTGATATAAGGGTGAAACATTGTCACAATTGGATACAAAACTAGAGTAAGAGCACTCCCCACTCTTCTTCCAAGGACTGGTTGAAGTGAAATACAAAACTATCACTCATGAAAGTGATAAAGTCCTTATGATCATATCTAAAGACTCTATTAAGCTAGTTGCTTTTTTTAACTGCAATAACCAATGCCCTGATTTTGTTCTTTGTGTCCAGTAGGACAGCAGTTCTCTAATGTCCTATAGTCACTTGGAAGCTAGAGTTATTGTCCCGTAGAATTGGAGAATAAACCATGGAATGAACATAGCATCCTATTAATAGGTGCAGCTTATCAAAAGTAATCTCCAGTTGTGTCATTGTACAGATGGGAAATGATCAATGAAGGGGTTCAGAGGTTTGGGTTAGCTCCTATTTCTATCTTACTAAGAGTGGGTAGTAAAGTCGGAGTGAGTCCTGATTCCTTTTCACACAAATTTTGAGAAAATTTCACACATCACTCATAAGGTAAACAGTTCTGTGCGTATCAAATTCAAAAGAGAAAGCTTCAAATCACACCTTACCTTGCCTTCCTATAAAAATTCATGCCTCTTCTTTAAAGTTTTGACTTATCACACTCTAAACAAGCAGGTGGGGCCTATACCATAGTGGTAGTTTCAAAATAGGAAGAGAATGAAATTTTAATATTACACTCTGACATTGTAAAAGCCACCAAAAATATGTCACTGCTGGCTAAGGCTCATAAAAATTTGTTCTTAAGTCTAAGAGATAAAGTTGGGTGTCTTGGCTTGTCAAAAGCATGGGACAGAAAAGGTTCTGAATTCCTGCGAGGAATCAAGGCCTCAGACATTTGTGGCCAGTTATTTACACAAATTCTAACCCAGACTGCAGTTTTATGCAAGCAGTGGGCCTTGGGGATTCTCTTTAAAAGAGTTGATATAATTAAATGTCCTTTCACTACTAGCTTTTAGCACTCTTGACACTGTTCACAAAAAAAAAATGTTCAGATAAAAGTTTTGCATTTGGCTAAATTGAAGATGGCTAAGAATGCAGTGCTGTTAAACAACAGCTTTTAATCTTGTCTCAGGCTTCCAAGAAGATTAAATGAAATACTTTTGAAATCAATCCTTCACTGCTCCTCTGTGATGTATGGTCAGGGAAATGAACAAATTGTGAGACCCTAATACAGTCAACCTTGTAGTATGTGGCACTGTATTGAGCCATAACCCAGAATTAAGCAGTTAGTTGTCAAAGTCCTAAATTTTTTAATTTTTGCATCCATTGAGCAGTCACCTCAATTAAGCATGGTCACCCTTTACAGGCTTGACTGTAAACTGTAGTGAGTTCATTATACCCTTTCTTAACAGAACAAGCAGGGGCAGGGCAGACAAAGAACAGAAAGCCAATGGCCAGACTGTGCCGGACAAGAAATGGGTGAAAACTATCGCTGTAGAAGACAATCACTTTTATTGATTGTGAAGAGTACAAAAGGCTGCGCTTGAACCAAGTGGCCCATCCATGCTGAGCTTATCCTGGTTTCTCTAGCATGAAGTGATCAGGAGTATTGCTAATACCAGTGGGTAGAATGTAAGTTCATTTCAATTCAAAGACATTTTAGAAGTTTTACACATTATTCATGACTTTATCATGCACACTTCACTAATGGCCAGATAATGTAAGCTATGGTAATTCATCAACCCCACCAGAAAACATCATTGAGGTCACAAAATCTTCTTGTGTTTGAATGATCTCTCATTCAGTAGTTACACTAAAGTATGTGCAGACATTTTGCTACTTTCCCTGCCCCTCATAGCTCTTGGAATGAAAGCTGAAAATGTATGATCTTAAATCAACTCTCCAACCCAACTGCTAGATTAACACCTGCCCAGTCTCTCTCCATACTGAAGTCCCTGATTGCATGAACATTAATCAGAAATAGAAATAAAAATCAAAATAATCCATAAAACATAATTGAAAAGAATCTCACATGATTTTATGTTAAAAACACAACTTGTAGTACTGTATGTAATTTTCCCTCCTTAGTGGAGAATACATATACCCTATTTATTTGATTAAATGCAGTGGTGTTTATTAATTTTTTTGTGATTTGAGTGAAGCATTAATTCAAGGGCAGTTTTTACATGAGGACAGCATTTACACATTTATTTAAAATCCAATTTAATATTTGCAAACAATAGTATGGTAACTGACCATTTTAATTTAAAAAAACAGAAAGTGACTAAAGATCTAATGTTGGAAATGCTTTCTGGACATCAGAATTGGTTCATTAAAAATGATTTGTGTTTGGCTCACTCAAAATTTCCAACTGTGATCTAACCAATGATTGCTGTGTGCTTTTTGAGTCTATTATTCAAATAAACACAGCATCATGATGCAGCATTTATGCGAGGGTAGCGTTTATCAATACTTCTGCTCTAAAATGCTGCATTTCTTTAAGGGCCACATTTAATCGAATAAATACGGTGTATCCAGACTTCTTCTAACTCTTTAAACTCTGAGAGTGAACAGCATCTAATTCTTCCTTGACGTAATACTAATAATAAGCTTTTATTGTTTGATGAATACTCATTTTCAGTACCAAAAAAAATGCATAAAGAAGAATACGAAGAATATGGATATTGGGGTAAAAAGGGTAAGGAAACAAGAGGGGCCCATTCTGTATATGGGAGATTCTGAGATAATCTGGAAGTATTGGCATAAATGGCACTATACACAATCAATTCTACAGTTAAACCTTCAGCGGTCACCTTTGGGGAATGGCATAGTGACCACTTAATACAGTTTGACCGCTAAACACAGGTTCCAAAGATTAGGGGTAATACAACACCACTTTGTGCCATAATTGACCACTTAATGTACAGAATCTCCCCACAACTTAATAGAAGTGACTGACAAATTCAAAATGAAAGCAATTTTATTGATATTGTATCATTATTTGAGAGGCACATAATAATGCTCTTTACAAGTATGTTTATATGTTCATTAAGCAAAAAAGTTCAAGAACAACTTATAGTGGTATTCATTCCACCTAAGTGTGTACTTGGAATTTGTGAAAAAATGTAATTACAGAAAAAGAAATATAAGCCAAAGTAAAGCTAATGCAGTGGCCTTTTGGTTTTAAATCAAATTAAGCTCATTTTAATGTACAAATGGACAAATGTACATGTACTAGGCATGTTATTTCATGGTATTTGTCTACAGCATTTTCAAATTTGTTTATACCATAGAAAACGGTTCTTTTCAAATTCATTACAAAAAATCAATCTGATGTACTCTATGTACAGCATTTTACAGTATAAAGTACAAAACCTCTTTGTCGTATGAAACATTGATCAAAGAAATAATCAGCCAGAATAGCTTGTGTATTTCTTGCAAGGACCAAAAAAATTATTGAACTTGAGTGCTAAAGACACCAAACTAGATGGATAAGATCAAGGAAAACTTTCCAGTGGTATTTAAAGAGATAATAATTTTAAGGTCATTTGGAACCAAAACCTTACCATGAACCAGTTATGCACTTTCACACTCAGAGTAAAATATTTGTCAAATACCAAGTCTAAACTGTTGTCTTTATCAAAATTAATTAACAAATAGAATGATTGTAATTATCAAATGATTATTGAATTGTTACCATTGTAGGGTAACACTGCAAAGGTACAGCTATACTTTTACAGGGATGTGATTGATTTTTACTACTTATTGCTTGACTGCATTTTACACTGGAATTCCAACTCCATATTTGATGCATTGTAAGTTGATGAGTAAGAATATGAGCTGTCCACCTTTTTTTAAATCTTTCCCCTTGTGAAAATGGTATAGTGTGCAGAAACTTGCAAAACAAATGTGTAATAGCCTACATCTTTAGGTTACCAAGTCCTTTAAGGTTCTGATTATTCACCTCTGGTGTAACAGAGACAGGCCAATATCCCACATGTGTTTGGGAGATAGCATGGTTCTGATTGGTTATTTTATCTGGAATGGCCCAACAAACTTTTTGACTGATTTTGAAGTGCCACATGATAAGCACAGCTGTTAAAATAATAGCTACAAGAATAAAGATTATAAGTAACTTCATAAATGTTGATATTCCCTTTTCATGCAGCGTAGTGGTGGTTGGAGTCTTAGTAACATCCTGCTCACCTCCATCTTCATCATCATCGTCAGCCCTAATTCCACCTGCTTGTGCACTCTTACGGCATTCTTTCTGTTCTTGATCAACGTCGTCATCAGGATTACAAAGGGGCAGGCACTTTCCCAAATCACAATGACACAGCATTGAGCAGTTGGGACACAAATCGTTAAATGGTTCTTCACATCCTTTCTTACAAACTTTGTTACACATTTTAGAATCAGTTGATGTGATGTTGCGATGATCTTCACATGTGCCATAAAGCCGAATGGACCACTTTTTAAACTCCCCCTCAAAGCCTTTGGTATCAGTGACCTCTAACTTCCAGAGGCCTGCAGGATTCTCACCCCAGCTGAACACAGTCATAAAAGGCCAGTTTTGAAAACCATGACTAGAATAATCTCTGTCTCTGGGGGCTAAAAGCTCTGATTTAGTACCAGCAGGTGAAGTTAAAATAATTCTTAAAGAGCCTCTTGATTTATGACTCAATGTGATGTATACTCGTACATGTTCTAGTTTCATAACACAGTTTGTCTTACTGGAGCAGCCTGAACTAATAATTGATGATGTGAGAGTCCCTTTGGCTGGGATCTTCTTGTTATCAGTGTGATCCTGTTCTCGGCACATGTGCTGTTCAGCAGCAGGTCTCCAGGTGGGAGAAGTGGCAGCTGTCACAAGAGCATCTGTGTCTAACACTCCAAATCCATACTTATGATTCACACGATGTCCTGCACCATTTCTCTGCCAGCCTTTGTCTAAACGATCAGTTATTTTGGAAGTCTTGACAACCAGATGCTGCAAATCTCTCCAGCTTAATTTAGGATTTGCCTCTAACACCAAAGCAAATATACCTGTAAAGTAAAATGGTCTCTGATAAAAATACAAGAAATGTAAGCTAAACTATTTTTGAAGAAGAAAAGCCAGCTAAAAATAAAACCAAAAATATTATAAAAGTCCAAAAGATTCACCAACATCAATATATGTTCTAATGTTATCACTATTGTTAGATCAGGCAAGTTGACTTTTCATCCCCACAAAGTTATACCTTTGTAGCAAGCACAAAAGAAACTTTAGATACAACAAGTTCTAGGCCTTGTATAACAAGTGTTTTATGCAAAATACAAAAGTCATAGAATCTGCAGAACAATAATAAGTTTAAAAAAATGTTATTTCAAATTTAATAAGATCAACCGTCTAAAAAAAAGGCTTTCTGTCCAACAAGCAAAAGTGATGAAGCCAAAGGAACCACAAGCAATCTTTAACATGACACAGTCATCTGTAAATATAATATGAATGTAGACTATGCCACAAATATTCAAACAAGTGTCACAAAAATAAATAAGTCATATCATTTTAATATCTGGTATGACAAACACTTCATTTAAATCTCTTGCAGTGGTAGCTGTAGATATTGATAACAAAACAATTTTTTTTTAATGTTTCCATTGCTGCTCAGTTGGTATGCCAATAACCATACCAGCCTTGCAAGAGTCACATTATCAATAACACAGAATAATATTGTTTGATGATAAAATGTTTCTTCATCAGGTACTTTATAAGACCCTTGATATTGGAAACGCTTTGATTTCATTTGTGTTTCTTGAGAAGAATAATCATCACATGGAAGTATGACAATACAAGTAATAAATTCTCATCAATAATCCAAAGAATAGCTGTAAATGAAAAGAGCTTAAAATACCAAGAAGGGCCAAATTTTATTAAATAATTATTTTAGGTACAGATATGTTCATCCAAGCTTTGTTACTCAGGGCTAACAGTGAATAAGAGATACACTCTAAATGATGTTGAAATACAAAAAAAAGGGCTTAAATCATTTAACTATTGGGCAACGATTGCTGTCTTGCCTTCACAAAAAAAATTACAGCAGTCTCACCAACTCAGACAATTTTCCATTAAAAATTTATCATAATCCTAGCAATACACATCTGGCTGAGAATGGGTATTTGTGACTGAAATTTATTTCATGTATTTCTAATCCTCGATTTGATAGATTATGTGACGTCTTGTACGCATGAGTGTACTACAAGCAGCAGAGTACATAGGTATACATAAAAAAAAAACAAAAACAAAACAAACCTGCAGCAAGAGGTGCAGCAGCTGATGTGCCTGTGTGGCTTTTTGTGCACTGATGATGCAAATCAGTTGTAACTATCTGCTTGTCTGTACCTCTGGTTTCACCACTGCTGTAGGTTACAGCAAGAGTTGATGGACAGGGTTCTGCATACCACGGGGACTTGCCACGATCATTGACAGCACCAATGGATACAGTGAAAATGCTTGTAATGTAGCCATCACAGTTGCAGTAGTCATTATAGTGTCCACCATTACCTGTAGCCCAGACAAAGATGGCTCCCAAACCACCACGTCCTTTTCTGATCCCTGTAGCAAAATGCAGTGTTAGTTGGGTGCACATACATGTTTAGCTTGTCAGTTACTCAGTCAGCTGTTGCAACTAACTTTATAACAGAAATGCACACTCAAAACTACATTGAGACTAAAACTAATTAGGGCAAGGTTACAAATAAGTCAAGTAGCAGTTTCACCGAGAGCATTGCCTCATGCTTCATATCAGTTTGCCCAGTTTGCTCTTCATTTCTTCCTACCCTTTACAATTCTGGTAATTACTTATTCCACACCTCTACATATTAGTGTTGCATTGACAGTTACTGGAAAGTGATTTGTGGTGTTGTCAAGAAGATAACACCCTCACCAATGGTAATATTGCTACCCTTCTCTACTTCCATTGTTACAGCTTCCATAATCTAGTATTACAGACTGCATGTTTTAATGAATGTTATGCCAAAGTACCGTCTCTGAATGCTTTCTTGGCCATAGGACCTGGGCCATCCACAGTTCTTCCGTCATCATCTGGGCCCCAGCTACTACTGTAGATATCTATGAAGTCTTTATTAAGACCCAGTGACCAGGCCTCTATTGCATCAGTCACATCCCCATCTAGCATTCTAACACCTCCAATGCGTGAATTATAAGCCACACCTACTCCGCACTTGTTGTTATTTACACTGGCTGCTACTTCCCCTGCACACCTGAAAATTAATCAGAAACATCGCTATTTATAATAAAGTATTAAGAAGGCATTTCAACTAACTCTAACCAAAACAAATAAATTACCACCACTAATGAGGAAAAATTAAAATACCTTGACAGACCACTACAAGATGTTGCTAAGTATAAGAAAGTATATTAATTTATTTAGTCAAAAATACCAGAACTAGACCATGAATTAATTAAGAACAAAACAAATTTTCACATGAAACATAGTGACTGGCTGGTGTCTCCAGCAATTTGAGGATCTGTTTGTCTGGCCTAGAGCCAATTCTGATCAAAATAGGAATGCAAAGCTACCTTGTGCCGTGTTTATTGATGTTGTCTCTGCTATAACGAGGCATTGGATCACTGTCATGACTATTAAAGTCCCAGCTAGCCTTTGCTTCATAATTGTCTTTAAGATCAGGATGAGTGTACTCAATACCATCATCCAAAATTGTAACTATCACACCGCGTCCTGTGATATTTTTTCTCCACACTGGCATGACATTGATGTCAAATCCCCGAGGTCCTACAGTTTGTCCTGTAGAATATTGATAAGAAAGTGATATTCAAGGTGTTTAAACACAGTTTTCAAGTACTTGTCTGTCACTTAAAATTCTGTACGAAATAAAGATGTCAATAGTTTTGTCACAGGCACAAGAAAAAAATTGAGACCCCACCTTGCCCCAAATGCAAGCAATCTCACATATATACATTATGTACACAAGATTTGCTTATCAAGTTTTACCTACTGCAAATTTAGCATATGGAATTTGTCCAAACTATGTTGCTGAAACCAAAGGGGAATGACAGCATAACATTAATCTCTTAATCCTATTTTTCATGTAGCATACCTTCTAGTACATATCCTGAGATTAAGAGTGGATGATTTGAAAAGGTAGCAAAGTCAAGAAGCCCCAATTAAATTATGCACTTTTTTTTCATAAAAAAAGTGGTAGATGAAAACAAAAAGTCTCCCAAAAAGAAGCTGTTTACTGGGGAACCCTTACATTTACAAATATTGACAGGATACTAAAGCTGAACAAAGCCGTAGTAATGTTTTAAAGGACTTGGAGAATAATTACAATACATTCAATTAGATAAATGGTATGTATGTTTTTAACCACTGTGTTCTAAATAAAGGCACTAATCCTTTCCCATTTCTCAATGTATTGGAGAGTTCATCCTTAAGAGCATCAAACACTGTACTGTGTACATGTAGGTATGCAAAGCTATGGTGAAAAGGGTCTTAAAAGATCATACTACATCCTGTATTGATAGGGCTGAAATACTTTATCATAGTAAGTATTTGTTACTGTAAGGAAGACACAAAAGGTAACTTGTCTTGAGAGGAGACTTGACTGGTATGAGAAAAAAAAGATTTAGATCTATGACTAATTGGAAACTAAGGAGTTTTCATGCATATTCACAAAAGAGAAAAATATTTCGACTGTATTGAATGATGTTTTCCTGTAGGCCACATTTTTGCAACATGCCTAAATTAATGTCATTAGTGAGAACACTCTTATTTCAACCTGAAAACATGCAGAAAAAATTTTAAGCTTTTTAAGAAGAGTTTCAACTGTAAGCATCTTAGACGTAAATATAAAACAAAATAGTACTCAAGAGGCTGCCAAAGTTTACATAGGGCAGAGAAAAAGGTAGGATGTTCCAGTAAAAGGTGCATTCTCAACTATCAGATATAAGCTGTAAGTATTGTTACAAAGGATTAAGCTAAGCTGAGACCAAATCCTCAAAGCTGACTGAAAAATAGAGCAATACATGCACAGTGCATTGCATTGCCTTGTTCTTGACTTGCAGAGTGTCAGAGAAACAAAAATACAACTTCAAGAGCAGGTGTACTGAAGAAGTAATTGGCTGTCTTTTTTTCTGAACTTTACGATTAGATGTTCAAAATAATCATGAACTTAGCCAGTTTACAATCCTATTTGCTTAATATCTCCCTGAGGTTAATAATAAGGCCAAAGGTTTCAAGAAATCCCTCATGCTAAGAAGCCATGTGTACCAATCTTGGGTCAGTTAAGCTGGTAATAGGACACTTGTGCAAAATTTCAAAAACACTCATCAATTTCAAATGCAAAACACAAAACATATATAAATTAAAATGCACAACATCAAACAAAATGCAATTAGACAATACCTACTTATATAATTATAAAATTTCCTTTTTCCTTTAACTAATTAATATACATGTCCTTGCAGTAATTGACATCAAACAGAGTTGCCTCACACACATCAACTTCAGGGATAATTACTCGAAAATAGCTTGAAAGAGTATTCACTGTTCTCTTCAATCATAAAACCCTGCCTGTTGAAAACTCTAAATGTTGTGATGGGAAAATAGAAATATCAGAGCTTTTAATCATGCATTAGGACATATGTCTCAATTTTCTCTAGATCCTCTAAAATTGACTTCTTCCTGAGAGGAACACATGTAACACTAAATTTAATTTAAAGGTTGCCATAATGTGCAGAAGCTTAAGAGTCTGGAAGGGATCAATTATTCAAATGGTTAATAAAGCAGCTCCTAGATTCAAAGTATACATTTTAAGCTTCTTTAACACCAACGTAAGATGACAAATTTGTCATAAAGAGTGCTGTTATCTCCAAAAAGAGCTATTAACCATCTGCTCATTGGGAAAGAATGCCTGTCTAAGACACCAGTTACATTAAATTAGCAAACATGTTAGTCTGAAGTCTTATCATTGAAAAATGATCTATATCTGCAAAGACCAGGGGGTGATTAATTAATGATCAAGTGTAATTAGAGGTAGGCTGGACGGAAATACATTCCGCATATTTGATTTTCATGTGTGCACTTTGAAATTCAGGGAACCAACACAAGGCCAAGCTATTATGTTGAGCAGTGGGGCTTTTTAACACAGCTGTAGTTCTTTCTCCTCTAGCCAAATTCAAACTGTGACCACTAGCTTTTATCAAGTATGCAACTGCTTCTTATGCTAACCACAATGAGATTTTTAAGAATATTCCAACAGTTGTGATTTTCCTTTATGAACACATGACTTATAGACGCCCTATACTTTATTTGTTAAAAAACAAAACATTACAAAACGAATTCACCACATTGATGTCCTTTCGTTTTCTACCTAAGTCTTCGGTAGAGCGGCGTTGACTAAAAATTCAGCAAATAAATTGCACACGCCAAATGTGGGTCGATAATTGAATGCTAACGATTCCCTTTGTGTTTTGAGAGGTTCTGTCATTGAAGTCCCTTGCAAAAATAGATACCAGCAAAATCCAACCTCCAAGCCGTAGCTGAGCAGCTTTGATAAGATAAAGGGATTGAAGTTTGAAATTTGAATCCACAGGCAAAACGCATGCAAAACGCATTTACGGGATTAAAAGAAATAGCTCGAATCGATTCAGTTCGTTTATGGAATCACTTGTACGTTCACTCTGTTGGAGTGCAATATAGTTCATGACCGTTTTACAGGGCCAATAAGAGTGTTTAGTTTCAAACTCATAACTGTATTAAGTACACGGGAAGTTAAGGAATATTCACGAGGAATTTTTCATGCCCTAGCTTTCTAGATGTGTTTTCGATCATTAAGATAGGGCATCAAAAACACTTAAAATTCTACTTGAGGGAACATCGTGTATTATTCCTATTACTTGATCACTGTAAATGAATTTTTTTTTTGCCCGAAAGCCGACTGAACTAAATTCTACGCTAACTCTTACCGTCATCAATAAATTAATTTTACAGCAGACAAAATGTCTTGGCTGTCATGCAAAAAAGAGATACCACAAATCTAAAATATTTCTGCACGAACTCGAAATTTAAGTACACAAAAATAATTTTGGCTTTAACTCTGAAAGTCTTCATCGAACAAAATCAAGATTAGAAAGCTTCCATTAGAGAACAGCTTCCTTTACCATCATCTACACAATTCCGCTGCAATGAGCCATAACCAAAGCTAGATCTCACTTTTCAGTAGCACAAACACATTTACAACACGTTACATTACAGGGAGAGGAGATTTTAATTCATCGCAGACACAAAAATATATTTACAAATGTTTTACTTACCTGAGTTGTTCAAATACCACTGATCTTTATAATAAGGGTCTGAAAAATATCCTCGTTTAGTCCTTCTCAAAACTTTCTGCTGGCGAGCAAATTTCACTAAAGGTTCACGTAGCAGACTATTTGTGTGTTCCGGCGCATCTCTGCGAACTCGCCGCTTTCTGAGTGTTTTGTGTTCAAGCAAGAAATGTCCAGGGAAGCCTGCGATCTCTCCTCTGTTCACAAAACCATTTCTCTCTGCCAGATCGTCGACAAATCTTTTTTCCCTTTCGACATAGACCACCCATGTGTTGCCATAAACATCTTCATTTCTTCGTTGCAGCTTCAAAGCAAACGAGTTCATCACAATATAAGCTAAAATTAATCCTCCCTTGGCAACTAAAGCCATTTTTTCGAATCAGACGCGGCTAATGCCACCTTTCTCTAAAGAGACATTTTTCATCCGATGATTACTGATCGAGAAAATGGGAAATTTTTTCTGCCAACGTAAGCGTCGTCAGCTTCAGCAATAAATAAGTTTATGTGGTAGCATGCACAAAGAAAAGCTGGCCTTCAGGGTATGAAAACTTCCCGTGATTCACTCCTGTCGCACACCCGCGCACGCATCAAACATTTAAGGTAACAGCACGCGCGCGAGTTCTGCGTGATACACGTGTGATTCTTTTCTCTAATGGGCTACTGGAATCTCGCAATCTCGATTGTGGTGGGTTTTGGTGATTTTGATACAAATCAAAAGTCACTGTTTTGTTTTCTTTGTGCTCTTTTTTTAATCACAATCACCAGAACCATTTTTTCAATTTTGTCGGCTGGTTTAATATAAAATTGTTGAATAGAAGTTCAAGTTTGGCTGTGCACAGTTCATTCGGTGCATTTTTTGTTGCCTCCCCATAGTCATTCTCGTCGCTCCCATAAAAAGACCCGCCACGCCTGGAGGCTTTCGGAACCCTGCTGCCAAACACAAAGATCAAGAAAATGAAACCAATTATGATGAGGTGTTTTCCTGTCCCAGAGTGAAAGCGAAACAACTTTAATTTGTTTGACCTGACCTCTACAATTCGAAAAGCACAACCTCCTAAACAAACAAATGAAAGCGGTAAACTCCCGAGAGGCGACAAAGTCTTTTAAGAACTGACGTTCCAAACTGTTGTGGATAATATGTCGGCGCTTTGATCTTTAAAAGAGTTCGCTTTTTTTTTAATGCAAACTCTGCTTGAACAAACAATCCCAGAAGTCGGCGGATCGCCTACCTATGTGTAATGGATCTAATATAAACATAAGAAATGATGCAAAGTGAGAAACGAGGATCCATTTGTTTTGTTTTAGGTTTACGTGGGTCGGCATCAGATGTCAGTGTGTGTACACCTGAACATCACCGCCCTTGGAAAAATTTCTAAACCCAACTCATACTTGTTTCTATTCAGTTGATAATAACTTCTTCTTGTGTTACCTTCTTTTTAAGTCACTTCCGATCCAAGGTGGGTTAAACATGGCAAATAATGAGAAGGTAGAAAACTGATGCAGATTCTTCTTTTATTAGAAACTACTAATAATAACAACTAACAATACGGGTCTCATTAATCAAATGTAGGACGTTTCTTTTGTTTATTCCATTAGTGGTTTCGAGTCGGTTTATGTTAGTCATGGTCATCGTCAAGCAAGCTGCGGTAGCTGAGGCGGAAATTGCTGGGTGGTGGCTGGCTGCATGCCTCGCACGGATCAAGTAGGGGCCCGTGAAACGAGAATGCCGGATTGACTGCAAGCGTTTCGAGGTGCATACCGATACGAGACGAGCACGTGCATCCTTAAGATTTTGTTTGATGCACTACAGGTTGAGTACTAATCCTGGCATACAAACTCTGTACACAAGCTAGACTTATCATCTACCCTCAAAGCGTCTGAGAGAACAACGAGATCCTCCTCTCAATACTTGACTTTTTGAATTAAATTGCTAAGCATCAACTGAATACTGAGTGACTATTTTAAATCGTTTCAATCGGAGATTTTCCTTTTGTTTCAGACGGAATTTAAGTAAAAGAGGAAAACAAAACAAAACAAAAAAGAAACGACTTATGTGAAGAGATAAAACTAACAAATTTGTACGCTAAGAAATTGTTACTGGATGCCGGAAACACGAGAGTTATAGATACATATCCCAACTGTTGTGTTAATGGTATTAGATTTAGGCACAGCATGTTTAACTGAGATGTTACAGCTACGATAATTTCCAATTTCTCTCCGGAAAAGTGGTGGAAACCCGCTCAAATTTGTGTTTAAAACATTCCTGGTATAACGTGAAAATATTTGAATTTTGCAAAGGAAGGATACTTTTTGGTCCTTTCTTAATAGGATTGGAAGAAAACTAAGCCAAATTAAAGGTGCAATTTTAGAATTTGCATTTATCGAGGTGATAAATCTATCTTTTACGTTTTACATGTAACACTTAGCGTCTCTCGTTGTCTGGTATCTATTACGCCCTTCCTCTTTCTATGGTCAACAGCTTCAGGAAGGAACTCGTGATCGTGCGGTAACACTTCACTGCTTAATATGGAAAAGACGCAACGGTTGAAATTTTCATTTTTCCTTTCATTCTGATTGAAGCGGAATACTTTCAGTTTCTCTTGAGTACTTAAAGACCTCTTAAATTTAGGAAATGATAAGTGGTTTTTTTAATCCACCATTAGAATAGTGACGTAGCCGAACCATTAACTTTGCTCTTTGGGCTTCCGTGCACCCTTAACTTGATATCACGAAATGAAGACGCTAGGCATCTGATAAGGAATTTATCGCACGGCAGAGCAACAGTAATTAGCGACAGTCGTCAACCAGTAATTGATTCGACCGAATTTTATTGCACCCGGAATTCTTTGTGTGCGTGGTTTTAGCCTTCCTAGTTTACTAAACTGTGTCATAAATATCGTCTTCAAGGGATTCACGGTAAATCAATAAATTGAGAGATAAGGAGTCGATGCTAAGAAAGCAGTTTACAATTGGTTTCTTGCATTTTTTTTTTATCAAGTTCGAACTTAGAAGAAAGCGGTAAACAATTTTCAGATTATGTGGAGTGGGTAACCCCTCGGTTTGTGCAGTAGCAATCGCCGTTTGCAACCATCTGCAGCCATCCATGTTAATTTGAATTTTCGATTTGGTCTTATCTTTTTGTTCTACCCTGGCAAACTTTTCCTTTCGATTTTCCTATGTTACTCAATGATTATTTCATACACTCTGAAAATATATCGTGATATGGCTTCTTTCGCAAAGTAACACTTATTCAAGGTCAGGAATTCCGGAAATGTATTTTTCGGCAAATACAATGGCATTTGTCATGAAAAGACACAATACAACCGCATTTTTCTGCCGTTGTTTGATCACCTTTGGACTGCAATTTGAAAAGAATTTCAAAATTCTTTCTATACAGTCTGGCTGTAGCCCACGCGCGGCGAACTCGAGTTTACTTGGTCGTGGCGCTATTTTAAGGTGGTAAGTAAATATTACAATATTACGAAAGGGGTATGTTTATCAGCTCAAGTGCCATGCTAACTTGGTCGAATATAAGTTGTTTTGAACTGAGGTTGTTGACAAAAACGTGGAAAAAGACGTGGAAAAAAAAAACAAGAACAAGAGAGAAACGATCCAAAATGTGGACGACTAATCATACTAGTTCTGTACTACCATTCAAGTAAACTTAAGTTTTTTACACAGCTCGAAATAAACAGTATTTAACCAGCTGGCAAATAGCATGAAATGTTTTTTAGCATCACGCGTCGTTGACACGAAACTATATTGTACGGATGTTAAAATACAAGTAAGGATATTGTGCTGTTTTCGCACACGCGAAAATAAGACAGGAACTGTGATTTAAAACTAAGATCATGTTTTTTCAAGATATAAATAATGGAATACTTTTGTACTTTCAATTTTTGCCACCTATTCACCTATTTTACCAATACAACGCTGCCAAATTGGTAACGGAAGGTAAATCCACCAGCGCACCAAAAGGGGTCTCTTTCTACAAACATGGTATCTTGAGTGGGTTGGGATCGAGGTTGACGTCTCACTCACCCCATCAGTCTAAGTCTGTGCAAATCAAAGTGTGCTCAGATGACAAGGCGAGCTAACACAGTATTACAGATGTTTCAGGGGTAAGATGATAAATTTTAGAGAACCTCCCATCAAATAGGTTTCTTTCAAATGGAAAAGTTCTGGCCCCTATTTTTGTGAAACAGAAGATGCATCGATTGGAAATTTTCAGCATTTTGCACTAGGAGCCCCGCATAGATCCTAGTGAGATTATTTAACGATGGGCGAAATGGGAAATTTGTAACGACAGAATATTCTAGGGTCTAAAACAGGTAGTGGCTGTCTATTGAACATCATCCGCAAATTAAGTCTGCGAACAAACTCTTATTAGCGCTGGGTTAACTAGGAGTGACGAAGAAGCGAGAGACGAGCCGGCTTGTAGCTTGCGCTTCGTCGCTTAGTCTTGCCACTACGTCAATGCAAGGCTACTTTCGGGCCGATATTGCAAATGAAGCTTCAACAATTCTCTCAGTGCCTTTAACACTTCCTCTTATTAAGTAGAGAATGATATATTGATGCCTTTAAAGGAAAAGAGTAATTCATTTCCGCCTGGCAACTAATTTATCATAACACATCATATAAATATTTTTGCGGTCCCTCAGAGGAAATATCGGAAGGTTCACTGTTTTGTGTCTTCTCTTTTCTTTTTTTGGCATTAAGGTCATCGCGGCTCAATGACTAGTTAGGGAAACAGGCCCGCGCTTCTATCTCGATGTGGAACTGAGACTGGAATCGAAAAATCCTCGCTAAGTGTCAAAAGCTTATGTTATGCTAATACAACAAAAAGGGAACACACAAAACATTTAAAATTTGCAAGTAATATCAAAACAGAAACGTGATATAAATATCAAATCAAGTATTTTAATGGCAAAGCTCGTCCACTTGTAACAACAGTATATCATAAAGGTCATCATTCAAACGAGAAAAATGAAAGCTTGGAGTGCTGCTAAGTTAGAGTTCAGCGGTAGAGTCAAGAATTACTTCAATGAAATAAACTTGTTTTTCTTGAAGAATAATGCTTTTGAAGGATATTCAATTGACGTCGACAATCAAAGGGTTGTCCACAGGACGTCGTCTCCTCTCCAGAGCGAGCCAGCATGTCGTAATGATGTTGTATGCATGTAGCTGCTGTGGTATCCAACAGACCTGATAACCTTGATGAAATATTAGAGGCACGCGAGCGGATGAATAATTCGGAATTAAATTGGCTATTCTACTTTGTATGATTTTTACCATGCATCTCTCGGAATTGGAAGATTACAGAGCTTCCTACTTTCAATAAAAAAGAGGATCGGGAGGTACCCCCTACGAATTCTTGGTAAGTTTGCACCACCCAGTTTCGAAACCTTGAAACAAGCCAACAAAAAAATATGTAATTTTCCACATTCGTTTTTTGACCTGCTGACCTCTAAAGTCCAAACTCGTTCTAATAACTTTCTTCTGGCAGTTGTTCTCGGTCTGAGAACCTACTGCGTTTTATTGGATTGTTCATTGAATTGTTATTATGCTATGTCACTGGTCAAATAAACTTCTCTTCTGGAACATTCTAACAGGCCGTGAACGTCTTTCAGATCAACTATTATCCTAAACCCCTGCTAAGTGCCTCTAGGCAACGAGAAAATTGAAATAGCATTTTATCTTTATATTCGTAAAGAAGTCCAAGGAAAAACCTAGGGGGAAATTTCATAAATATTTGGGGCGAATCGTTTAGAAAAGATGCTTCAAGATTTAATCTTAATTGATGACCGCCCGAAGTATACTGATGTTCATCATCATAAAACTCGTGACTCATACCGTTCGTGATGAACCAAGCAGCCGATCTTTCTCAGTCACTATTTTCATTTCTATAAACAGTCTGACTCATGGTCTTCTCTTTTCAAAGAGCGGGAGACAACTAGCCAAGTTTCTATCTTTTTTTTTTTTTTTATTGAGTATTTTGCCCTGAGCCGAGGATGAGCTTGATGTTTACTAGATGAACTACGACAGTTGAACCTTAATTTTACTCTTTTTCTTTCAGCCATATACAAGAGCAGTAACGTAGAAGTATTCGATCTTAATGTGGGTAGATAATTTTCCTTCATTTGTAATAAACGTGGCTTCATATCTGTCTATCGTTGATCGCGAGAGAGAGTACTATGACACTTTCTGTACGAAGTCGCATTGTAAATCTGTATACTGATTTATACGATAAAGCAAGCTTCAACAGAGATCAGCGCAAAATCTCTATCTTATCAATATTGACACTAAAGAGTGAGTAAGCAAATCTTTCGTTTGTGCTGGCTTTCTTCAACTTATGGCACCAGTTTGAATAGTGACAACTTTTTGCTACTGTGCGGAGATTTCAATCTTGTCAGCCATCTCCTCGCCCCAGTTTCCTCGGCGCCCCTTAGGGAAATTGGGGCGAGGAGACCAGAGACAGTTGACACTAAAGACAAGAGAGATTAGGACTCCCTGTCTTTTTAGTCTTCTACCAAGTCTCCATCGATCAGTGTGAATGTCGCGGGCAGTCTTATTATTTGCTTCTGCAAAATTTTCAACCTTCTCTCCAAGAGACTAGGTTCTCCACCGTACTCGTCGTCACATCCAAATCTCTTTCCTGCAGGTATGAACGGTGTTGCACTAAAATCGGGCGAATTGCTCGCAATTTCTGATCCTGAGGCTTTAATACCCATGTGTTTTTGTAGAGTGCGCACGTAGTCGGTAAGCAATACTGTTTTCTTATTGGCTTGCTTGTTGCTCTTCTGTGATTGGCCGAGCACATTTTCGCGGATAAGTTGTTGTAGCTTTCCAGTGCTCAGGGGAATGTGGGATTTTTCCCCATCAACTTCATCTGACACTTCGTTTAACTCAGAAATTGCTTGGTTTCCTGTAACATTATTCTCTTTCATGACACTGTCGATGTAAAAGTCATTTTGATCCTTTCTTACAGCTGGCTTTATTTGCCGTTGAATTTTCACAAGTGGAATGATTTTGTTCCTGACGTTGCGAACCATCTTTGTACTGTTGTTTTTCGTCGAAGTTATTCCTTCTCTGTCTTCTACAACTAGGTCTGCCTTTCTCTGAAGATCATTTTTTGTCTTTGTATTTTGCACGACTGAGGAGGTTTCTTCTACCGCGACAAAATCGACAGGAATCTCTCCATCGAAAACGTCTTTTCGATATTCACTAAGATCTTTAGGCGCAAAAACCTTATTGTCTTCGGGTTTCTTACATTTTTCACGGTCCTTAGCAAAGCTTTTTTGTTTGGTGCCTTTACGATCATCTTTTTGAACGCTGGCAGCCTTGCTTTTTCCTCGAATTACTTCTTTGGTTTGTGTACATTCATTTCTTGTTTGTTTCGAAACTACACTGAAGATTTTATCTGTTGAATTATCTTGTACTGGAAGGATAAGCTCCATCTTTTCAATATTTGGCAAAAGTCTTTTATACGTGTTGTCGACCTTTTTCTTTTCAATAAATTCCTTAGACCACAAGCTGGCTGTCTGGTTGAGTTCTATTGATGGTATATCATAGTGACATTTCACCGAACGTGGTAAGGTTGCATGAGAGTCGCCTGTCCTCATATCAAACTCCCTGCAAGTGAATGGGCGAAAAAAGAAAGCAGGGAGAGGCATTGAGAGACACTAAATCTTTTACGTGCATAATTGATTTTCAGCCATGCATCAAGACTACGTGCAGTCTCTCCTTTTCGACGAAGTCCATCGCACGAGTCAAAAAAAAATCAGTGGAAAAATCAAAATTATGTCGGGGCGCGGCGCGTACCTCTGGCCTACTTTTTGGTGCGCCTCTCTCTCACTCCAATAATTTTTTTTCCCCACTGATTCTTTGTGACTCACGCGACGGACCTCGCCGAAAAGAAGGCTTCAAACCTTAATCTCCATTCTTTCAGTTAACATTTAAATTAAATCCTAATTTAGATCCGCTCTGACCACAACCAGAAATGGATAACTGGATGTATTTTTTTTCTATCATCATCAAACTTTGCAAAATGGCATCTGCACGAAAGAACACCATACCTAGAGGTACTCCAACACCACAAGACTTTGGGAACCTTGCCTTAGCACGGCAAAGAAAAATAAAGAAATAGAAAGAAATTGCATACTTTCGATGTTCCCCGTACGATTTGAAGGTAAAAAGATTGCAACTGGGAGAATTTCAGCTCGTAAATCTGCCATGACAAGGTGATAATATCTAAACGAAGATAATACGCTTCATTTATCTGTGTCTGTTTTTTTTCGCGTAAGATAAACACCTAAGTATAAGAAACATTCATTACTTAACATCACATTTTTGCGACTGGTGAGTCTTTGTCGTGTTTGTCACCGCTGTCCCTTTTTATGCACCGATAGTACGGAATCTTTGTTCAGACTTCCTTTACCTGTATTTCGGCTTTCCTTTGTAGTTCAAACTACCCTTGGTCATGTTTATCCTTGTATACACGCCCACGGTGTCTGCCAGTTGCATTTCTCGTTGTTTCACACCCTCCAATTGCTCTTGTCTTTTAGCATTCAAGCGCTTGTTTCGTCTTCTTAGAATTTCGCGTTCTACAACCCGTGGAATAAAGGAGCCCTCCTTGAATGTTAAATTAGACTGGAAATTGATTAGCCTGTTTCCGTGATCTCTTGTAGCTTCCGGTGCCAGAGGCCGACGAATGCTCTTGATGAGCCGACAATCACTTTGCGCCTGCATCCCGCGTAGAGACACGAGACCACTCGCATTCCCAGCGATAACACTTCCTGGAGGTGTCGCACCTGTGAGAAGTTGATAAGTAAAGGCGGTTATTTTTCACA